>NC_140285.1:9767144-9837144 GCF_964030765.1 Micromesistius poutassou | reverse complement strand
ACACACACAGACACAGAGCTACACACACACACACACACACACACACACACACACACAGCTACACACAGACAGACAGAGACACAGACAGACACACAAACACCAATGCTAGGTTTTGTTTTTGGCTGCGGTCCCCTAAAAACTAGGTTATTCTTTCCTCCATTGTGCTGCAGTGAGCTGAGTGCAGCAGTGGAAGTGGAGGGAACTCGTTGGCCTGAAAGCAAAGCCCCGGTCGGGGCGGGACGGCATAAACACGGCTGCTGCAGAGAGTGCTAATGCACGCTATAAACAGCAGACGAACATTAGGGCTCACAATATATCACATTTGTATTGACATTTTGTTTTGCCGCCATTCCTCGCGCGGTTATTGCGAGGGGTAAATCGTGGAAGCGGGAACACTTAGGCCTCTTAGGAGACATGTTTTTTGGTGCGTGTTCATGTCGAATGAACGAGTGAATCATTAAATGTGAGTGTTGAATGATATTCAGTGCAACAGAGAGCAATACCAGAGTGGGTTTGTGTGATTGATAGGGTTGCGGTGCACTGAGAGTTCAGTACGCATGGGGCTGGAACATAGATCATATGTATTGAGACGGCCACATACTAACAAGTGAAAAGACACTTCAGTGTTTGCATTATTTAGTCCATGCTTTGTACTCCGTGATGCCCATTGATTTTTATGAGGTGAGTCGTGATTGAAAGCGTGGCACTGCGTGGCACTGAGTGTCGTGGTGTCCCTGAGCAAGACGCCTCACCCTAATTGCTCCTGACGAGCTGGCTGTCGCCCTGCGTGGTTGACTCCGCCGTCGGTGTGTTAATGTGTGCATGAATGGGTGAATGTCAGTCAACACTGTAAAGCGCTTTGGATAAAAGCGGTATATAAATGAGGACCATTTACCATTTACAAACACACAGATGGACACACACACATCCTGTTATTACAGACCCGTAGCTCATAGTGGGTCAGTGTGTGGTGAAGGCATTCACCACACACAAGGCATTTCACCATGCCTTTAAAATTATCAAATGCCTCTTTAGCTAAGTTGGTCACAGTTCCTCCAACACACACACACACACACACACACACACACACATACACACACATACACACACACACACACACACACACTCAGACACACACACACACACACACACACACACACACAGGATGAGAGAGGCAGCCAGTGCTGTGTGTGAAAGTAGTGTTTAAGTTTGAGGGACCCTGGCAGAGATGAGCGGATAAGTGGAAGGGAAGCTTCACACTGAGTGGGAGGAATCCCGCCTGGCCCGTGGGCGTCACAGCTTGACATAGCCTCACAGCCATCCATTATTCATCTGCTTTCATCAACTTTATAAACAGCTTAACAACCTTCAGGATTATCTGTAAAAAGACGCCACTGGGCTTTTATACAGCGGTGAGTTATGTCTATATCCATATTCATACCATATTTTATAATCCGTATTGTTTCGCCCGCAGTGAGAGTGTGCGCCACAGCTTGGTCGTCTTAGTTACAGTGACATCCTGTGGATGCCTGTGTAATTGATGGTGATGTCATCGAGCTTTGGCTGTGTGATGTAGGCAGTCATTTGGACTGGACCTCTTATGGTGTGTGTGTGTGTGTGTGTGTGTGTGTGTGTGTGTGTGTGTGTGTGTGTGTGTGTGTGTGTGTGTGTGTGTGTGTGTGTATGTGTGTGTGTGTGTGTGTGTGTGTGTGTTGTATGGTTGTATGAGTGTGTGTGTGTGTGTGTAAGGTTTAGCATTATACCATTGGTGATTGCTGTATTTGTATGCTTGATTTAATCAACCAAGGGAGTCCATAATGAGATTTTCCTCTCTGAGATTGTATTGGCTATACTACAAACCCATTCTAAGGTCTGGACGGATAATAGAAAGACCGCTAGGCCACGTCCAGCCAACCAGAAACGTAATTGCATTAGTCTAGATAAATGTACATTGTATTAACAATCTCTCCTCACTCGTTTCTTTGCAGTCTGAAATAGGCTTTGGAAAACTGGAGACGTACATCAAACTGGACAAACTGGGAGAAGTAAGATTCATCGCTTGTGCTGCAAACCCTCACCTTCACTGAACTGATGCATACAGTAGTACTCACACACATGTTGCTATCTCTCGCTCTCTCTCTCTCTCTTTATCTCTCTATCTCTCGCTCTCTCTCTCTCTCTTTATCTCTCTATCTCTCTCTCTCTCTCAGGGGACCTACGCCACTGTGTTCAAAGGGCGGAGCAAGTTGACAGACAACCTGGTGGCGCTGAAAGAGATCCGGTTGGAGCACGAGGAGGGGGCGCCCTGCACGGCCATCCGTGAAGGTACTGGGAATCGAACTCGCGCCTCCCGCCGATGGAAAGGAAACTGACAATACGTCCATGGTGTTATTTCTGTAAAGTACAAAACAGAAGACTAATATTGTAGTTGTATTGAATATTTCACGACGAGCATGTGAAATAGAATTAGGTTCAGTTTGATATTGCTACGGTCCACGTGTCATTATTCTGAAATAATTCATAGGTTATGATTTGAGTCTTCAGATTCCTAAAGGATCGTGTGCCACAACATGCTGTCCCAGCTGTGTGTTAATCTCTTGCAGGCTCTATGTGAGCTTGAGCGCAAACATAAGATGGTACGATTTGTTGAAATGGGGTGGAGAGTTCAGAAATCTGCTGAAGTGCAACTGAAATAAAATAAAAAAATATTTGTATGTTAAATACGAGATACAAACTGATACACATTTTGGTCAGAATGTTGCCTTACTTTTCCGGTCAAGCTTTCAACCTTTAGATCAGGGGCCAAGAAGCTGGGATCTAGCTGAGCAGTAGAGAATTTTGGATGGGTTAATTGTGTGTGTACGCATGCGTGTGTGTGACCACGTTGTGGTGTGTGTGCTAGTGTGTGTGAGTGAGTTTTTGCCTAACAGCGCCTGTCCCCCTCTCTCTCTCTCCCCCCACGCCCCCAGTGTCCCTGCTGAAGGATCTGAAGCACGCCAACATTGTCACCCTGCACGACATCATCCACACTGACAAGTGCCTGACGCTGGTGTTTGAGTACCTGGTGAGTGACCGGGGTGCCAGTAGTGGCCCTGTGCCTGTCCATCTGGTCTGCTCTCGCAGTCATAACTCAAGTCACCCTAACTTTTATTCCTCTTTTTATTTGTTGAGGTCCTTTTTTTTTTGTTTTGGGTCATTTTTTTATGTTATATATTGCGTTGTCTTTGTGTCTTTCCCCAGGAGAAGGATTTGAAACAGTACATGGATGACTGCGGAAGCATCATGAGTGTCCACAACGTCAAGGTAGGTCATTCTAGGATTTCTAAAAGTTACGTTTCTTTAAGAATATCTAACATTTAAATTAGCTAGTACCTAAAACTTACCTGGACATCACTGTAATCAATGCTGATCGATTGTGGTTTAAATAATGTTAGCAATAAAATCACATCCTATAATTGATATATTGCACAAATAACAATGCTGGCCAGCCTCTCCCCTTGTTTACAATAATTTTGCTATGAACACTCTCTAAACCCTGCACAGCCAGTTAGAGTGGACAGAACACTGTATTGCGACCTTGAACACTGTTCACTCAATGAAGTACTGGTTTTCTGATGCCGGGTACCTTTTCAAATGTCTCGGAAATCAAAAAAATAAACAAAACCCAAGATGACTTTCCTCCCCTCTCCTCTCCTCTCCCAGCTATTTCTCTTCCAGCTGCTGCGAGGTCTTGCCTACTGCCACAAGAGGAAAGTCCTCCACAGAGACCTCAAGCCTCAGAATCTGCTCATCAACGAAAAAGGAGAGCTCAAACTAGCTGACTTTGGTAAATCCCCTGCCTTTGCACGGCCATCATCCCACGTTGAAGCATAAAGAGCTTGGGTCTTTTATCAACTGTTGTGTTTTTTTTGGTCAAGGTTTGGCCAGGGCCAAGTCGGTCCCAACCAAGACGTACTCTAACGAAGTGGTGACATTATGGTACCGGCCCCCAGACGTGCTGCTGGGCTCCACCGAGTACTCTACACCCATTGACATGTGGTGGGTTACACACACACACACACACACACACACACGCACACACACACACAAACACACACACACGTTCCTGTGTCTTGCCTTCAGCCGCTCTTTCAGTCGTCCACGTCTAATGCACCCGCCCGGAGCTTCCCTTTATGTTTCCCTTTTAATGAATTTATCCCGCTGTGTACACGTCTACACACAAATGTACATTTTAGCCCCAGCCCATCTCTCCCAATCCAGACCAGCTCCGCTTTGCCTTGGGATGCAGCTATACTTTATACTCTGGTTGCAACCATCGCTGATAGCTTGGAGTAAGAGACATTTTTCAGTGTTGCTCTGCTGCTGCTCTGCTGGTCACATGGGACCACATGTGCCACCTTGCTTTGAAATGGGCATTATTTTTCCCTTGTCTCCATCCATGTGTGTGTGTGTGTGTGTGTGTGTGTGTGTGTGTGTGTGTGTGTGTGTGTGTGTGTGTGTGTGTGTGTGTGTGTGTGTGTGGGTGTGTGTGTGGGGGTGGGTGTGAGTGGAAAACTGGTCCGGGCTGGTTGCTAAGCCGATGCTGGAGGGTTGACAGAGCATGGCATGACTCTCTGTGTGAGTGGGGGAGTGGAGCTCCACCCACACCGCATTAACCCCATGCCAATGGTGTTACATCACTGCTCTGGAGTAACATGTATTCACCATCAGCAGAACAATGCGTCAATCCAGGGCGAGATGGCTCGTAGATTTCAGCAGATCACCCTCGCCCAAGTCAATGCCGTCGTGAATGGGTTGTTGACAGTGAGGATTCGAGAGGGTTCGAGCAGGGGGGGGGGGGAACATTTCCCCAGTGCACAACCTTTAACGCCAACATGAGCGCCGACACAGCAGTCACGTTTTGTATCCACATCGGTCTATAAAAGCGGAATACACAATCACCATCAAACTGGGCGGCAGTGGCGGCTCGGAAGCGACAGCGCGTTGACTGGCAACCGCACGGTTGTCGGTTCCATCCCTGGCACCTCCTCCTAACCAAGTGTGCAAGGTGTGCCCCTGAGCAAGACGCCTCCCAACTGACTGCTTCCCCTGACGAGCATGCATGGCTCTGAGCGTGTGTGTGTGTGTGTGTGTGTGTGTGTGTGTGTGTGTGTGTGTATGTGTGTGTGTGTGTGTGTGTGTGTGTGTGTGTGTGTTTGTGTGTGTGTGTGTGTGTGTGTGTGTGTGTGCGAGTGGGCGAACGCGAGGCTTGCATGGTGCAAGTGCTCTGAGTGGCCGCGGGTCAGAGAAGCGTCGTCGGTATAACGTGGGATTCATGTGGGTCAGAGGCTGCGCCGTGTTGGCTGGTGAGTCAGGGTTCACAGTGACACACGGCTCTGTGTCTTTTCTGTGCTCAGGGGCGTGGGCTGCATCTTCTACGAGATGGTCACCGGCCGGCCGCTGTTCCCCGGCTCCACCGTGGAGGACGAGCTGCACCTCATATTCCGCATCCTGGGTGAGCCACGGCAGCAGAGTATCATGGGATGACCATGCAGGTTATTGTGTTTCTGTGTGTGTGTGTGTGTGTGTGTGTGTGTGTGTGTGTGTGTGTGTGTGTGTGTCTTTGGGTGGAGACTGATCTCATGTTGTCTTCACTCTCAGGTACGCCAACGGAGGAGACTTGGCCCGGCTGCACCAACAGCGAAGAGTTCAAGACCTACAACTTCCCCAAGTACAACGCGGAGCCCCTGGTCAACCACGCACCCAGGTGTGTGTGTGTGTGTGTGTGTGTGTGTGTGTGTGTGTATGTGTGTGTGTCTGCTTATGTGACATGCATGCATCTGTATACATGGGAACTGAACAGCCGGAGAGACTGTGACGACAGGAAATAAAGGATTGATTTTCAATAAGAGCTGAAGCATATCCACAATCATTTAGATCGGCTGGAACATTACACCCTTTTATAGAGCCTGGATCGAGCATTAGACTCCCCTGAAATCCAATTCTCTGTCTCTCTCTCTCTCTCACCCTCCCTCGCCATCTTTTCCGATCTCTCTCTCTCTGGCTCTCTCTCACTATATTTTTCTCACCCTCTTTCTCTCTCTCTCTGTCGCTCTCTCTCGCGCTCTCTCTTGCGGTCTCTCTCTCTTTCTCTCTCTCTTGCTATCTCTCTTTCTATCTCCCTCGCTCTCTCTTGCTCTCTCTCTCTCTCGCTCTCCCTCGCTCTCTCCCTCTCTCTCTCTCTCTCTCAATCTCTTGGGTTCTCTCTCTTTTATTTGCATTGTATTCATCTAATCCACTCCCTTTATCCTTTATTCTTCTTTCTTACAGGATAGACAGCGATGGCCATGAATTGCTCTCCAAACTCCTGCAGGTACGACACAACAGCACAGATGAACAGCAGAGAACAATGAATAATGCATTCATATTTCATATTCCTATTCAGACATTGTGTAACCTCGCTGGTACCTTGTTTGTCTGTTTTGTCTGTCGCTGTCGGTCCAGTTTGAGGCCAAGAAGCGTATCTCAGCAGAAGATGCCCTCCGGGTGCCATACTTCAAGAGTCTGGGAGAGCAGGTTCAGTCACTAGTCGATAGTGAGTACACAGTGCTTATGCACACACGCTCGCACACCCACAGGCACACACACAACACACACAGACATGCACACGCATCTACTAATCATCTGTATTTCTTCCTCACACCCACATATTCCTTGTATGGTTCACCTACCTCTGCAATTAATCCCATTTGGATTCTGATTCTAATCTCTTATGTTTCAGCTGCCTCACTCTTCTCAATAAAAGAAATTCAGCTCCATAAAGACCCAGGCAAGAGGTCTGCTGTTTACCCAGAATCAGGTGAGCGTTCAGGAACAACGACTGGGAGATTTGAACACTGTCTGTAACAGGATACACTCACGCACGTGAAACCCCATCATAGCTGTAGGGGTTCTGCTTGCAGACTCATCATAGTCTGTAGGCACTCCTCATCTTCAAAGGGTGAACAGGAAGAAGGTGGAGAAACACAGGGCTCATATCTATAATTCATGAAATCATGTTAGGCACAGAGTGAAATATGACTTTCTGCCGCAATGGGCCGGAAGTTCCATGTCTGGAGGCAGACAGGCAGAGGACTGCATACGCTTTGAACCGATTGTTATGAAATCTTTGCCGAATAAGATTTAAAGATTTTTATTTGTCACATACTCATACAGGATGTGCAGTGAAATGTTGTTGTGACATACTCATAGTATACATAGTATTTAAAACAACATACGTTTTAACAGAAATATATACACACAAGAAAGATGGAGTATAAAGTTATTAAGTTATTGCAAGTATTTAAATATGCACAGTTGTGAAATGAAGAATATTATAACTATATATAAAATTAAAACTTGATAATGAGGGAGATGTACAAATTGTATTGTGCAATATGGCCAGGGTTAAAGTGTCAAAGTGCAGGGGGAGGGGTGGGGGGATTTTCCAGTGTTCTGCTCTGGTGGGCAATTACCCCAACAAGGTGAGCATGGTCTCACACACACACACACACACACACACACACACACACACACACACAGAGCCTGTTTTCCAGTAAATCACAGACCCACACGTTTCACACAAACACTGCAAATCCCAAATGAGCCTCACCACGAGCTCCCAACCCTCGAGCGTGACATGATTAGACGCAATGCTATGATGCACGGTTATTTGTGCGATATGGTGCAGAGGAGGAGGCAGAACAAAGACTTTGATTGTGGCCACCCACCTGGTAATGTAAGAAAGGGAAACATTGCTAAGTGCTATCCTACTTGTTTGGTACCATACCGTACAATTGTTCTCCACGTGTTCATATATTCACACTGAAGAGGTGTTTGTCTCATGCCAGCCGGGCTACTGTTCATGTACAGGTCATACTCACTGTGTGTCTTCGTCTCAGATTATTTATCTGTACCACTTAGTGTGTGTTTGTCTCTTTTTCTCTCAGTCATCTTTCAACTGTCTTTCTCCCCCCAAAATCCTTTCTATTTCTCTTCTCTGACTTCATCTCTACAACACATTGAACCCCAACCCCTCCGATTCCTCCATAACCCACCCCCCCTTCCCCCCTCCCCCTCCCAAAAAAAGCAATGGCACATAAGATAGGCTCCGCCCCCTCGCAGTACTTCCAGCGAGAAGCAGCCAATCCCAGGGCTCAGAGTCAGGCTCTCGCCTCCCCTTCCACAGGCTGATTGGCCAGAGTCCATCTGGTAAATACGCTCTCTTCATTCTCTAACCGATTCCACCTCCCCTGTTTCCTTCTCTCCTCTCCTTCCTGCTGTCTTGTCTCTTGTTTCATGGCCTGTATGCGCACTTGTCTTTATTCATTTATTCTTTTCTAATGTGCATTCCTCAATGTCTAACTCCTCCCCACACTGCCAGGGTAAACATCACCATATTAACGTACCCCCCCCCCCCCCACGCCCCCACCTCCCCCTCCCCTGGTTATGTTGGCCCTCATTCCTTTTTTGTGTTGTTATGGCTGGTGGGAATAATCCCATTCAACTGCATTGTACCGTTTGTTTTTGTTTGACTGTCCCCCCGTCTGTCGTATTGTTGTTGTTTTGCTGTGCATCCACAACCCTTTGTCTCGGCTCTCACTAGCTTCACTTTTAGTTTCTCTCAGCAAACCAGTTTTTTTTTTCCTTCACTAAGGTATGAAAGGCGGCTAACACCTTCACCAGGAACAACAACGTAGTGCTCTTTATTAGGAATGGATTGGGGATTCTGATTGTTTTTCTGTTATCTGCAGTCCTGTTCAGGTTTCTCCAGCGGGAGTTGTAACCGTTATGTTGAGTCTGTAAGTGTGCGGCCACTTTTGGTGTGATGCTGTGTGTGTGTGTGTGTGTGTGTGTGTGTGTGTTTTTCTTTCGTTCAATTTTAATGAGTGGTGTCGCTGCTCAGTAGTTTTGAGTGTTACAGGTTCAGGTAAGTATAATCCAGGGATGTTTTGGGTGAGGAATATCATTTGGGGTGTGGTTGCATGATGTGTTATAATATATTTCTATGCTAATTGACGGTGTCTTTGTGTTGTTTGCCTTGGGTAGATCAGTGTGTAGGGGTGTTTCTGGGTCATTCTTAACTTCATCAATTATTAGCGCCATTTGAATTAAACATTTTGTCAGTCCTATTTCCTTATTAACTATTTTTTACTCTCTGTCTTACCATCCCCTCTCTCTCTCTCTCTCTCTCTCTCTCTCTCTCTCTCTCTCTCTCTCTCTCTCTCTCTCTCTCTCTCTCTCTCTCTCTCTCTCTCTCTCTCTCTCTCTCTCTCTCTCTCTCTCTCTCTCTCTCTCTCTCTCTCTCTCTCTCTCTCTCTCTCTCAGCCCAGGGGAAGAGTAGAAGGCAGAGTGTGTTGTTTTAGTGTCGGAGGGGTCCAGTGAAGGTGTGGAGGGAGGGTCTCAGACACGCGCTCACTGACCCCACCGCACAAACAAAACAAACGGAGAGACACACACTCACACTCTCGCCAGGGACGCGCCGTCGGAGGCAACAACAATGACCACAACATAAACAACAACAACACCACATCACCACAAACAAAGAAAAAACACAGAAGAAGAAACCAGAACTATAAAAGAAACTGTCAACTACGCCCGAGTCGAGATTGAAAAACTGCAACATTATACTTGATAGAAGATAAATAAAGTAACTCGCCACTACCGAGAGAGAGAGAGAGAGAGAGAGAGAGAGAGAGAGAGAGAGAGAGAGAGAGAGAGAGAGAGAGAAAGAAGAAGAGCATGAAGATGGGAAGGAGAGAAAAAAAGAGAGCGAGAGGATTCTCACTGCTGCTGCTGTTACGACAGCTGCCCAGGAGAGGGCAGTGTGTACGACGTGGACTTTAACAAAACCTTGCTGTATCAGTGAGAACGAGGGGAACCTGGCCCTTGGAAGGGACGGCGGACACATTTTAAAAAGAGCATGAGAGAGAATGCAACCGTCCTTCTCTCCTTTGGTCTTTTTATTTGGGGTTGGCTGGACTGTTGTACATAAAGAGAAGGAGTTGTAGAACTCTGCTTTTTTGTTTTTTTAAATAGCCTGAATCCCAAACTCTAAAGACGTCACCTTATACATGCAGCCCTTATACATGTAAACTATTTGCCTTTTCCAACAGAAAACAAACTGACAGACAGGCACACTTGCCCTCTCTCCTTCTTAATGTCGACTCTCTTTCTCTTTTGCGCTCTCTTTAATCACACACACACAGTCTCAAACAAACACATACACACACATACATGCTCTCACACACATGCACACACACACACACAGACACACACACAAATAATTAACTACATTTGATTTACTTGAACATTTTCACGTTTATGATTGGAATTTACCATGATAACCTTTAGCACCTTATTGGCCAGTAGTGGTTACGCTCAGCCGGCTGTCACTCAGTAGGATGCAGAGAACTCACCAGAAATGTATATAGAAACACTAAACTAGCCATGTGTAAAAATGCGGCAGGAGTATGTCCTTTTGACGATGGAATTGGCTGGTAACCATTGGTTTCACTATTTGGCATGTCATCGTTACATGTTAGAATAAAAGGCTGCGATCTGATTCAGTGTGCTAGTAAGTCAATCATAACGGAAACAGGGATTAAGAAAATAGATCAATGTAAAAAAAGTTGAAGTGTACAATTACGTGCTCATTCTCAGACCCTCGTTCCTCTACTGCCTTTACTATGAAGGTTGTTTTGACTTGTCGTGTTCTGTAGCATCGATGTTCAACTGTTCTCTTTGCACCCGATTTTACCTCTTTACTGACAACCCTCTGTCAGTGACCTTCTCCCACCTACTCCATATTTGTATTCTTTTACTTTTTTAATCTGTATATATAGACACACAACCATGATATTTACTTTAAGTACTAAGTCGGAGGCAACAATGTCCCTGGAGGTTATCCTCATTCTCACTTGTGTTCCCATGTAAAAAAAAAACTAAAAACAGCTGGCGACCTGCTGTGAGCGTGTTGCACATTCCTTGAGCTCAGGATTATGGGTAGTGTAGTGTTGGTAGATGCGGTGAGGTACAGCAGCTCTTGTCAGTAAAGTCTGGTTAAGTCCCTTTTTGCAACTCGAGAGCAGACTGACTGTATGTAAGTATTACTTATGATTATGATAAATAAAAGTAACAACTCTAAAGTAATTTTATCAAGTCACTGCTTAGGACTTATAGTGTTGCTGTTCATACACCTTGCCGTTCCCTCCTCTTTTTGAAATCCCTTCAAGCATGTTGGCATAACAAAAAAGATGTTTTACTGGCGGTATGGGAAATGGCCCCTTCTTTACATGGGAGTTGAAGGTCAGAGAATGGTTCCTATTGATTTGGACATAATGCAGAATCAAAACTATCCTACAACAAGCACTTTAACACTCTGGATGACAGTTCAAATGAGCTATGATGGCCAGATAAAAGCCTGTTCTGTAGCCCTACAGTACTTAGGCAGTAAAGACAATAAAACTCAGCAGTCTAAAGCCAGCCCTAAGACTGCAGTCTCGAAAGCCTTTCCCACAGCTTGTGAAGGAAACGTGAACACACAAAGTAAGCCTATTTGCTATTGCATCCCTAAATCAGGAGAAACCGGCACATTGTGTATAGATTTAACCATTCCCTCTTTCTGCTTCTTAAGACTGTCCATTGAGTTCTCACAATGATTCAACTGGAAATTGTTCATCGAGTTGAAATTTCCCTAAACTGAAATCAAGCGAAAGAAAAAAGCCTCTTAGCCTCATGCTGTCATCCTGCGAAAAAGAACCAACTCCGGACCAAAGCATACAGCATAGCCTCATGAAGCCAGGTGGCTACTTCCACATACCCGTCCTCTAACATGTCCTGCGTGTGAACCTGATTGTAGGTGTGGATGTCCTAGATTACTGCTTCCCTGTGCACAGGCACTCCTCTGGGGTTTCCTCTTTAATGGTTCACCAAAACACAGTTAGAAGAGGATCCTTGTTTTATGCCTGTCAGGCAAACCCTGGGGAATGATGACGTGTTGCATGAAGATAGAACACCCCCCTCTGTATATATGTGTATATACATGTATATGTACATATATATATGTATACATACATATGCATAAACATATATATATATATAGTGGGGGAAGATATATATATATATATATATATATATATATATATAAATAAATCTGCGCAGGTTTTATACAGCTATTCCCATTCTGACCTCCTTTTGTCCTTAACCTTGATGGAAATCATAGCAATATTAAGATAATTATTACAAATGCCAAGGGTGTAGAATAATAATGATTGCGTTTTTCATTGAGTCAGAGTTTTGGGGGTACTAACTGTGAATGACTAAACTGTGAGTCATCTGAACGGATGAGGAAGGTGTTTGTGCTGATTAATATGTTGAAAAGACGGGGGTGGGGGGAGGGGGGTATTGCCGAATATTTGCTGATTTTATTATTTGATTTGATTTTGTTTCCTTTTCTTTTTTTTACAATGAAAGCCATAGAGTTCATAGAATTGAGGCTGAGAGTGAGAGGAGGGTGTTCAAGCACAGACCTTGAGAAGAAAGTCGGGTTCTGTACTTCTAATTAAAAGAAAAATGTTGAAGAGAATTGTGGACGTCCTTTTTTTTGTCATTTGAAATGATTGCTTGATTAGGATTGCACTATGGATTCAGGTAGGGTATCAAGCAAACCTTAAATGCAACAAGCCAGGAACTTACTGGATATGAGGCAGTGGTAATCAGGGTTCATTACCGAAGCACCTTTCTCAAGGGGCTGCCAGATGAAAAGAGCTTCCAGAATGCATGGAGCTGATGGGATCAGAAGGGTTGGTGGCCGCTGGCCTGCTCCGGTGTCTCCGCTCTTATCGGATATGCAGCTTAAATCACTAATGACTTTGGAGTCATGAATATTTATATATATATATATATATATATGTTTTTCTATGTATTTGTATCTAAAAGCATACAAATGTTTTTTGTACTCCTCCTTACCAACCTCATTTCACTTTGAGTAGATCTTGCCAATTCCTCTTCCATTAATACATCAGAGTGGCTTAGTGACCTTTGACCCTGTTACCAGGCTGGCCTTGCGGTGGTAGAAGGAAGGGAGGCAGTGCAACTGATGTTGGGAAGGTAGTTACCGCTGTTTATTCAGTGTAACAAAATTTCCGTCAGGAGGCAAACAAAACAAATGAATAAACTAAAAAACTCAGAACCCAGAAAAAATCTCAATGTCTAACTAAACTTGAACATAACTTCAATAATCCAAACTCAAAGAAAAGAACGGTCCTCCACTTCGGCACTACTTTAGCCCTTGGCTGGTCCAGGAGCCAGGTGTTGCCACCAGCTCACCTGAGACCCTTCTACCGCCCCGACGTGATTTGGACCTGAATATAACACACCCGGCCTGACCCATCCCCCTTTAATTCAATTAAGTCTACCAGTACCCATTTCGATATACCTAACCCCACCCCTAGTTACACATATCACCCCAAACATGTTTGTCTACAGACCATCCTCATACACCACTTTCCTGACCTCTTAAATATTCCCCAAGTCCCCCAAAACACCCCTCTCCTCCCGCACACTTGATCTCGCCCGTATGACGTCACCCCCACAACGCACAAATGTTCTTCCGGACTTTACGTCGGGTTCTCCCGCAGTCACCGGCACCCGGAAGCCCGCACAACCGCGACGTAAGTGTTTTAACCCCTTGTCTTTGTTCATGCGACGTTTGTACCGTGTCCCCTGACCGGCTCCCTTCTAATGTATTTTGTATTTGTGTGTTGCAGGTGGCGTCATGAAAGTGTTGCAGTGTTATGTTTATGTGTGCCAATAAACGAGTGCTTTTGAATCGCCGTGTCAGTTCTGTTTATGTCCCCTGCCTGTGGTAACGGGCAGCCGCACCGTTACATTTCCCCCCTCCCGTACAGACGACGCCTGTCGTCCCAGGGAAGGTACCGGCCCTTCCACGCCGGGCTCCATGTTCGCTCCATCATCCCCCTCTTCTGGGATGCGGGAAAGGAAATCCGCCACTCGGTTCGTAGCCCCCGGCCGGTAGGTCACCGTGAATCTGTATGGCTGGAGGGACAGGTACCACCTGGTAACCCGGGAGTTGGTGTCACGCATCCTCTCCAGCCACTGAAGTGCTCTGTGGTCGGTCTCCAGCTGAAACGGTCTCCCCAGGAGGTAATACCTAAGGGAGTCCAGGGCCCACTTAATCGCCAGGCACTCCAGCTCCACCGCAGAGTACCGCCTCTCCCTGGGGAACAGCTTTCGGCTGATGTATGCAACCGGCCTCCGGCACCCGTCCACCTCCTGAAGCAGGACTGCACCGAGCCCCACCCCCGAGGCGTCTGTCTGGACAACGAACGGCCTGTCGAAGTCTGGGCTCAGCAGGACAGAGTCGCCACAGACTGCGCCCTTCAGGTCCTGGAAGGCTGACTCGCACTGCTCCGTCCAGACCACTCTGTTTGGTGCCGCCGCTCTGGTGAGATCAGAAAGGGGAGAAGCCCTCTCGGAAAAATTAGGAATAAACCTCCGATACCATCCTGCTAAGCCCAAAAAGGATCTCACCTTCTTTTTTGTGGTCGGAGGTGTGCAACTGCGCATGGCCTCCACTTTCTCCACCTGTGGTCGGATCACACCATCGCCGATCACGTAGCCCAGGTAGCTGACTTCTTTCTGGCCCAGGGCACATTTCTTCGGATTTATGGTCAGCCCTGCTTCCTGGATACGTCCAAAGACCTGCTCAAGATGGTGCAGATGATCCGGCCAGGTGCTGCTGTAAATCACCACATCATCCAGGTAAGCTGCCGCAAACTCATGGACTCCGGCCAGTATGGTGTCCATCAGCCTCTGGAAACTGGCTGGCGCCCCCTGCAGCCCAAACGGCATTACCCGAAAATGGTAGAGGCCAAAAGGGGTCCGGAAAGCCGTGATCTCCTTTGCTCGCTCCCTCAGTGGCACCTGCCAATACCCCCGAGAAAGATCGATCGTCGAAATGTACTTTGCCTTCCCTAGGCGTTCCAACAGATCGTCAATTCGGGGCATTGGGTAAGGGTCCACCTTGCTGAGGGTATTGACTTGCCGGAAGTCTATACAGAATCTGATAGTACCATCTCGCTTCGGCACTAGCACCACTGGGCTGCACCAGTCACTGGAGGACGGCTCTACGACTCCCAGCGATAGCATGACATCTAGCTCCTCCCGCAAGGCGCCCACCAACCTTTCTGGCACCCGGTAGCTCTTCCGCTGAGGGGATGCGTCTGGTTGCAGGATGATGTCGTGCTTCACAGCCGTCGTACGCCCAGGTTTCTCCTGGAACAGGTTGGGGTCCAAGAGCTCCTTTACCTGATCCTGCTGGTCTTCCTCCAGATGGGAAATGTCCACCCGCTGTGAGGTGGTCTTAACAGGGAAGAACTGCTCCGCTGGCTCCTCTTCCTCAGTCACCGCCCGGACAAACAGCGTCTCCACTTGGCCTCTGGAATGGAATTCTTTCAAAAGGTTAACATGGAATGTCTGCTTCTTCTTACCCCGCTCTGGCATGTGGACCTCATAGGTGACCTCTCCCGCTCTCCTGGTGATCTCGTAGGGGCCATGCCACTTAGCCAGGAGTTTGTTGTCATCTGTGGGCAGTAGGAGCAGCACCTTTTGGCCCGGCACAAAGGTCCTTTCTCTGGCTTTGCTATCATACCAGGTTTTCTGTTTTTTCTGTGCCAGCTCCATGTTCTGATGCGCCAGTGCAGACATCTCTTCCAGCCGGCTCCTCATCTGGATGACATACAGTGCCACATTCTGACTCTCTTCTTTGGGCCCCTCCCAGAGCTCCTTCAACAGGTCCAAAGGCCCTCTCACTTGCCGACCATACAGAAGCTCAAAGGGTGAGAAACCTGTGGAGGCCTGTGGCACTTCCCTGTATGCAAACAGGAGGTACGGCAGCCACTCGTCCCAATCTTTTCCGGTCTGCGACACAAAGCGGCGGAGCATGGTTTTGAGGGTACGGTTAAACCGTTCCACTAACCCGTCTGTCTGGGGATGATAAGGCGTGGTCTTGATGCCTTTAATACCCAACAGACTGTACACCTGCCTCAGAAGTGTGGACAGAAAATTTGTGCCCTGATCAGTCAATACCTCTCTTGGCACTCCCACCCGTGAAAATAGCTGCACTAGGCAATTGGCCACCTGTCTTGCCTTGATGTTCTTGAGAGGAAATGCTTCCGGGTATCTAGTGGCATAGTCACACAACACTAAGATGTAGCGGTACCCCCCTTTACTTCTCTCTAGTGGGCCAACTATATCCATCCCAATGCGTGCAAACGGTGTGTCAATGATTGGCAGAGAATGTAGGTGTGCCCGTGGGACTGCTCTCCCTGAGGTAAGCTGACACTCTGGACATGTAAGGACAAACTTGGATACATCCGTATACATATTTGGCCAGCTAAACCGGCTCCCTATTCTGGCCAGTGTTTTGTATTTCCCCAGATGTCCCGACCATGGGATAGAATGGGCCAGGGTCATCACCCTCTCTCTTATCGGGCCGGGCACCACCAAGTTCTCACACTCCCCTTTCACTTGATACAGGATATCATTCTTCAGAATATACTGTTCTTCCTGCATAACACTACTCATGTTCTGTGTCCCTTTGACACCCCCTGTGGCTTTCTGAAACCATAGCTCCAGGGTCTTATCTTGCCTCTGCAACTCCCCAATGTTTGTGGGTATGTCTAACTCCAATGCCATGCTTGGTTGTGACCACTCTTGCTTCTCCTGACCAGCTTCAACTGTCATTTTCTGTCTGCGTTTCTCCTGCCTTGACAAATGCTTCCGCTCACCTCTACTCTCCACGTCCAGCACCAACTCATCCTCCGCAAAGGGGAGCGCCCTCATCTCACTAGCCCTCTGGGCCCTCGTGACTGCATTACAGTGCTTAACCTGGGGGATTAAATCACATAAAATTGGTAGATCATGCCCCAACACAACTTTATAAGGCAGCTGGGGTGCTACAGCCACAGACATGAAAAAGGTCTGGCCACTCACGGTAAGAAAAATGTCAGCCGTAGGGTAACTCTTAACATCGCCATGGACACAGCATACTTTAACAGGGGGTTGTACCCTACACTCCTCCCCCGGGACTAGACTTTGATGAACCAGTGTTTGTGAACTGCCGGTATCAACAAGAGCTTTTGCCGCTTCTCCATTGACCAAAACCTGAACTGAGTGACCTGTGCCGTCAGGTGTACGTTGTGTATGTGGTGTGTGTGGTCTCGGTGTATAGCACATGTTTGTGTCCTGTGTTTTCTTCTCCTGACAGTTTTGTCTGGTGTGACCTGGTTTCCCACAGTGATAACAGTTAATGTCCTGTCTGGCACCTTCTGGCCATCTATTATAACTAGTGGGCCTACCATAAAACTGACCACGCTTCTCATCACCCCCATCAGACTTCCCTCTGGCTGAGCTCCACCGGCTTGTGCTGGGGCCTCTGGTGCCTAGTCGAGCCGACTGGAACACTTCTGCCAACCTGGCTGCCTCCTCTGCCGTCTTGGGGTCATGCTCTCGGATCCAGATGGCCATATCCGTGCTCAGCATATCCATGAACTGTTCCAGGATGATCATCTCTGTGATCTCCTTCACTGAATGCTTCTCTGGCCTGATCCACTTCTGGAGGTATTCTTTTAGTCTGACATACAATTCTCTTGGTGTCTCACCCGGCAAAATCTCTGATGTGCGAAATCTCTGTCGGTAGGTCTCGGGCCTTATATTGTACTTTTTCATAATGGCTTCCTTAACCAGGGTGTAGTCATCTGTATCCTCCATATCCATGGCGACGAATGCACCGCGAGCCTTCCCGGTGAGCAGAGGCACCAGCCGTATGGCCCATGTGGACTCCGGCCACCTGCAGGTCCCTGCCACCCTCTCGAACGTGGCTAGGAAGTGTTCGATGTCATCCTCCTTCGATAGCGGGTGAAGCTTAGGATCCTTAAACCTTGTCTCTCTGGAGTCTCCCATCGATGACAGCTGCTGAGGTGTGTTGGCTCTTGACGACTCACTGCCTTGAATGTCTCCCACCTGACCCTGGAGTAGCTGGAATTGGTGGTTCATCGCCTTCCAGCGCTGATCCTGGGACTGTACCACTTTCTCCCATCTGCTTTCCCTCACTTCTTGGGCCTGTAGCATCGCCTTCATCATGCTCGCCAGCTCCGCCACTACTCCGTCCGCTGGGCTTCCGGTTCCTGAGGCTCCATCTCCCTCTGTTGGCCTGGTGCTGGTGGTATCCACTCTTTCATCCTCCTGCTGGGAACGGGAATCGCCTTCTTTGGCCGGCTTGACTTTCGGTCTCATCTTTTACACTGCCCCCTGTTGAGGCTTTCCCGTTACTTCTGACACCAATTGTTACCCGGCTGGCCTTGCGGTGGTAGAAGGAAGGGAGGCAGTGCAACTGATGTTGGGAAGGTAGTTACCGCTGTTTATTCAGTGTAACAAAATTTCCGTCAGGAGGCAAACAAAACAAATGAATAAACTAAAAAACTCAGAACCCAGAAAAAATCTCAATGACTAACTAAACTTGAACATAACTTCAATAATCCAAACTCAAAGAAAAGAACGGTCCTCCACTTCGGCACTACTTTAGCCCTTGGCTGGTCCAGGAGCCAGGTGTTGCCACCAGCTCACCTGAGACCCTTCTACCGCCCCGACGTGATTTGGACCTGAATATAACACACCCGGCCTGACCCATCCCCCTTTAATTCAATTAAGTCTACCAGTACCCATTTCGATATACCTAACCCCACCCCTAGTTACACATATCACCCCAAACATGTTTGTCTACAGACCATCCTCATACACCACTTTCCTGACCTCTTAAATATTCCCCAAGTCCCCCAAAACACCCCTCTCCTCCCGCACACTTGATCTCGCCCGTATGACGTCACCCCCACAACGCACAAATGTTCTTCCGGACTTTACGTCGGGTTCTCCCGCAGTCACCGGCACCCGGAAGCCCGCACAACCGCGACGTAAGTGTTTTAACCCCTTGTCTTTGTTCATGCGATGTTTGTACCGTGTCCCCTGACCGGCTCCCTTCTAATGTATTTTGTATTTGTGTGTTGCAGGTGGCGTCATGAAAGTGTTGCAGTGTTATGTTTATGTGTGCCAATAAACGAGTGCTTTTGAATCGCCGTGTCAGTTCTGTTTATGTCCCCTGCCTGTGGTAACGGGCAGCCGCACCGTTACAGACCCCCATTACAATGTAAATAATTAGTGACTGCATTCCTTTGGCTCTGTACCTGTATCTGCACAATGACAATACAGTTGAATCTTATCTATTAACTAATAACTATTACTCTTGTGTGCATCATTAGTAATTAATATTTTATCCTTTATTTATTATGTCCATTTTATCCTGTCAGCTGGAGACCAGGCCTCTCACAAATGACACAAGCAAAGATGGGCTCAATCTGTACCCGCTCTACAGTACAATTGAAAAGCGGAAAGATAAGGTAAACTATAATTGCTCAAGAAATTATTCATGGATGGAATGCTGCTGGCTCAATGTTGGTGGGGAGATTTATGAAAAAATATCAAATCACTTCATCTTTGAGTTCATACAAACAATCATACCAAATTTGAAGCTTGTGAGACAAGACGTTCTTGAGATATAACCCTCAAGGTGTTTTTGACATTGGCATTTGACCTTTGACCTCAAACATCAGTTCACTTCATCTTTGAGTCCATACAAACGCTCCAAATCAGGAGGTCAAGATGGTCAAGATATCGCACTCAAAGTATTCATGTACTTGACTTCTGACCTTTGACCTTCAACATCAAGTCGCTGCATCTTTGAGGTCATACAAACGCTCATACCCAATTTGAAGCATGTGCGTCAAGCCGTTCTCAAGATATAACACCTAAAAGCATGAGAGCTGGCTGGGACTTTTATTTTGAAACAGGAAACACTTAGCAGGTTGTGTAGTTCAGGGAGAGCCTAATTGTATGCTTAGAAGCTGAGACAATAGGCTCAGCTTCTAAGCATACAATTAGTATTGTATGCTTAGAAGTAGTAAGTAGTTAGTAGTTAGTAGTATTGCACGCAATACTACTAACATCCACACCCAAATCCGGATTTGAAGGTCCAGCCCCGCCCACATCCAGTAGCTTTATCGTGCTTCATTCAGGACGAAACTCGCTGCATTTACGAGACTGTATTTCTTAATTTTCTTTTTAACGTACATAAATGTTGTCTAATCTATCATTATTTGCCTCTCTACTTGGGTCATTTGGCATCTTAGTGGTATGAAATGGCAACATTAGGCGAGTTGAATTTAACTTTTAGGAACATATTTCCCACAGTATTTAAAGGCCTACTGCATTATCTATCTATATATGTTACTACCACATTCTGTATGATTCTATATGAGGCAGAGTTATGGAAATGAAGGACACATGAATGTAATTATTACACTCACTGTCTAACCTATAAACTTAGTTCATGTGATCATTATCACTATTCCTACAATGACTCCTTTTCATCTTCAAGTCCTGGGGATAGAACTTCCACTTAGCCTTTGAGAGGGCAAACCATGAGGAATACCTATTTAGTAGGTAGTTTAGTTGATTAAAGATACTTAAATGTATCTTATCCATTAAAATATATTTTATTGTAGTACAACAGGGACTACAAGATAACATTTATTTTACTTATAACTGCCATTACAATACCAAGCTTTGAGTGTCCTTTGATCAATATGATTGGAACCTGGATTTAACATCCATGGTAAAAACGATGTGTAAAGAATAACACGGGTGTTGTGCCTTTTTCATTCAATACCTGTAGATAAACAGTTTTGGGAATGGGACAAATTATCATCCAGATACAGTACATATGGGCAGGGAAAAAAACCTAAAACCAACTCTCACCCTCTTCTCCTTTCCTCTCCTCTTCCTCCCTCTCTCTCTCTCTCTCCCCCTCCTCTTTTTCCTCCCCTCTTCCCACTCTCACCCTCTTATCTTTTCCTCTCCTCTTCCTCCCTCCCTGTCTCTCCGCCTCCTCCTTTTTCCTCCCCTCTTCCTCCCTCCAACTTTCCCCCTCTTCTATTTTCCTCTCCTCTTCCTCCCTCCCTCCCTCCTCCTCCTCTTCACTCTCTTCCTCATTATTTTCTCCATCTACTCTCTCCCCACTTCTCTCTTCTATCGCTCTTCTCTTTCACTCTTCTTTTCATATCCTCTCCATCTTTTATCATTCCACTCTCACTCATTCCATACCGCTACTTCCAGAACCTTTCCTGACGAAATCTTCATCTTTTTTATGTACATATGTTTTGTATATGCTTTGCAAGTGCATTCAATCTTTTTTTCATATTCAATACTGTCATACTTGCCTATTATGCAATAAAGCCTTATTTTCTCTCTTGTGTACTCAGTGCTTGTACTGTATGTATGTATGTATGTATGTATGTATGTATGTATGTATGTATGTATGTGTGTGTGTGTGTGTGTGTGTGTGTGTGTGTGTGTTAGGGTTAGTGTGTGACTCTCCTGTCAGGTATATGTGTAAGACCTGTGTAACACCTGTGGCAAGTTGTCAGGTCAGGCAGACAAGCAAAGAACGGTCCCCTTTTCCCAAGAACAGCTGTAAGCTATATGGTTCTGTTCTGTTGCTATGAACGTCAAGTTTTCACCAAGATGATGATGATGATGATTTGTGCGATTTAGTGCAGTCCAACCTCTTGATTTATTGAAGGGTATGATATTGAAGAAATATTGTAATAGGTTCTTTGAGGGTTCTTAAGCATCTGATGTTAGAAAATCAACTTGCTTTACCCATTGGCTAACAACATTACGTGAACTAATTTGTTAATTCAGGTTGAAGATAGTTGCAGCTCATAAGATGACGAGGAGAGTGCAGGGAAGTGACATTGACCTCATCATAGACAGAGCTGCAGAGACCAGTGCCCTATTGAAGAAGCTTTTACTCAAACAGCACTTAATTTGCAGCTGCAACACTCAGTACACACTGTATAGTGTGACGACCCCCTGCTCCCCCCTTTTGGGTCATAGCTGCCACTACAAGGGTCATAACGACCTAATTGACCACACCTGGGTGGTGGCTTATATAAGCAGAGTTCCACTCTACTTCAGGGGGGCACCCCTTGGTTGATGCAGGCACGCTGCTGCTTTGGTTGGTCACCTTTGTACTTGCCACTTGTACCTTTCAGGTAATCTAAATTCCCCCTAGACTTTGTTTTAACTTGTTTGTTTTATATCAAATAAATACCTGTTTGATTTAACATTGAATTGTGTGGTGTATGAGTCCACCATTACAATAGTTCTTTACATACAGTTTCCATTCTCCCTGTTCATGTGGAGTAATATGTTAGGCCTGTTTTTAAAGTCTACATAATGTTGTTGATATATAATATTATAAAATAAATAAATAAATATATATATATATATATATATATATCATATTTTTTATTATACATAAATATTAGTTGTGTGTGTGTTGGAGACAGAAAGAGTGTTTCAGAATGGAAGTGTTCTGTCAGAGGGTTGATAATGAGGCAGTTGGGACAATCAGCCTTCTGATTTGCATTATGTTTGAATGCACTGAAGACTTCTTTTGGAAATTTCCATGTGTGTGTGTGCAGGGATGGACTGGGACAAAAAAAAGGCCCTGGACGTTTCCCGAAATTTAGGCCCATAACCCATAAACTATTTTGCGTTAAAATAACCACTTGCCAGTGTGTCAAGACAATATAGCACAAGCCTACTAGAAAAGATATTCACAGTGAATAACATTTTACGATCAGTGATTATTTCTCAGAGCTCTGCAGTTTTGAACTTAGCTTAGCTTTGTTGGTGCTATTTGGGGTGGTGTGTGTGTGTGTGTGTGTGTGTGTGTGTGTGTGTGTGTGTGTGTGTGTGTGTGTGTGTGTGTGTGTGTGTGTGTGTGTGTGTGTGTGTGTGTGTGTGTGTGTGTGTAGGGGGGGGGGCATTTTTATGTTTGATAAGGATTCACAATTTCACAATGATTGTGTGTGTATATGTGTGTGACAGGGACAGAGACAGGTCACTAATATATTTTGCTCTGATTAATAATTAGAAATGAATTAAATATTTGTATTGGGTAAAACATGTTTATGTTTCATTAGGTGTTTTTTGTGTTTATTTGCTGAAACGATTTCATGATTCTTGGTGTGTTTAAGTTCAGGGTAACTTTTTAATATACTTTTTAAATTAAAAGTTTAAGGGGTCCTTGTTCCAATGTATCTACCTCATTAAGTACAGAGTAACAACCTATGTACTAATATGTAATATCAGTAATATCATGTATTTACATTGTTCCTAACCCATAAACCTTACCCTAACCCTAACCCTACATAATGTATGTGCAACATCAGTACATGATATTACGTATTGTTACATTGTTACACTGTACTTCATTAGGTAGATACACTGGAACAAGGACCCCTTAAAATAAAGTGCAAGTTCAGATATCAACACACTGAGCCTATATTAAAAATGGTGCCTGTCTCTTCAAGACAAGTCTTTCCGCGGCTTTGGGAGCACACTAGGTGAGTTCTGATATAGGCAACTTGGCAGTGGCACAGGAGTCTCAGGGCTTCGTGACCATTTACATACCTGTGTTAGTGTCTGTTAGACAGTGAATATAGGCCTGCCTGAATGGATTACTTAAGTTTTTCTTTGTCATTTGTTATAAAATATATAAACGACGGGATGGCACACTTTTTTATCAATTATACAGGTGTGTGTGCGTGAATTCGGGCTTGTGCGATCTTGATAAAGAGGAGCACCATAGGGTTTTAAAAGAAGCTGCGGAGACACGCATGTAAATAGAGGCTTAGAAGACTACAAAAGTCACGGACACCAGCATTATGTGATGCACTCTCATTTAATACTTATAGTAGGCCTATATTCTACATCGGAGAAAGCGTGGGCAGAAAATAGCATGAGGAGCATTTAAGGCATGTGAGATCTATCAATTGCTTCACGTCAATGTCACTAATCAGATTTATTTTTGTGATGGGTCCGTGGGACGGCTGTTTTGTGGGACAGCCGTTCTGGACTTTGACAGAATGTAGGCCTACTGGTCAGTCCGCCCCTGCGCGTGCGTGCGTGTTTTATCACTCTGCTACTGTTCACCACTTTCCATTTAATGGAAGAATGATAAACATACACTCACACATGTAGCATTCAGTTAGAGGGGTTAGGAAGCAGGCAGTTGGAACTATCAGTTTATGGATTTGCATGTTTCAACATGAATAGTAATCTACAATTTCACTACACAGGATCAGATGTTATAATCCCTTGTGCGAAATTTGAGGAAATAATGTACGTGGCACAGTGAACCAGCTAGGCCTACCTTAGAGATGATTGGTCAGTCCCTGATGGATGTGATATTTTTGGGTATATTAATCCACTGGATCCTGAATTAGGAATCATCACTCTCTTGGAAGAACCAGCAAGATGAAGACCTGTGTCGCTCTCATCCTCCTTCTGATTGCAGGTGGTTGGCTGGAAGCTATTGATTTGGTGGACAGGGATGGGCAGTATTTCTGATACACGTATTTAAAATACAAAATAGTATTTTTTAATTTGTATTATTATTGAGCTGAAGAAAATGGCTTTGTATTTCGTGTAATAATACTTGATCAGTGTGTATTTTATACGATAAAAATACTCAAATACTTTCTGTGAGAAGTGTGAATACAAAAGTGTGACGACAAAAAATTCTAATTGGTGCATGACTATCTCAGGCTCCGTGAATACTGAACTATTCACTTTGTCTTCGGCGAATAATTGTGAAATGTTTGCTATGAAAGGGACAAAAACATCCATGGATGATATTTTCATGATGGCAAAATGCGCGTCTTGAGGCATGGATTTGAACAAACTTCCGGTCAGAAGTAGGCTACAGTCCAGCATTTAAAATAAAACTCATCATGGAACAAACAAAATATGTTGAACAGAATATGAGTTGTGGGTAATTTCCGAGTTTTAGCCATGTTTCATTCCTCCCTCACACCTGTTTCATATACCCGCCTAGGAGGTACACACACATCGTTGCGTGTCCCTCCTGCACATTGTTATCAGAACAAATAAATAGACAACAAAATTGTGTGGAGGTCAAAGTGCAACCACAGGAGAGCGTTAACGTTTAGGGAATGTCAGGCTCTGTTAGGTTTTCTTGATCCAGAGAGAACATTCTCAGATTTTTGTTTTAACTAACCATTGATAACCATAGGATAACGTTCTTTAAACGTTCTGTGTTATGATGGGGAGAGAGCCTATGTCACAGTTCAACCACAGGAGAATGTTTTAATTGGTTGGTTCCCTCAATGTTCCCTCAATAGGGAATGCAAGGCTTGGTTTTCTTAACCCAGAGGGAACATTCTCTGAATGTTTTTTTTTTTTGGTTTGGTTCTAATCAAACTAACCTTTAGATAACCAAAGACTAACATTCTTTCAACGTCCAGTGTTAGTAGGGATGACGGTGAGAGGCTATGTAGCCTATGCTTTTGCCATTTGCAAAGCTTTACTACTTAGCCTACATGAACCCAAAGTTGGAGGCAGTTTATACCTTTTCTGTAATTACTTGACATTGGCAAAGTGTACAGATGAATGTGGTACGCTTTTGAAAAGGGTAGGTTCTGCTGTTTATTTTGGTATATGGCTTGCCATGTCATGCACTGAGAGAAGTTTGTGGGGTAGACCATAACCCAATTAGAATGTGTGTAGGGACCGACTTAACTGTATGCAGAATGTTGTCATCATAAATTTGATTTGAATCCAGTTGGTTTTTCTCATGAACCGTTCATCCCAGCGGCTATTGACCAGCACCTGTTAAGGGTTGCAGAAAAGGACCCAGGTGCAGACCGCATATAATTGGAAAAAATGTTTATTCCTTTTCTTTAGGATTTAAAAAACAAAGGGGAGACCGGTCAAAAGTCAAACTAAGGAGTCAAAAATGTAAAGCACAAAAGATCAAGGCAAAAGTTCCAACAAAAGAATCCAAAACAGAAAATAACAAGGCAGAGCAAAAACAGGCAGCGCAAAACCAGGCAGAGTATCTCACCAAACGTGATACAATCTGACAAACACTAACTTGTGGGCTGAACTTAAATAACAGAGGGAAAGCAAATCATTGGCAGGGAGAAAACAAGGGACAGGGAAAACTCAATCAGGCTAATGAACAGCTAATGAGCAGGTGTGTTGGGTTCAGGACAAAAACAAAAAGCACATGGCAAATGCAAACAAATTCATTCAATGCCACAGAAGACCAGCAGGGCGGGCAGAGTCCATACACGATACTAACAGCACCTTTGATAGAGTCTATGCAAACCAGTCAGGATCCTGTCTCTTTCTTCAGCACTTCTTTAGCTGTAGTTTTACTGCACCCCATGGCAGTATGCACTTATATGAGGGGTTCTGTTGTTTGGGGTAGCTCAGTATTTGAGTTTAAGGAGCGACAATTTATTTGTCATGTGGGCGCACTTAGGGAAAGATCACACATTTTGCTTTGATCGCCTATGCCAATCGCCGGCCCTGTTTATATTACCTGCAATAATAATTTTCTCCTTCTCGCAGGTGTCTCTGTGGGGGACATTCAGAAGAGAATTATAGACGGGAGGAAGTGTAAAGACGATGAGAAAAAAGCGTTTGTTTTCCTAAAGACAGACAACAAGGTAGACATGACTAAAGCACATATATGCAGTGGCTCTGTCATTGGAAATGGAGACTGGGTACTCACTGCCAAACACTGTAAGGAAGGAAGTAATGGGTAAGTTAACAGGTTTATAATGGAAGTAATGCGTAGGTTAACTGGGTAATGGCGGAGGTAATGGGTCAATGAACTGGTTAATGACAGAGGCCATGGGTAGGTTAACTGGGTAATAATGGTGGAGGTAATGGGTAGGTTAAGGGGCTAATAATGGAAGTAATGCCTAGGTTAACTGGGTAATGGGTAAATTAACTGGTTAATGACAGAGGCCATGGGTAGTTTAACTTGGTAATGATGGTGGAGGTAATGGGTAGGTTAACTGGTTAATGACGGAGGTAATGGGTAGGTTAACTGGGTCATAATGGTGAAAGTAATGGGTAGGTTAACTGGTTAATGACGGGGTAATGGGTAGGTTAACTGGGTAATAATGGTGGAGGTCATGGGTAGGTTAACTGGTTAATGATGGAGGTAGTAGGTAGGTTAACTGGGTAATGATGGCGGAGGTAACGGGTAAGTTAACTGCCCATGTACCCAGAGGAGGCAACTTAACATAATATTATATTGTTGTTCTAGGATACAGTAATAAAGTATATTCATGCTTCCTAAATGGTTCCAAACCTCATTGAGCTGAGCAACTTGCCTCGCCTTTGATAAGAAAAGTTAATACAAAAGTTAACAAAAGACAATACAGTCTAAGAATATGTGCTTTTACCTATTTGCCGATAAATGAGACATCTTGTGTTTCACCTTTTGTGTTTTTACAATCTAGTCAGGTACCAGTCAGACATTGGCCGGATTATGTGGGCTAGGCCATCTAGCCATATGATTGACATGGGAAAAACTTCATGTTCTAGCAAAATACTTTACTTTTATCTTGCTCTGATGATAAACATTTCATGTGCGACCAAAATGAACTGCTGTAGGCCTACTTTATTTATTTTTTCAGGGAATTTACAATTAAGAACATCGAAGGAGGGAGTCAAGATTCTACGGATTTCTTCGAACATAATGATCTCAACGTGGATCTAATGTTGATCAAGTTAAAAGTTGACACCAAATGGACGCCCTACCCTCTAGCAACTGAGTCACAGTGTAACACCTTCAAGCCTACTGCAGCAACTCCAGTCAATCTTGTAGTTGTTGGCAGGGACACAAAAAGTACGTATGTGTGTGTGTGTGTGTGATTTAAGGGGAAAATATATACTGTATATTATATATACTGTACATAAGGTGTAGTCAGCGATGATACAGGATATTGCGTTTCTTGATGTTTGTGCTTATATTTAAAGTATGTTTAAATTACTTACGCTTTTGTCCAATACAATTAATTTACAATTCATCACCCTGACCTTTAGTGTTCTCTGAGAAATGTTTTATAATGTTAGAGGGCTGCCCCCTCACTGTTTGCTTCCAGTTCACGGCTATCTTGTCTGCATAAGAGGACCTTTTTTAGATAATGAATGTATTTAGAACATTTAGAACAGACACTAAAGCAGACTTTTATCAAAGTTAAGTAATCTAATGCTTTTTTGGTTGTGCAAACTCTAACCTGACATGAATTTATTGATAAAATTCATAACAATAGTTAATAGATATGGTTAACGACAATATGATATATTTAGCACTTGCCTATGACCCCAGATATCCTTTAGTTACATTGACTGTGTGTGTTTGTGAAAGCAGCTTCTTTTGCAGATGTGTCATAATTGGTTATGTGTGTGTTCTCTTGGTTTGCTTGTGATGCAATACCATCTCAGCTTTTACATTTACTTTTATATTTGAAATCGTAGCGAATAGAACAAACTATTGTGTTTTCCTAATCCTACAGATTCGCCAGAGGAGACTATGTGTGCAGACATTGAAGTTAATTGTAGCCAGTTAACTAGGGGCGGGGTCTGTTTGATTTGGAAGTTCAGTGCCTGCAACACCTGTGGGGTAAGAGACAAAAACATAATAACAATAATAATAAACTTACATTGCTAGACATGGCAGTGCTCCCAAAGTGGTGAATCACAGAACTGTATTTAAAAAGAAGTAAAGGAATAAGAATGACTTCAATATATGTGGAATAATGTGACAATGGCTTACATGTAATTAATTTCTCAAATAGCATAAAGAAAATGAAGAAAGTAACAAGACGTGAATGTGTTCGCTGATGACAGGCAGGGAGAGAATATGATACTTTACATCGGCTCATCAGGAGACCACTGGAAGCACTGAAGTGTTAGTTAATTTTGAGGTCTAATGATGGATGCTACTGTCATGAAAATATTGTATATATATTTTAAATAAATATATTTTAACTGTGCTTGCCTCTCTCTCTCTCTCTCTCTCTCTCTCTCTCTCTCTCTCTCTCTCTCTCTCTCTCTCTCTCTCTCTCTCTCTCTCTCTCTCTCTCTCTCTCTCTCTCTCACACACACTAACGTTAAAGGGTGATTCAGGAGGACCATATATTCATAATGAAGCCCTGTACGGAGTTCACAAAGGGGTCCACGATGCAAGCATGGATTTGAAAAGAGCTGTATCCCTCTGTGAAGATGACGTGAGAACCTGGATCACTACCACCATGGAAAACAATAAATAACTGTTATAGTGATGGCTTCTGTGTCCAAAACTGTTTCAGTGGATGCTATGTCCATAACTGTGATATTGATGGCTGTTGTGTCCATAACTATGATAGTGATGGATGCTGTGGCCATAAATGCTATATATATGGATGCTCTATCTGAGTGAAAATAAAGAGATTTTAGAAGTGCCTAAGTGTGTGAACCCGATTACTCTGTCTCTGCCTACTTTCAATAAACACACCTATGGGGCCTTTCCCAAACTAGTCACCTAACCTTCCCCTACTCAATTCAACTCGCTTTGCCAAACTAGTGACCTCACCTTCCCCTGCTCACTTCCATGGGTTCCTATGGGCAAACTGAGTGGAGGTGAGGGCATCGGTGGTCTAGCGGTTAAGGGGCTGGACCAATAACCACAGGGTGGTAGGTCGATTCTGATTCAGATGAGGTTCCCCCTTGAGCAAGGCATCTAGAATACTCCCCATGGTATTGCTCTGTGAGTAGTAGTAGTAGTAGTAGTAGTAGTAGCTAGCCCAATCTAATTAGCAATGCCTCTGACTTTTGGAGACAAAGACACACTCAGCGCGTTTACATGACACTCAAGAAAGTCGACTTATTGGCTTAGTCCAACTATGATTGGATTACTAAGATGCATGTATACACCTTAGTCAAGCTATACTCAAATCGAATTGGGTTACTCATAGTCAAATTGGATTATGCGTTGAATTGTGTTCTGCGCATGCTCGAGATCTTTTCCGGGGGCCGTGAGCTGGAAGTAGAAGGAGACGATAGTCGTGTTGTTGTTGTCGCCGTTGGAAAACGAGAAATGGCGATTTATTTAAAAAGGTGGCGCAGAAGATGGAGGAAGCCGGTGAATGTAGTTACCCCCTATAAGAATTGTGTCCTGGCCACGGGAGCACGCATGGCATGCATTCTTTAAAGGTGGAAGCACACAGACACTACGCTTCGATTTCCCCCAAGGCTGAATTAAAAGTACATGTTTTTCTAAATGTGGGTCATCAACGAGGTTGTAAAGTAGTAACTTCAGGCACATCTGTCAAAATAAAAGTTTTTTTCTCCTGACGTGTTTACGATCTTTATTCATTCCTTGCGATGCGGCGGGGAATGCCGTATACGGACGGGCGGCGGAGGGGATGCTCCGGTGGAAGAAAGGTGTTTTCAGTAGACAGCTGTCAACTCACTTCGGATAGGCGATTTATTTAAAAAGCTGGCGCAGAAGATGGAGGAAGCCGGTGTCGTGCCAATGTAGTTATGTATATAAGGAGTCATCATCAACATGCATTCAGTACACACTGCGCTTCGATTTCACCCAAGGCTGAATTAAAAGTACATGTTTTTCTAAATGTATCTCATCAACGAGGTTGTAAAATAACTACAATCTTTATTCATTCATTGTGCCGCGGCCGAACTGACGGGGGTATTCTCTGATATTATGAATCTTACAGACTGCATCGGGTTCTCCGACTCTCTGGTACTTCCACAACAAGTAAAGACTCCTAATGGGGTTTATCTCGACCATGGGGGAAAAGGAATTGGGGAAAATTAACTTTGGCATTGACTCTTTCTCCTCCATTGACATGGAGGAGAAAGCGATGTTTCAGCAGACAGCTGTCAGTTCACTTCGGGTCCATATAATTTCTCCGACACTCCATTGTTTCGACCTCTCGGTCGTATGCGGACTCCTCCGCCGGAAGAGCAGCCGGAGGAGTCTGCATACGACGGAGACGAAATGATATGTGTTAAAGTCTGTTACTTGATCACACGAAGCGTACACTTTCTTATTGCTTAACCCTGCTGGGTTATAAACTTTATTAAACTTTAGCGTGTAAGGTACATTCAGCTCGGTCCGGTAACTCCGGTGTTGTCACTTCACAACATGTCCGTGTGTAACACTGAACTGAATAAAGGTTCCTAACAACAATTCCTATTGTTACAATATGGATCTGAAGTGAACTGACAGCTGTCTACTGAAAACATCTTTCTCGAATTCCGCCTGAGTTTGTTGTTGCTGGTGACGTAAAGAGGTCAACCGGTGGCTCTATTACCACTAGTTTAAATGGGTACAGCGCCACCTAACGTAACGGGGTATGACACACTTTGGCCAATGAATCGATTTACTCACCGCCATGTATACGCAGACAATTGCAGTTGTCCAATTGAGGAGCATAGTCGAACTATGGCTTTAATCTAATTAAGCTGTGCATGTAAATGTACTGAGTGTGACATGGCCCTATTTAGACGGTCTAAAACGCAAGTGTGAAGCGCGAAACGGAAGCAGCTTTGTGGGCGGTTCTATGGCGATGTTGCTATTATGACGGCGGATAAATGACTCTTGTGCCCGACGCAATTCTAAAATGGGTTGGTCTGAAACCCGTAGCGTATGTTTTGGGCGTAACGTAGGCCTACAATAAACCAATGAGAGTTCCATCTCCCATCACCTTTAAGAGCCAGCGCATTTGACTTGACGAGTTGATATTTTGACAGCGCGTTTGCAGTCTCCGCAGATGCATGACTACATGAATTTCAAACTTCAAATGGCTCAGTTTATGGCCAATAATAGACATAATTCACACATGGAATAGCATTTTATTCTATTGCGGCAAAGACAACTTAACACATATATGATAGCCTATGCGGACGCGGTCCTGTGGCCGCAACTGTGGGTCTATTTAATGATATGCGGCAATACATTCACAAACATCGTTTGTTACCAGTATTGTATACATTATCGTTATCGACTTGTGTTCATAATATGCATGTGTCCCCCCATTAATATACATCGCCAAGGACTGTATTATGTGTTACATGTTTAGTTCATTCTTTTAAACACTCACTCGCGGTAAAACTATGTTTTCAATCAATCCTAAAAGTTATGGGCTTGTACACGATGTCTGTGTCAAGAACATATGTGTTTGCTGTACGGTGTTTGCAGATGCATTGATTTAAAAGTACAACTTACCGCTGTATCAGCTGTTCTTTCCCAAATCATTTAACCAAGCATTTACCCTAAAATGAGATTTTATTATTATTATTTATTATTATTATTTTAACGCATGGCATAGCCTACTATACTTCATTCATGTTCATCCATGCAGACCAAAAAAAAGTAAAAAAAATGTTTCCACAATCCACATGCTATTTCTATGCAGTTTCACACATATGAACAATCTTTGACATCATAATATTTAAATCAGGCTAATCGTTTGCATGTTTGTGCTGTGTATAGCCTACGTGTGTGTAAGTATATGTTGCAGTTCCGACCTGCCATGGCACGTCAAAATAGCAACACCAATTGCGCTATCCACTAGTGCATTTAGACCAGGAATTTTTCGGTATAATTTGCGCCAGAACACGCCTCTGCTTTTCGCCGACACGCCTATCCAGGAGCAAGTGTAGTGGTGGCTGGTTGCTGCGGGGGAAAATCAGCTTTGCGCCGGGTGCAAACTAGCAACGATACATGCGTCGGTGTAGAAAGTCAATTGCGCTGGGTGCAAGATAGGGCCCATTTTGTCACTTGTACATAACACAAAAAGCAGTTTCTCATTGTGGCAAATGCTTTGGTACATCCATGCAAATGATTATGTACAATTCTCTGCTCTTTCCTACACTATCAATTGCTGTCAAATGTCATGTTGATCAAAATGTATTGTAATGGGTCTCTGTTGAATAGTCTCACCCCACAACATTTAGGCATTAGTTCATTGCATAAGTCTTTACATGCAAAATGGTTGAACAAGTTGTCATAATATGTCAAGCATATTTCTATGCATTCCCATTAGAAGATATTCGTTATGATGTGGATGAGAATTTGTGGCCCAACAGACGGGAACGTCAGGAGGTGTAGGAAGACTGCACTGTAATTCCTACCTGCATTCCTTCCTGCATGTACAGTTTTGCCTAAGGAGATTGTCCTATGTTCACATTTCTACTTTTGTTTTTTTCTTTGTGCTATACAGTGCTGTCTTTTCCTTTCTGTACCGCAATGACATGGTCTGTCAACAAATTACAGTACAAACAGTAATAGCGTAAATGTGAATCTTGTTCAGTCTCTTGCAATCAATCTCCCACATACACTAAGGTGTAACTTACAATTTGCAATAATTGGATTCAAAACTTTAGCCATAGATTACATCAGAACATCCCTCCAGATGTGAGAGATGAACTAAGGATTTTGAGCAAGAGAGTGGCTTTTGCAGGTAATCCATGGTGTTTTGCTATTTGTACAAATTGTTTTGAGAAATGCACTTACTGTTTTGCAAATTTCGAGGATGATTCGAGAAATGTACCAAAGCAACTAAGAAAAACTGTAATATGTTGAAAAGACCGGAAAATGTTGAAAATGTTGAAGAGAATTGTGGACATCCTTTTTTTTGTTGTTTGAAATGATTGATTGATTAGGATTGCACTATGGATTCAGGTAGGGTAATGAGCAAACCTTAAATGCAACAAGCCAGGAACTTACTGGATATGAGGCAGTGGTAATCAGGGTTCATTACTGAAGCAACTTTCTCAAGGGGCTGCCAGAGGAAAAGAGCTTCCAGAATGCATGGAGCTGATGGGATCAGAAGGGTTGGTGGCAGCTGGCCTGCTCCGGTGTCTCTGCTCTTATCGGATATGCAGCTTAAATCACTAATGACTTTTGAATCTGACTTTTGTATCTAAAAGTATACAAATGTTTTTTGTACTTGGAAGCAGTTCACTTTTTTACTATTCCATGTTAGCATCTATGAGTTGTGTATATAAAGTAAAGTTTAAGTATATATATTAGCATGTAAAATATAAGAGCTATAAACCAAGAGAATAATCTCCCCATGGATCTGAGGCTTAAAACCCAAATCAATTTAGATTTAGGTCAATATTAAAAGGCTACATGTCTATTAAGTGTGACACAAAGACCACACTATAACACTAACAACATCATAACACAAACACAAAATGAATCACACATTTTAGTGATACAAAAAACATGAAAACTATAAAGTCAGATCTCCACACACAACCATTAAATCATAAAATCATAAAATCATCATGATTTTGCTGGCACACATAAACAAGGATTTGAATACGACACTAGCAAAGTCCTTTTCCCTCCAGATCTTTGTTTGACTGTTTACGCGTATTGCTTTGAGTATAAACGATTGTGTCTCCCGCTATACTGTCCTGTGCTGAAGCCCAGGGATTCCATCCACACAGGAGAGTCAGGACAGTGCAGTCCCGGAACTGGAGAAACAAATGTTTTTTGCAGATTAAAGTTGGTTTGTGTCTGTGAGTGTGGGGGTATGTGTGTACGTATGTACGTATGTGTGTTCATTGTGTGCAAATGTATATGTCCACATGTACAGTAGTCATTACAATTAGCAATGTATGATGTTGATTACTGGTTGTGTGTGTGTGTGTGTGTGTGTGTGTGTGTGTGTGTGTGTGTGTGTGCGGCATGCGTGCGTATGTCCACATATATCGACCCAAGTACCTGTCGATTCATGAAGATGTAAATGATGGGGTTAAACATGGTGCTGCTCTTGGCCAGGAACACAGGGACGGTGGCGATCTGAGGGCTGATGTACAGACTGGGTTCCAGGAGGACGGTGAGTGCCAGGGCGGCGTAGGGCAGCCATGCCACCAGGAAGGCTAACACCATGATGGCCACCATGCGTGCCACCTGCAGCTCCACACGGTTGGTGCTACCACCCATGGAAACCTGGAGCCTGGAGACCTGGACTCAAGGTGATGGCTGAAACATGCCTGTGCAGACTTTACTTTACTACTTTACTCAGAGAGAGAGAGCATAAAATAACACGATTTTGAAATTAAACCACCAAAACCTTGCCCCCTCCCTCCCTGCTCCATCTCTCCTTAACGTCTCTATGGCATTGAGAAGTGTTGCATTTCACACACTTGTGATAAACATAGGCAAGAAGGATTCCCCAAACCAATCAGGGAAGACATGCTCAAATTGGTCTGAAATGAGCTGGGAGCACTCTAAATTCTAAATCGGCTTATAGAGAGGCAGGGGCAGCACACTCAAAACAGATATCATGACAGCGCATCTCACTCACCTATAGCTGACGGACAGCTATGCCACATCCAACATATCTAACCTACAGCCCCTAAACCATGTCTATACGTCCCTTTCCTCAAACACACCTGGCACTCATCTAACAGTGCACTTCTCAGGATGAGCTGTCTCTCATGCCCTACTCCCCTCACTCATCTTCATCCTAGGACCCACCTGTCTCAGGGTCCGCAGGAGCTGGCAGTAGGACAGCAGGATGACGGAAAAGGGCAGGGCAAAGCACAGCAGGAAGAAGACGGCGATGTAGGACATGTTCCCCGAGTCCCGGCTGTACCAGTCGGGGGCGCAGGACGTCCTGACCCCCTCCAGCTGGAAGCTGCCCCAGCCAAACAGCGGAGGCGTGTTCCACAGGAAGGACCACAGCCAGGAGAGCGCCACTCCTCCCACCGCGTGTCTGCATGCATGGGAGAGAGCGGGGGAGACAACCGCCTGTCTGGACACTGTGAGGCTAAAGGTCACATGCGTGTCGATACATGTATGTAAACATACCTGGTCTGAAACTTGACGGCCCCCATGGGTCGACAGACCACCATGTAGCGTTCCACTGCAATCACAGCCACTGTGCACAGACTCGCTATACCTGGACAGAAGGGTTATAAGGGATAGATGGACTGGTACTTCACTGAGCATAGAGCAGGCTGAAGGACAAGTGGAAACTTTTCCAAGTTTAACTATTTTTACACTATGTATGATGTACGAGCAAATGGTATACAGTATTGTATTAAATGTAAATAGATTTGTATTAATTGTACACATGATTGTATTCAATATATATAGTATTGTATCAAATGTATACAGTACTGTTATAAATATAGTATTGTATCAAATGTATACAGTATTGTTTTAAATGTATATAGTATAATGATCGTAGACTTACCGAAGAAGGCCACAGCGAAGCCCTCCAGCACGCAGCCCAGCCGGCCCATGCTGAAGTAGCCCATGGCGTTGGCCACGGTGGTGGGCACGCCTCCGAGCGCAGCGCAGCCCAGGTCGCACACGGCCAGGTTCACCAGGGCGTAGCTCAGGGGCTGCCGCTGCTGCCTGTGTCTCACCGTCACCACCACCACCAGCAGGTTGAGGAGGATCCCCGCCGCCGAGAACACCCCCATGAGCGCGGCCAGAGCAGCGTAGGCGCTCTGAGACAGAAGAGGAGGGTCCTCGGTGCTGGAGGGCGACGACGAAGAGTTCGGCCGGATGCTGAGGACAGCCTGTAGAGGTTCCATGGGTCCGTTGGGGTTTAACCCTCCCTCGGGTTGGAGCTCGGTAGGTTGGGGGCGATGAGGGAGAAACCTGAGGCGCTCAAAGTATCACAAAGTATCTCAGTGTCTCAATACTCAAGTATTCACGACTCCCTTGCTGATCATGAAGCAAGCGTCAGATGCATGAGACTGAAACATTGGATCAGGAGATGAGTAAAGGGACCAACAATATCTCCACTTGAATCAATGGTAAAGATAGATGAGAGAAAGGGGGGATCCCAGCCAACAATGGTGTGATACACCTTCTAGTGCATCTTAAAGCCTTTAACAAGAGGAGGAGATCAGTGCAGACCACCTAATAAAGAGGATAAGAAGAGAAGGGCTCAAAGTCATGATATTTAATGCACCAAATGTAATCCTCAAATCCGGATTGTGAGAGAATAACTTACTGTGAGTGTCATATGCTTGAAAGCACTGCACTTTCCTTGATTGCTGGGGCCACAGCTACCGTGGTATATGAGGTGTTAATTATCAAGTGTACATGCTTGTCTGTCAGACTTAATGCACTAAATATATTACAGTCATGCATTTGGCGTAAGTGATTGTGATATCATGGCCTTGATAGGCTGAAGGAATATGGTTGATGAGCAGTTATAGCCTACAACACATGTCAAATATTTTGAAGCTTCAGTTAGCTATTCTATATGGTGATGGAGATGATGGTTATAATTATGCATTCATTTACATCCTCATTGGCAACAAGCAGTTGACCAGCTTATTCAGGATTGGGCATCAATAATAATCCCAATAATACATTGTATTGAATCCTTAATCAAATGATATGGCATAATTTAACATATATAATATAAAGAGGATACTACTATCCAGTCAATGTTAAGAATAATATTGAAGTTGATCTGCTTTTAACTGATTTTAAAATGTTTACTCATAACCAACTTACATTACATTCACTTCAGTGTGTTGATATTTTTCCTATTTACTATTGAAATATTATTTCGATATTTATATTATTCAGTGTATAAACAGATGGCGGTATAGCACTACTGGAGCACTTCTTCTTAACCAGGGAAAGGTAGGAGACATGTTCTAAATTTCAAAATGTTTTCCAGCTTTTATTTTTTATAAATACATTTAATTACATTGAAGCCTCGAAGGCAAATCAGCCTAATTATAACTAGACCTGCTGTATTTCTTAGAACTCGGAATAGTGTGTTCATACACATCTCAGCCACTAGATGGCGGTAGATAAATATCACCATCCTTGTTAAAGCTTGGTCCTTTGAACCGTAAACAGGCGAGTCAAGATGGCAGCGTGCATGAGAAAAGCCGCTCATGATATAGATACGAGAAGCCGGACTGATGATGTCCTCTTATCCGAGGGAATCGACTTTAATTCTTTGCTGTTGTCTCAGCCAGTGCTCGAGGGACTTTCTGCGTCGGGATTTCAGAAACCATCACCGATTCAGCTCAAGGCAATCCCACTTGGTCGCTGTGGTCTTGGTGCGTGTGACACATCCCCACTGTTTAATAACTTGCAGCTCACTTATCAATAATGCATATAATACCTTTATCTCATGTTTTAGATTTGATCGTACAAGCGAAATCAGGTACAGGGAAGACATGTGTCTTCAGCACCATTGCACTGGATTCACTGATCCTGGAAAATGTCACCACCCAGGTGAGGCGACTTAAGTTCTAGATACACACAACCACTAACCATATTTCCCTCTATCTAAATATGAGCGGAATTAACTTTTTGTATTATTCATTTCACCGGGTAACCTATTGTACCTCCAGGTTTTGGTACTGGCTCCGACCCGGGAGATAGCGGTTCAGATCCATTCAGTGTTGATGGCCATCGGCAGTGCCATGGAAGGTCTGCAGTGCCATGTCTTTATAGGCGGCACGGCAGTGAGCCAGGATAAAATCAACCTGAAGAAGTGTCACATTGCAGTCGGCTCCCCAGGTCGGTGGACAAAGTACAGTCAGTACATTGGATGACAACACGGCGTCTGCCATGCTCAAGAGATGCATTACTTATTTTTCCTGTATTGTCTGTTTGGTAAACAGGCCGTATCAAGCAGCTGATAGAGTTGGGGATGTTGTCTACCGCCAGCATTAGGCTCTTTGTCTTAGATGAGGCTGACAAACTGCTGGAGGAGGGCAGTTTCCAGGAACAAATCAAGTAAGATGAATCCTAATGGGTGTGCTTGCACACTATGGCCATGCACTATTACCCAGATGCTGTCATCTAAAGTGATGTTATCATCACTGACCCTTTCCTTTGCCTACTTTCTCAGTACCATTTTTAAATGTTTGTTTGTACATGCTGCGTCTCACTACTATACACTGCCTTGTTCCCCCAGTTGGATATTTTCCTCTCTACCAGCGAACAAACAGATGCTTGCCCTTTCTGCCACCTACCCAGAATCTCTTGCACAACACCTGTCCAACTACATGAGCGAGCCCACTTTTGTTCGGCTCAACCCCAAAGACCCTAGTCTTAAAGGTAATGGTGTTTTTAAAATGTAACTGTGAAAGTAACAGCTGTTTGAGTAACTGCTGTGAACAGCTGTTCTTCGAATCACATGGTTAACATATTGACCTTTTTAACAGTATGTCAAGTTGCTTTATTTACAGCTATGTCATTTGTTTTACCATTTATTAATTTGACTTTGGGTGCCCCCTCCAGGTTTGAGGCAGTATTACAAGCTTGTGAACTCCCATGCTCATGCACATAAGGTCTTTGAGGAGAAAGTCCTGCATTTGCTGGAGCTCTTCAGCAAAGTACCTTTCAACCAAGCACTTGTTTTCTCCAATCTACATTCAAGGTACACTATTAATTTTACTGTTTTGTCTCATAAATAAATGGCAAAGTAGCAAATGAATTGGCGTATACATTTGGGGAACTATACTTACTGTTCTTGTTTTTACAGGGCTCAACACCTGGCAGACATCTTGTCCTCTAAAGGCCTCCCTGCAGTCTGTATCTCAGGTAAGACCAAAGTTTGGAGGTTAATATTTATTTAATATTTTCCCAGGGTGGGAGTGCAACACTCAGGGTATTTTATACTCACTTGATGAAATTACCCTCTCTGAATGAAGGCCTGTAGTCGTAATAGTCGATAAATAAATAACTTATTTCTGTTTGTCATGAAACCCTTTGGTGCAGGTGGGCTGACTCAAGACCAGAGGTTGGAGGCCATGTCCAAACTGAAACAATATCAGTGTAGAGTACTCATCTCTACTGATCTGGTGAGACACACACACACACTGCGAAACAATTCTTTACGTATTGTTTAAACCTGCATAATGTCAGCCAATCTCACTGCCTCTCTGTCTATCACAAGACTATCTTTTACTGGACTGAAACACTCAATTACACAAAAAAATACCATTCACTTATTTCATCAAATCATTGCATGATCATGTCTGGCGTCCATTTTCAGAACAAGGACGTTTTAGTTTACATCACTTCAATAATCAATTCACTTCACTAGATGCTCACACTTTTTAGTACTGCGTTGTTCAAGTTTGCGTGTGACTGACCTCCTCTGCTCTGCTCAGACCGCCCGAGGTATCGATGCGGAGAAGGTGAACCTGGTTATAAACCTGGATGTTCCCAAGGACTGGGAAACGTACATGCATCGCATTGGACGGGCCGGCCGCTATGGTTAGTTTCCCTAAACCTGGTACTCATTTTGCTATGGCAACAAGTGATCGGATTAATAGTATGTAATTCATTGTGTTGTATTTTTTGGCTTTTACATGACTTTAATTGTTTGAAAACACACATAGATTAGACTGATCCGTTGCCCTCGCTTGTTTGGATAATCTGTCCGACCTTAAAGAAGGTTAAGAGTCTCTTGCCAATCATCTACATTAGGTTTCCTAATTATCAGGAGCCTCCTGTTCCCTCCTGGGGTGGCAGCCTCATAATCAGTGCGCTCTTTGTTGACAGGGACTCAGGGGCTGGCGGTGACATACTGTTGCCATGGTGAGGAGGAGAACAAGATGATGGCTATTGCTCAAAAGTGCAACCTGAAATTGTCCCTGCTGCCATGTGAGTGTGGATCCATATCTTTCCGTCTGGTGTTTTTATTTGTAGATCAATTTGAAAAATAAACTGTCTACTAAACTATTTAAACTAGTCTAATGTTGACTTGATTCAGTATGCGTGTGTAAAAAAACAAGTTAGTTAATGGTCAGACATTTGCCCCAGTGTGTCGCAGTACTGGTTTGTAAGTTTGCCGTACCCCTGTGTCTTCAGCCCCAATAGAACCTGGGTTGATGGAGGAGTCCTGCGACTGGGGGGTCAGCGTGGAGGCCGCCACACTAGGGCCGAGACCCCAACTCTTCCCCAAGCAAGAGAAGAAAAACAAGAACAGGAAACCGATCAAAGCGGAGGCTCCTGATGATGTCGCCGCCGCCTCCTCCAGTGACCAGGAGGCCTCTTCCACGTCCTCGGCTCCGCACAGGGACGAGGGTCCAGGCGGGCGTTGGCCCAAGAAGAGCCGTGCTCCGCCCGAGCCCAGAAGAGAGAAGGTGGAGGAGAGCCGGCCGAAACCGGCGCGTCCCATCAAGCACGCATCAGCCCCCCAAACCAGCCATGCGCCAACCCCCCAAGGCCCCTCTCGTAAGGAGCTCCAGGACGCCCTCCCTAAGATCCCGCCCCTCAGCTCCTTCAAGAACGTGAACCGGGACCTCGTGACCCTGCAGGAGGCGGAGCTAGACTTCCAAGTCTTCATCACCGAGGGCCCGGGGCGGTCGGTGGAGGTCATCAGGCAGTTCAAAGGTCAGAGCGAAGACGGGCAGCCGAGCATGCACACCGAGTCGCACATGCTCCACGACCAGGAGGACAACGCGCTCAAGCGCTCGCTGCGGAGCGGCGGCCGCTCTGCGCCACCGCCGCCACGCAGGACGCCGGCCGTCAAGATGGAGGTCGACCCCGCCCATCGGAGGTCGGCCTCTGGATCCTCAAGCTCGTCCTCCTCGGATGACGATGAAGACATGGAGGAGGACCGTCCCAAGGCGAAGGCTCCACCGCGCTCGGGCCCGTCCCCGAGTGACACACAGCGAAGATCCCAAGCCAAACCAGGTCCCACTAAAACCAAGTCTCCTGGTCCCGCCGTCCCGCCAACAGCGTCCCGTCGGACACAGCGTGCACCAGACGGGGGTACCCTCGAACGAGATGAACCCGCACGAGGGGGTCACCCGGTCCCGCGACGGGAGGAGAGGTGCCAGGCTAACCCGTCCAGAGAGGGTAGGGGGGCGGACGGAGCCGCGGGGAGGAAGGAGCAGAGGGTCTGCGATAAGAGGAGGAGGGACGACGGAGGCAGGGAGGAGATCATGGAAGGGCAGACGAGAGGGGAAGGTAGTAGTGAGGAGGAGGAGGAGGAGGAGGAAGATGAGTGGTCGAATGCGGACGACTGGAGAGCCTATTACAGATCCTGGGAGCAGTACTACGGAGCCATGGCTTGCCATCCTCAGCCTGGTTACCATAGCTATTACAGCCAAGCCAACAGCTGGATGGCAGCGTACCGCATGAATACAGTCTACATAAACGAGCTGCTTAAACACTGATCTGGAAACTGCATGGGTGGTCTTATGTTAAGTTATCGCAACACAATGTATGAACTGAACCACATTTTATTTTGGGCATATTTCGGAAATCAACTGTTGGTATTGATTTCTGGCTTAAAGTGTAATATTGATAAAGGCATTCCTTTTGAATTAAGTTTCCAAAAATTAAATAAAATTGCTCATTGGTGATGCTGACATTTATTAACAACTAAAATGGTAAAGATAATCAATCTATGTAAGTATGTAACAATATGTTTTTGTATCATTGTGTGGTACTTTTCTAATAAACAAAATGTACGACTAATTGAATTGTGCATTTATTCAATCACAATCTATTGTAAAGATCTACAGAGTGCAATAGTCCAGGGAGGAAATTATTTCAATTAATTTCCTCCGTCCTTCTGCAGGACATCTTCGATCAAGGTCAGACTGGAGAACACTCGAGTGCGCCCTGAACACGCGGCTAATCAGCGCTACCCCACACTTCACCCAATCAGTGTCTGGCTGCCGTGCGCCCTTGAGCGCCTTTGGTTATATCAGGGGGTGCGCCAAAGTGTAAAGCACCACCAGGTAGTTGTACCGTCTCTGTTCGGGGCAGGGGTGATGGGACGGAACACCGGAGACCCAGCTGTCTTTGGTTTCTTCAACTTGTTTTAACACTCCGGATAAGCGTCATCATGAATTGATCTGCTCATCAGTTAGGACTGCCGGCTATTTCACTAATTGTGGACATGTAGGTATCACTTAATTTATAAAGGAAAAATAAAAATGCGATGATGAAATAGCCTAACTATGGCTTCGCACACTTGTTGGAACGAAACCGCCTCGCAGCAGGACAGCGAGGTGAACCCCGTGTTCCTGGTGCTCAACTGCGTCATCCTCACGCTCACATTCGTCCTGGGCTTGCCCGCCAACCTGTTGGTGTGCTGGGTGGTGTTCAGAAACCAGAACCTCCAGACCTCCAACAACGCGCTGCTGGTCAGCCTGGCGGCCAGCGACCTGCTGAAGTGCTCCGTGGACACGCCGCTCTTCCTCTTCTCCTTCCTCAGCTACGGGAGACACCTGGAGGTGTCCGTGTCCCTGTGCGCCGTGCAGCGCTTCTCCTACGCGCTCTGCAGCTGCGTGCAGCTCCTCACGCTGGTCAGCATCAGCGTGGAGCGGTACCAAGCCATCGCCTTCCCTTTCCGGACGCAGCGGAGGAAGATCCGGGTGTGCATGTGGATCCCGTCCATCTGGGTCTGCGGGGTCCTCCTGGCCGTCGTCTCCCTGGCTCTCTCCAAACAGGAGCTGTATCACATGCTCTGCCGCCGGTACCCCTGGGGACACGTGCCCGTTGAGACTCCCCGATCCACGGATCCGTTCGGGGCCTATGTCCTGGTGCCTGTGTGGGGTTTCTCCTTGACCCTGATCGTCATTTACTACGCGCGAATATTCAAAGTCGTCCGGCAACACCGAAAGCGAGTCTTCGACAACGGGATCCAGCTGAGGCCAACGACGAAGCAGGTGTGGAGGTGGTTCAGCTCCGCGGCTTCAGAACCGGGACCAGCTCCTCGTCGTACTCGTCATCAGCCCCATCACCTCAAGCTGCTCCCGGCGATGTGTCGGCCTGCGTCCAGCAGCAAGCCGCCGGCCACCCGTCTGATCACCGTGGCCGAGGTAAGGCCGTCCCGGATCGGCAGCGCCTCCAAGGGGAAGCCCCTGCGGAGGCCCCTTTCGGAGATCGCCGGAGCGGTGTGTATCCTTACGCCCCTGGCGAGAGAGCGCGGGAAGAAACGGATGGAGGGGAAGCTGGCGCAGCGCTTCGGGTACATCATCATCGTGTTCACTCTGTTCTGGGTGCCCATGGTGGTGACCCTGCTGATGAAAATCACCTCGTGGCAGAACACCAACTCAGTGAGTAGTGTCACCCTCCGTTACTATAGCTTGTTAGGAATCATTATTTTCAATCCAGCCTTTTTTTCAAGTACACTTCAATCTAAGTTTGCCTTCTGTTTATGATAAAACATATTGTAGGTCCCTTCTGTGTGATGCTGAAACCTCTCTTTTCAAATCCCTAACTGTTGCTCTGCGGGCTTGTTGCTCGCCCCCTGCAGCTGGCAGTGGAGCTGGAGACGTCCGCCATGGTGCTGACCAGCGTGCCGGCCGCTGTAGACCCGCTCATCTACACCATGGTGACCCGGCAGTTCCGCTCCGAGCTCAGCAAGATCCTCTCCTCGCTGTCTATCTTTCCGCGGAAGGGCTGAATGACCCGTTTTTTTATTCACTGTATGTATTGACTTAACGTGTAGTTTAGTTTTCACCTCTTCTACTGAGACAGAGTGGCTGCTGTTCTGAGGTTCGCGCGCACACACACACACACACACACACACACACACACACACACACACACACACACACACACACACACACACAGTTGTGGACTTGTTGACAGTATAACATTAAATAGAGCTCACAGAATATGTATTTATGGCAGATATATATGTTTTATCAGGCGTTTCACAGTTGGGACACAAGACAAGGTCATAAATAATATCCAACACCTGACAAAATACGACAGCAGTTACCTCAACAACAATGGGTCAGGAGAGAAAAAGCAGCGGGAAAAGTAAAAGGAGAAAAAGATACGACACAGAGCGTCGAGAACGAGGAAGAGGGCGATCGAAGGAGGGGAAGGCGACAGGTGGAAGGGAAGGGAACAGACAACCAAACACGACCACAGAGACCTCCTTTCTGCTCGAAAAGAAATCGAAGGGGGGGGTGGGGGGACAAAAACCGACTGCACTAAGGCTGAAATAAATCTGTATTGCGGCGTGCAGAACATAAAAAAGAGGCCTTTAAGCCACTGCTGTTGAGACGAGAACCCGACAGACGGGGAGCGCTGCTCCGGTGACGACGCGCGGCCTAAGCCAGCAGATGGGGAGGTGGATCCACCCGGTTCTGTTGTTAATAATAAAGCTCATGTGCTCTGTAAGCGGACCCACCGGCCTGTGCTTGTTTTCATTGATGTTGGGGAAAAAGTTCACTTGATCATTTGACTACTATGTGTACAATGTTTACATTAAGGCTAGCCCTCTGATGATTGTTTAAATGTTTGACTCATTGCATTGGTGGTCTATTCTATGAGTCCACTTCTGCACAACACAAAGCCAGGAGAGACCCCTTACATGTAAACTGTATGCTATCAGTCCCGCGTCCGCATCACCACCATGATGGGTGTGTACTTGTAACGCCAAGGGGCCCAATGGGCGAATGTCGTTGAAGTTTAGTTAGTAATGACGGTATCGGCCTGTTTCTGGGGTGTGGCTGCGGACCCCCAAGACTCTGAGGATTGAAGTTCAGACAGTAGAACGACATTGGGGTCAAGGTTCAATTCGGGGGGGTGTGGGGGGCGGGGGGTGGGGGCTGGGGGGAGACTGAGTAAATGCTGGTCTAGCCACATGGCGGTGGTGCAGGGATACAAGCCTGTACACTGAACACCGTACAGAACATACACACATGCATGCACACACACACACACACACACACACACCATGTACTCCGGAGCAGAGGGGAGCTTTTGAGGGATCATCCGCCTTCTACCGTGCCTTCCCCTTCCCTCCTCCCTGTGGTCGCCATGACAACAGCCCGACCGAGGCTTCAAGTTCTTCACAAACAAAAAAAAACAAAAAAAACCCAGTGAGGAATTAAGACAATTCTCTGGAGACACTGAGAACAAAACAGAAAGAAATCACAAACTGAGTTTGCTAACCACATAGTATACACATACTTAACAATTCTGGGCAAAATAAAAAGTAAACAAAACAAAACAAATGCCTGCTTACTCTTGAGGAACGATCGACGTCTAGAACACCTACGCAAAGCATACCGTTATCACACAGGACAGGGGGCAGGGAGAGGGGGGGGACAGGGCAACAACAAGAGAAAGAGCAGAAGAGAACGAGTGAGAGAGCGAGAGAACAAGAGGACAGCTTCACTGGTCTGCCAGATGATGGCCAAATATTACAAAATATTCTATTAACAATATTCACAAAAGAATCCAGGCTCAGGACAGTTCAATGTCGGAAATTCTCAGCAAACACCTTGTGCTTTTATTCAATAGTGGTGGCTTTAGTTGAACTTGTACCATATTTTTGGTTTGCTTATAAGAGAATTGGGTACTGTTGAGGTCCGTGGCACTGCGAAGGCCGAGAAAAGTCAGCAAAAGAAAAATTAAATAAGAAGGTAAGATAAATAGATCCCTTTTTTATTGGCTCAAACTAAACAGGCACATTTTGTGTAAAAAGGCTTGTAGCTGAGAATTTTGGACAGATACGTGTACAATGAACCGTTCAGAGTGGCAGCTAGTCAAATAAACTGTACCATGAGCCAGAGAAACTTCCAGAAGTACTCACGTCTCTGATATCTTACACACAAAGGATACATGTGTGCCTGACACACTCACATGCACACACACATACACTGACAAAACATAGACAATCACCCATACCCACACACACACACACACCTTCGAGCCACAAGATTGATCACAATTCATCTCCCCAGCATACATTCATGAAAGCATACGTATGAAACTTCTTCATGAGTTTCACCTCTTTTGAATCATATTTTTTTTCGCCCGAGTGGATATCGTATTGATGTAATATTTCATCTCAAAGGAAATGGTGGCATAACTCATCCATCAAAAGCTTAGTAGACCGGAATGACACATCATACCAAAAGTTATGTCGGTGGAAAAGTTTCTCATAGTCTGCTTCTAAGTCTATTCTTTTTTTCAGAGGTTTTTTCAATAGCTTTTTCCTGTTATCATCTTCTAGAAAAAACATATATATATATATATTTATTTTTTTAAACGGAAACCAAATCATTAAAGGTGCTATGTGCACAATGACACACTACATACACATCTCTCACACACCCCTCTGCCAGAATCCCAAATCAAACAGGTTTGCTGCTTCTCGACAACTACACACACACGCACACTCACGCACACACACACACACACACACACACACACACGCACACGCACACGCACACGCACAAGCCGGCCTCAACCAACCGAGAACAGACTGTATCTAAAAATTGTCCTCCATCCGCACAGGATGTGCATGTCATTGTACTACATGTCCAGCAGATGGCAGTCTCCACCTTGGTCAGATTTGGGCCTCCGAATGAGCTTCTCCTAGTCTTATTTCAGAGTCATTTTTATTCTAATGTCATCCCGTCCTCCTGAGTCTGCGTGACCCGTGTGAGCCAGGCTCAGTCTTCACAGCGCGGACACCTTGACAATGTTCTGGTGGGTGGGGACCGCCGGCGGCTGTGCGTCCCCCTCCGGGCTGTTTGCCGCCGGCGGCGTCGGAATGCTGATGATCGCCGTGGTGACCTTGCCCCCACTCTGGCAGTTGAGCGGTTGTTGCTCTTCCAGGCGCATGTTGAGGCTGGAGCGACTGTGGCGGGAACAGAAGAAGAAGAAGAAGAGAATTGACATGAGGCTTCCTGTAGGATTCTAGGTGGATGGGTTGAATTGGACTCCAGCCCGGCCAATTTTGGTGTTGAGTAAGCGACTGCTTAGACTTAGGCCCTGTCCCAATTCTCCCCCTTCCCCTAGATTTGAGCCCTAGCCCTATATTTTGCACGTTCCTGTGAAGGGGTAGGGTGTCCTCATACTTAAAAGGAGCAAGGGAGAGTGCTTAAAATCAACCATTGAACGCTAGCCAGCTCGGGCGCTGACTTGCAGCTAAGAGCAAAAAGCAAGAGTTCTTGTTAAGGGGAGAGAAATGGGACTGGGCCTTAGACTTCGAAATACTTGAATGTCCTCAAAGAGGCAATTTGTGGTACAGCACAGACACAACAACTTCAAAAGCACAAACAAAAACCAACAGTCCCAGATCATCCATAGCAGCCATCATAAACAACATTGAAGTCCAGGCAGGCATTTAAAGTGCATGCACTACTCATCTGTCACTTAATCAAAGACTTCAGTTAAAGTTTGTCAAAGTCAGAATATCTCAAACAAAACCAAACAGTGCCTTATAGTGGGCGGTGGTGCAGGATAATGCGGCTAGGATGTTTGACTCTCAGTGGAAAGGTACTGGGTTTGAACCCCAATGGTCTGCATCTAACTTTGCAGTGCTTCTGACCCAATGCGGTGCTTTTACCGGTTTAGCTACCTCATCCTATTTGCATTTGAATGTGTGTTTGCAGTCAGCCATTGAGCCATTGTCCATTGAGCTATCCATTCCCTCCCAATCCGGCCAATCACAGCTCAAGCACCACCACTGAATGTGGTTGGCCCGCCCAAACTGTTAGGGTCTTTCTCCAGGCCCTCTTGGCCAACAGAGACTGGAAATCAAGGTTCCTTTAGGGGTAAAACCGTCTGCAAAATGACTTAATAATGACCGTCTTCCAGAGGTACAGAGGTAAATATCTAACAAATGAAACTGTTCAAAGCACTCTGCTGGTTCATTTCACATCACAGAGTATGCATTCAAAGCGATGTGCTGCTTCATCTCCTCTGATCTCACCTGGTGGTGTGGGGCTGGATATGTATGGTGCTCAGCTCCTGCAAGGCGTGTTGATGTGTGTGTGGGTGTGCCAGGGGATGCGTCAGACCCGCGGGCACGCTGGAGTTGGGTAGAGGCGAGTGTCGCTTCTTGCTGCGGCGGGTGCAGCAGGTGCCTGTCATGCCCTCTTGGCTGGAGAGGGAGGGGCTTCGAGACTGGTAGTTCTGACCCGCCTCTAGATAGCTCTGCTGGTAGCATTGTTCGTTTACAAACTCATGGTTCTGGAGGGAGAGAGAGAGAGAGAGAGAGAGAGAGAGAGAGAGAAACGAGGATCATAAGCATTAAGTAAGGAACAAAATCCCATTTTATGGGATCATAGTTTTGTGCCCCCCCCCACACACACACACTTACACCAACACACAGAAGCCTTAATAAGCTTTTAGTCTTGCCATTGAATATATTTTCCTCCATAGTCCTGTGAGTTTTTGCTCTGCTGATTCTTACATTACAATTTATGCTGTCCATGTTCAGTTTGTGCTGATATGCAGTGGAAGGAATTCATATTGTATATGCAGTAGGCAGGCATGTGTGTGTGTCCACATGTGTGTGTGTGTGTGTGTGTGTGTGTGTGTGTGTGCGTGCGTGTCTCTGTCTATTAGACCATAAGTGCATCATTATGTTCTATAGTGGGAGTAATGCTGGGGCGTGATAGCTGCCTAACGTAGCGCGTCTCTGATGCATCTTGAACCGTAAACTAAAAAGAATGCTGGCAGTGTTCCAGCGCAGTCCGTGGGTAACACAATGTACCATACATCATGCTATGCTGTGCTGGGCCGGTTTATTGTGCATATTTTGGTAACTACTGACACAGATTATGAATATATAGTTTATACAGTTATAATTTTTTCCACCCCATTGCAGAGCTTAACAAAAGTGACAATACATTTCCATTATTCCATTGTGTACTAAAATTGTCTATCCGTGTGTGTATGTATGCGTGTGTGTGTGTGCATGAGTGTGTACGTGTACGTGTATGTGTACGTGTGTGTGTGTGTGTGTGTGTGTATGGGTGTGTGCATGTGTGTAGGTGTACGTGTGTGTGTGTGTGTGTGTGTGTGTGTGTGTGTGCATATACACAGACGTGCATGTGTGTGTACATATGTTAGTGTGTGTGCGCTCACAGTGGTTTTCTCCAAGCAGTGCAGCAGGTGGTGGTGCTGGCTCTCTAACAGAGAGGTGGACTTGCTGAGCTGCTGCTCGTCTTCGATGGAACCCTGTGACCATAAACACACACACGCGCACACACGCACGCAGACAAACACAAACGTAGATAGAAAGGAAGTGAGAGGTTAAGGGACATCACACACTGAAATCAACCGTAAAGTGTTCTTGTGCAGGACGGTGTGTGTGTGTGTGTGAGAGAGTTGTGTGTGACAGGCTTCTGACCCAGTACCTGTTCTGAAAGGTTCATCTTGTAAGGTATTTGCTTCAGGAGGAGAGAGAGAGACAACAGGAGAGGGACAGGGAGAGAGAGGGGAAGTGGATTACTATGTATTCATGGTATTCAGGTACAGGTACTGTTCTACATATAGGGCAGCCAGCGGGACCGCACCACCACACACACATACACACACACACACACACACACACACACACACACACACACACACCATGAACACTTCAACACACTAAGTTAAACATTACTCTACCCCCAAAGCTGCAGGCCATGGCTTTGAAGACAGTGCATTACATTAGCATTCTGAGTCTATAAATACATACCAGTTCCCGCCGTTTACAAACAACATGGAAAAAACTTGTATGACTGTGTATGTGTGGGTGTGTGTTTGTGTGATAATGTGTGTGTGTCGTTGGGTTTTTGTTTGCAAGCACATGTATATGTGTGAATGTGTGTGTGCGTGCGTGTGTATGTGTGGTTATGTGTGTGTGTATGTGTGTGTGTGTGTGTGTGTGTGTGTGTGTGTGTGTGTGCGCGCGCGCGCGTGTGTGTGTGTGTGTGAGATCGAGGTGTGGGGAGCTATTTGTAGGTCTGTGGCGTTCGTGGATATGAGAGCCATTTCCTGGATGCAGTGAGGTGAGTCAGAGAGGGAGTGGGCCGTGGGATGATGTCGTCCTGTGACCCCCGCACCAAGCATGGCAGGCAGAACAAACAGCCCCGCCAGCCGCGGAGATGGAGACCGGTGCGTCTGTTCAAATCTTAAAGTCTATTTGTCTCGATACGGTATGTGGTTTTTCTATCCATTGCATAACCATAAAGGGTGCTGTGTCAGTGAGTGTGTGTGTGTGTGTGTGTGTATGTGTGTGTGTGTGTGTGTGTGTGTTTCTGTGTGTATGTATGTTCAATACCCATTTTTTGGGAATATTGTTATGAAATCATCCTGGAATAAGCAAAACACAAACCCCAACTTGTGGAGTTGGACTTATTTTTGTTTTCTAAGGGCACAAGAAGACAAAACGTGGCGGACTCAAATCGACCAGTGTTTGCGGGGATACGGGTGTTTTAATCTCCACACTCTTAACAATCTGTGGTTGTTGCTGTTGCATCAGACGCCACGCTAGCCTTTGAAATAATCGCGCCTTCAAGTGGTGTTTATAATGCTCAGAAGAAGATTTATGGCAAAAAACACAAAAAAAAACATCCTTCCATAAAAGCAGAATCGCGCCTGGGCTGTGTATACACACCCGAGTGAACAATATAGCCACTGGAACATCTCTAGTCTCTCTCTCTTTGCGCTCTGGGGCTGCCATGGATGCCAGTGTTACACCGCCTGACGTCTGGGCTTTCAACGGCTTGCATCAGTCATCATCAACACTTTATGCTGTCTTCCCCCATCTCCCAGCGGTGACTGACCTGTTTATGCAACACAAAGCGCCATACAATGCCGCTCTGGTCTGCTCCACCCAACCACCACAACCACTACCACCACCACCACTATAACCACCACCACCACCGCCGCCACCACCAAGACCACCGGCAGCACCACCCAACCACCACCACTACAACCACCACCACCGCCATCACCAAGACCACCGGCAGCACCACCCAACCACCACCACCACCACCACCACTGCCACCACCAAGACCACCGGCAGCACCACCCAACCACCACCACCACCAGCAGCACCACCCAACCACCACCACTGCCACCACCAAGACCACTGGCAGCAGCACCACCACCACCGCTACCAAGACCTTCAAGACCACCAGCAGCACCACCCAACCACCAACACCAAGACCAATGTGTTTGTATGCTGGATAGATCCGTCTACCAGCCTACCCAGTGGACTGTAGCAACTTATCTATCCGTCATACATCTAGGTGGACACGCCCACTCGTGATGTCAGAAGAGGCAGATTTTCAAAACGGCATGTAACGGCTAATCACAGTCAAACCTGGTGGTATAAGATGTCACCTTTAAAGTGTTCTAGTTGACATGTGGTTGAGCTGAAGCGTTAAACGGCACTAAACGGGGCGCTGACGGACTCTCTGCTGAGCGGGTACTGTTATTCTAGTGTTGATGACCAGGGTTCTTCATCCACACTTAACCTGTGTGTAAAGCTGCAGAGCGGTGAGGCACAGATGTTTTTTTTTGTTATTTGTGCCCTGAAGCCCCCGGCTAGCTATGACGGGATCCTCACGTCAGCAGTATGACTGTGGCCCCAGTATAGATCAACAGGCCAGATGGCCAGCATCAAACAGAGCCCAGCATTAAAGAGAAGGGAAAAAAAACGAGCCCATAGATAGCTCTGCTGGACCACTGAAACACTGTTTACAGCACACTGAAAACTGCGTTCATGTTTATCGGGGAACCTTGAAAGAATCATGACACAATGCAAGAGTTGGCTATTGTAAATATGTTTTTTTTGTGCATTGTAACCTCAGAATTGATCTCAATAAATGTTTAATGCCGGGGAATCAATATAAATAATGCAGTCGGAAGTAAAGTGGTTCATTTGAAATTGATAGATAAACAGTGCAACAACAAGAACATAAAAGGGCAAAAAAATGTGTTAACACTAACAGGATGGAAAATGTGACCTTTTATAGGAGAGGAATGCAAAAATGCGGTATGTTGAATGACATTGATTTTCAGTGTGGAGTATGATAATATTGAGTAGCTGAACTCACTGACTTTGTCTCCTGGTTATTTGTGTTTAGATGAGAAGGGGAGCAAGAGAGTTGCGCACGCGAGAGAGAGAGTGAGAGTGAAAGATAGAGAGGAGCTAGAGAGAGAGAGAGTGAAAGATAGAGAGGAGCTAGAGAGAGAGAGCGAGAGAGAGAGAGAAAGAAAACAGGGAGGTAATACAGAGAAAAACAAAGCGGTGGATAGAGACCAAGGAAGGAGGAAAAGGACAGATGAGTCTGTAACACCACGATAAACGGATGCAGAAGATAATAAAAAAAAGAGGGGTAAATAGAAATGCATTAGAAATAGAGTCAGATAAGAGTTGAGAGAGAGAGAAAGTGGGTAAGGAAAGACAAATTGAGAGCGATAACTGGAGAGCAGAGCACTTGGTTTTTTTTTTGCACCATGTCAGCCATTTAATAATGCAGCACTTTGGTAAAACACCAAGATCCACGAGTTGGGTTTACATTACTCTGCTGCTCCCCTGCCTCGGGCCCATTTCTCAGACCAACTTAAGATGTTCCCATTATGATGACACGCATCTAATGAGATCACACTGAATGCCCCCGACAAGACGCCGCCTGAAATAATCACAAAGGGTCCGGGGGAGAGATGACCAATAGGGGGCCCACTGTGATCGCCCTGCCAGTGAGGACGGCCGCCGAAGAAACCTATAGTCAATGAGCAGTGCAGGAATGCGTTGTTGAGCCTCACCAAAATGTGTGATGAGAGGGTGTGAGTTCATAAGGGGAGGGTGTCTGAGTGGGAGCGTGGGAGGAGAGGGTGTGAGAGTGGGAGGAGAGGCTATGTGAGTGGGAGTAGGTGAAGGGACGGTGCACGGCGGGTGTTCTCGGTGCTCTGTCCGGCGGTCTCACCGTGAGTTCTAGCGGGTCGTTGAAGAGGCCGTTGCGCTTGCTTTGGAGGAAGCCGCTGGAGCTGCCCGTCTTGGATATCCGTATCCTGGCCAGCCGTGCTTTCTGCAAAAGGCAACAAACCATGGAGACGTAGGCATTAGTCACAACAAGGTTTCACTCTGACACAAAGGTGACAGGTCTGACATTCAACTCCAAACTCATCTGGCAGTTTGCAGTTAGGAGTCACATTACATCAAACTGCTCACTATAGGAGTAGTGAGCGGTTTGATGTAATGTGAATTTCATGGGGCATCAACGCTTTGCTCTGTATTTAAAATGGTATTGCTTCTATCTCGGGTTCATCTATCACTCTGTTCCTAACGTAGACCTTGCCTTGATGCAACGCCTCTGTTTGATTCCATCAAGAAATGAAAATAATTAACATGTAATGTTCAGGCCCCATAATGGGTTTTGCCAATGCCAGTGTGTTCTTGTTGGAGTAATCCAACAAGCACTGCCAGGGCTGATGCAAGGCTGATGCATCGTCTCTCTCTGTTGCTTTCACTCACTGTTCCTTTGCTCCTCCGAAAGAGGGTCTGAGTTGAACAAATAGAAAAAAACAGTACAATAGGAGGAGCAACAAAGAAATGAGTGTCTCCCCTCATTGCAAGACAATATTATATGTTGTTACAATTGCCTTCAGCAGCTCAAAACTTTATGGATTGTGTTCCAAAGTCGTGACCAGGACGGTCTTCATTTGCCCCTTTTCCACCGACAGACAACTCGCCTCGACTTGGCCAGCCTTTTTTTGCATTTTCCCAAAAATCATCGCCAAAAAAATGACGTGGTACCAGGTACCTGGTACTTTTTTTAGTAGCACCTCCGTCGAGGTTCCAAGCAAGCTGAGCACATTTGTTGGTGTGTGTGTGTCAGTGTGTGTCAGATTGGCATGAGCCACCCGTGTGTGTGTGTGTGTGTGTATGTGTGTGTGTTTATGGCCACACACTTTAATCTACATATATCAACATGGACCACCATACATCAGCAGGGTTTTGATGGCTGATGGCTTCCACTCTGAGACCGCTCGAATATGGTAATGAATGCAAATTCGGCCCATCTCTCTATTTGAGTTCCACTTAAACGAGAGGCCATGCAAATTGACCTGGGCTCTGCTAACTCTTGGTTACGCTTGGGGATTCTTAGGCGTTACGCCTAAAGGAAAAGCAGAGCTAAGGCCAGGATTTACCAGGCTTTAAAGGCTGGGTTATACAGAGAGACAAACAGACACATGGACAAGGGACACACAGAGTGGTTCATCTTTACAACTGCACAAAGTTGCCTGGTTTAGGCAACTGCCGTCCTTAAGTAATTATCGGTTATCCACTGACATTATCCCTCTCTTTTTCCTGCGGTCTTCCGCCCTTACACTTCCGCCACCTATAGTCCTTCATGCTGGCACAGTTTTCCCAGAATCCTGTGGGAAAGCCTCTTAACGTATCTGGCTTTCAGCTCGACCAATCCTATTGCCCCTCTGGGGTAAGTGTGCAAACAAGAGACTCTTGGTTCCTGTTCTCGTGGTTACAGTTGCCAGGCAGCACAGGGGTAATGGAGGAAGTGTTAAGAACATATCCCGCCAGATTTAATCTACTTGTGCTGATAGATACTTGGGGGCTAAGGGGACCCGGGGTCTCAGACCTGTGCTCTCAGGCAATGCTGGGTAGCCACAAACTTCAGCCAGTAGTGCTGCTGGCCAAGCATCATTGAGAATACACAAGAGAAAGAGATTTTCAATTAACACACAAACACACACACACACACACACACACACACACACACACACACACACACACACACACACACAAACACCCAGGATTATTCTGGATGGCAGCACACGCATTCTGACAAAGAGTAACAATTACAGAACAGACACAGTTTCTACTTCACAAACACAAACACACAAACACTCACACACACACAAGCTATGATTTAGCTTTCCATTGCTTTCATTATTTTGTTGAAATTGGCAATGAAGGCCAAACTCTAGCTAATATAATTAAGAGGGATATGGATCTGCAGATGTGGCAGATGGTTGGTCTTCACACCCTTTGTATTGATCAGGATGCACCAGCAAGAGCAGTGCTTACAGTAATAGCAACCAGAGTTTTTCAGAAGTTAAAATTTGAATAAATCTCTGCCAACCACATACATGCGATACTGTATGTAGAGAGGGAGATGGAGAGGGAGAGAGAGAGAGAGAGAGTTAGGGACGGAGAGAAAACGATAGAGACAGGGAGAAAGAGAAATAAAGAGCAAGAGAGAGCGAGAGAATACAGACAGAGAGAGATGGAGCAAGAGACAGAGAGACAAGCAGAGAGAGCACATGAGAGCGTGCGCGAGAGAGAGATAGAGAGAGAGAGAGAGAGTGCAAGAGACAGCGATAGAAAGAGAGCGAGAGAGAGATCTCTGCGGGCATTTGAAAGAAGAAAGGCCAGCATGGAGGTCCGTCGGGAAGCCAGTGAGTCAAGCATTGATTATAAGTCAGTCTAATCTTAAAACAGTCAAACTGTGGCTTACGTCCGGCTTCCTCAGCAGTGGGGAGCTGACTTGCACAGGCCTACCACTCTTCCACAATGCACAGAGAGAGAGAAGCGGAAGGGGGAGGGAAGGGAGAAAGCAATACATTTGCCAAGCCTGGGTTCCTCCCCTTCAAGGGTACACCACCAGTGAAGTAAACACTAGCAGGCACCTGTTATTGAGGTTGAACAGAGTTCAGGACAGAACCAAACCGTCTTAATCTTCTCTCTGTATTAGACGTGTTCGTCTTACCAAGTACTGATTGCTTTATTGATTGTCCAGGAGAGGGGGAAAAAAAACACCAGCCGGAGACAAAGGTCACAGTGTGTCTGTGGTTATGTGTGTGTTTGTGTGTAGATGGGTGTGTGTGGGTGATCTCCCCTGACCTACAGACCTTGGTCCGAAACAAAGACGAAAGGATAAAGGACAGAAAAAGAAACAGAGCAGGGCAAGACCTCATGCCTAATGTAACAACAGACAGGTAATACCGTACCGTAGGGCTGGACAATATGGCAAAAAATATTATCACAATTATTTTTTCTGTATTGATCGATATTGATAATAATCACGATATATAATTTGATGAAGCCTGAATAAACCAGAGTGTTCATTAGTTAAATTAGTTAAAATTAGTTCAAATACAATGTTGTTTATTAGCATATTTGTGATAAGAGAACATTGAATCACATTTAAATATAAACATTTAACTTCACACATTTGTTTTATCTGCCCCTAACAAAACAATATAAGATAGCTTGCCTTGTAACCTATTGAAAATAATGTAAATAACAATAAAAGCTCTGACTTCTATCACATTGAACTCCTTTGGACATCTTAAATCTTGTAGAGAGGCACAACCAATACATAAAAAGTAAACAAGTGGATCAACAAGTGGATTTGATTGTTTTTCATGCGGTGCAACTGCCGCAAAAGATGATACGATAGACTGCTGTTTTGAAACAGCCCCGCTCGCGCTTCTGACAGCAGCGGTAGGACGGCGGGCAAAACTTGTTGTTGCACGCATATTCAAACTTTCTGTGTGGTCACTGGGATGGTATGTTTTCAGATGTTGAAATAAATTAGCTGTGTTTCCTATTCGTGTTGGCACCGACTGACGGCATAGTTTACAGACGGCCTTATAGTTTGCTTCATCACTTTTTAGATATCCAAACCACTTCAATATAATGGACGTTGTGTAACCTTTTTTATCTACAACTTCATCTACGGAGGATAATGCAGGTTCACTTGCAACATCCGTGTTCGTCTCTTCACCCTCCGTTGTTTCACTCATTTTATCTTTTTCAGTCGCCAAAGTCTTATCCTCTTTCCTTACCCCTGGAAGCTCAAACATACATGTCGCACCAGGAAATGGGCGTGTACTTAGACATGAACGGCAAAAACTGCAATCTGACTGGCTATTGCGTTTATTTCTGCTGTGTGATTGGCTGTTATGTAAATCGATATCGGCACTTTTTTTGTGTGTTTTATTTAATTTCCATATCGAGAATTTATGGTGAAAGCTTATCGTCGTAATCAATGTGAGTTTTATCGCAATTAATAATCGTAATCAAATTATTGCCCAGCCCTACCGTACCGTACAAATGTTGGTCGCAGGGCACTGAGAGAGGCGTTGTGACTTGAAAAGTCCACCTCATAATTAAATAATGATTATTTATGTTAATAGCTTAGTCTTACACAGACCCCTCTTCATGTTAATTATGCATGAGCATGTGGCCTTTTTTGTTCAACAAGTGTCTCCGTGTGATTCAGTGTCAGTGTACCAGGGCATCTATCCTGGTCCAGGACTTCAAGGTGGAGAGGACCAGAAAAACCTGAAAAAAAATGTACATGAAAGAAAACCTGCTGTTCACAGCAGATTCTCCCGGGATTCCCCAACTTTGACCTGCTTTTAATACAGAAAAGATGCAGCCGTCTGTCCTGCTGTCTGATGATGGCGTGCTCTCTTTAGAGTGGTGATCCACTCTAAAGAGCGGTGGGTCTCTGGAGAACAGTATGCTGTCCTGAGCTCATGGTGCTGTCCGCCAGAGGGCTCCAGCGAATCAAAACCCTTTATCCAAAACCCGGTTGGTGTGTGGGTGGTAGGGGAAAGGGGGGGGGACCTTTCACAGCTGTGCCAAACACAGGTTGTAACCAGGGTTGTGAAACAGGACATATCGGTCTTATCGAGAACTGTTTGTTCGCCCTGGAGCACGATTCAAAAGTTTGCCATTAGAGGTATCTGAGTGAATTCTCAAGTACATATGGAGCGATAAACTCACTGATGTGTAACCTCTGTTCCAGCATAGGGATGAGCTGCAGTGGCTTGCCTGCAGGTATGAAGCATCATGGGTATTTGGTATAGATGATGTGTCTGAGAGTGTAAAGGGGGGCGGTATAGAGAGATAGATGGATAGACCTGGGCTTTCTCTTGACTGCTACCCAGATGGACGGTGCCTAATTGTGATGGGAGTGCAGCACAACTAACGATTAGACCGCCGGGATGAAGATGGAGGCAGACAGAATGGGAGGAAGAGGAGGATGGATCAGGAAAGGGCGGAGGGGCAGAGGATAAAGTAGAGGAGATGCCAATGAGAGGATGAGAGGAATGTGGACAGAAGGGGAAAGGCAAGGAGAGGACAGGGGGAGAAAAAGGAAAGGCAGATCCGATGTGCTGGAAATACTAATGTGTCACCCCTTTCCTGATCAGCCTTTGTTTTCCGCTGTGATCGTCGCTCCACACTCCCCTGCCTCACGCACCCAGAGAAGCTCCTTCTATTTCCTCATAAAACAACACATTATTCTTCCCAACCGATTAAGGCTGTTATTGTAAACAAGCATAGAAGATTCACTATATCGAATCAATTATGATATCTTGCTCAGAGTGACGCTCCAGTGGCTCGTGTTAAATCAGTGGTTCTCGACATGGCAGGGGCCGTGACCACATTCCTAGCTCTGAGAATGTTTGCGGGACTATACCTGAACTTTGGTGCATCTGCTTCCAAATTAATTGTATTTTCCCGACCAACAATTTTCCCGACCAACATTGCCGGTAATATCAACGTCCTGATGAAGGTAATCACATCGCTCCACTACACACACTAAGTGCTGAGTAGTAGTTTGCTCGTGGCTATGAATTAGTCCATACTACAGGACGTCAAATTGACCTTAAGAAAATATATAAAATCATCAAAGCTTGTGTGGCAATCTCCTACAACTCAAAGTGGGGTTCCAACCCCAACGGGAGGGAACCACTTACCTTAATGGTCCAGTTTAACGGTTGAGAATGTCACGTGTCATTAAAGTTTGGTAACATTAAAGAACAATGTGCGCTACATAGTGGGTCCTAATGGGGCGTTGAATAATAGGGCACGCCTGAACACTTTATGTCTTTGGTGGCGGGAACATTAAGCATCGCGAGCTGTCATTGGCCGTGACAGAAGCGCTGAGGGAGAGAACAAGATGAAAGGTTAATGAATCGTCGATTATATACACTCCGTCCATTTGCAGTGAGTTTGGCGAATGTCCTATGCTTCTTGATTGTCCGTTGGGAACTTGGAACACATGGGCCACAAAGCGGCAGTTTGAAAGGCTATAATGCATAGTGTGAAAGGAAGAGCTGATGAAATGGTCCATTGCTTTACCACTAACTGGCTCATAAAATAATTAAATCTTCATTGAACCGATCACTAATCACAGTAAAACATTTTGTCGAAAATGAACCTGGTCCTGCCATTATCTTGGTTTTATTATCATTTCCGGTATATCAATATTAATAAAACAAGCCAGTGGAAATATTAAAATGGGATCAATCTTCCGGCGAAAAATTATGAATGAAATTGAATGGCAGATCCATTAAGCAACTGTCAATGTTTTTTTATGTGTTGATAAAGGAAACGTTAAGGCTCTGCTCAGAGCCTGTAGAAGATCAACTATCTACTGGAATTGTAGTAAAAATTTGCTCCATAATGCACAATAAGGGAAGTCTTTTATTAAAGTGCTTTTCAAGGAGCTTCACATTTTCAAACTAAGTGTTGAAAATGAAGGGTAGTCAGAAGTTGGCTTAGAGAGGGTCAGGGAATTGTGGACAGGATGCTGCTTGGGATGGTGCATTGCAGTCTGTGTAGACATAGGAACACGTCGGAAGGTAGACCAGACCAAGGTCAGGTCTAAACAGATAGCAAACAAGGTGAGAAACACACACACACACACACACACACACACACACGCGCACACATGCATACACACGCACGCACACACACACACACACACACACACACACACACACACACACACACATGCATACACACGCACGCACACACACACACACACACACATACACACACACACACACACACACACACACACACACACACACACACACACACACACACACACACATTCACTGGTCTTCCTTTTAGCCAACTGCTCATTTGGGTGAAAGCTATTTCAGGAAAGAACAAAACATTAGCACACGCATGCCCTCCAGCCCCCCCCTGTTGTATTCTAACCTTCCTCCACATTCACACCCTCCTTGCATTCACCTTCCTCCTTAACCCCCTTTACCTATCTACCTCAACACACACACACACACACACACACACACACACACACACACACACACACACACACACACACACACACACACAATCCACTACAGCTCACCTGTTCCACCCCTTTGAAACAGGTAATCTACATAATGTTCTTTTGGTGTATCTCCCCCCTAACACACACACATACACACACACACACACACACACGCACGCACGCACGCACACACACACACACACACACACACACACACACACACACACACACACACACACACACACACACACACACACACACACACGCACACACACGCACACACACACACACACACACACACATTGTGAACCCAGGGGGTGTTTCCCTGTGTGAGGTGTACTGTGTGCACCGTGATCACTGCACAAGGTTAGGCATAGTTAAGACTTGGCCAGCGGTGGTCAACACCACAGATGAACCACGAGCACTTGGAACAGGTTTACTACAGCCTGTGCCCTGGCATTGAGATTAATGACTGTAATTAGAGACAGAGGGAGAGAGCGAGAGCGAGAAAGAGCAAGTGTGAGAGAGAGAGAGAGAGAGAGAGAGAGAGAGAAAGAGAGATAGAGTGGGCCATAATAAATGAATGAATGCCGAAATGGACGTGCAGAAAATAAACATGATTAAAAGGAAAATAGATGAACGAAATGAATGCGTTATCGAAGGGGAAAAAAAGAGGAAGGAAGGTGTGGTGGACTGGTGGAGAAAGGGACTGAGAGAACAACACACACTGAACATATAAATGCTGTTTAAGTGTCCCAAGCTCTAAACGAACAACATCATAATTTGCCTAATGCCTTCCCAGGAGACGACACATTCAACATCCCCTGACATAGCACAGGCTGGCGCGCTCCCTCCCTTGGACTGGGACTAGCAGCCAAACGATGCATTCATACCCGGTGATGCAGCTGCACTGCTTGGCTCAAGGACACACCACTACCAATCACATTTGGCCTTTTAAAAAAAACAAACCATTTGCATGTGTTGCTACGCACCGCCGGAGTGACTAAACACACTGGCCAGTGGTTACGCCAGACTCCCTCCTCTCAGAGTGTCCTCGTAGATACAAAACACACACCACATCCTCAAGTCTCCCCGGAAAGCTCTAAAAACCTGGACGTTTACCAAATACACTCGCCGATCCGTCGTCTTAGAGATGTAAGATTCAACGTTTTGTACAACAGGTGCCAGTCCATCACGGATGGGAGTGCCAATGCAGAAGTGATTAGGGGATCAAAAGGCCAACTTTGTGCGCTCAAATTGGCTCATTTCTGGGGGAAGTTTCTGTTCACACCCCATCAAGTTCTCATCAAGAAATGGAATATATGAATGAGTATTCAGGAGGCGGTGCTCGTGCTAACAGCATTAGGTGTGTGAGTGAGAGCGGTTGAGAAACAGTGTAAAAAAACGCATCACTGGCCTGGCCCCCTGCTGTGATGTGTGAGGCCTGGTGGTTTCTCCAGGCGATTCGATTACATGGCTAATTAAGAGCCCTGTAACACTAGAGATAGTTCCACACCGTCCACAGAGATGGCCAAAAGAAACAGGCAAACATTCAGAGATGGCTCATCCGGTATGACGAGGTCGAGTGTTACGTCGTGCTGTGGTCACGTTCAATACTCCACCCACAGTGACTACAGTGTTGTATCAGTTTAGCACGAGATGGGTTTGGCATTTGCACACTTTAACCAAACATGCATATGTGTGTGTGTGTGTGTGTGTGTGTGTGTGTGTGTGAGTGTGTAAGTGATATGCAATGTTGGTTCATGCAAAGTGTAAGCCTAACATTGTAAGTTTAATATATTTATGCAACCTAAAGCTTACATCTACTCTGGCTGCAATGTTGCTTATGAATGTCATGGAAACTATGCCATGTCTAAGCTTTTTCCTCAGCGGTTAACATTGTCCAGGGGCCTGCTGCTCACCATACTATAAAGCTGTAACATTGGCCTTGTGCAGACCTGTATCTTAGAATCAAATAAATCGAGATAGTGTCTGAAAGGGCTGGCGTAGATGGGGTCATATGAAGGTTGTTTGTGTTGTTGCTGAACGGATTGTACAACATTTTAGAAATCTGCTCGTGTGTGATTGGATCAACTGAGACACCTAACAGCGAATGCGAACACACTCCTTCACAGTTTGAGTATGGCTCATGGAAACAAGGTTCAAGGTGGGTGGTGAAGCATGCCTCATGATGTTTCTTTCCTCTACACCAGCATGAGTCAACGCACCTCACACACACAGCCTGTTTGCCAGCCAGTTTGCAGTATGACCAGTGAAGCCCTGTGAAACACTCCTCTTTGGGGGGAGGGGGGGGGAGGTGTCTGGTTCCCCTGTCTGGAGCGTCCAGACGGCGTGCCGACCCAGCGTCACGCTGCAGGCGGTGGTATGAATAAAACCATGCTCACCTGCATCTTCTGCGCCCGCCGCTTGTCCGCTCTCTGGTTCTGGTGATAGATGCGGCTGAAGTTGGACACGATGACGGGAACGGGCAGGGCAATCACCAGTACCCCACTTAGAGAACAGATGGAGCCGAATATCTTCCCCGCGATCGTCTTGGGGACCATGTCGCCGTACCTGGGATGACGAGGAGAGAGAGAGAGAGCGGGAGCGAGAGAGGGAGAGAGAGTAGGAGAGAGGGAGAGTGGGAGAGAGAGAGAGGGAGAGAGAGAAGGAGAGAGAGAGAGAGAGAGAGAGAGAGAGAGAGTGAAAGAGATAGAGAGAGGGAGTGAGAGGGAGGGAGAGAGAGAGAAAATAAAATGTTAACTCGTTAGCCGTAGCGGCTAGAAGCTAAAGTGTGCAGCAGCTGGCAGATCACATCCTCTCATTGACTCCCTGTAAAACTAGAGACCCACTCAGCCATACATGTTGGTTCTCTGGACCACAACAGATGGGTGTTAGTTCAGCTCATGTTCCCAACTACATGTCCATCCCACAGCTAATGGAGGAAAAATCGAGCAGGATAAACGAACGGTCAAAACAACTCACCGACAAAGCTGTGAGCGCCTGAGGTATACATTGCGGAATCGATTGTTGGTGCACTTTCAGTGTGGTGAAGGAATTCATCAAACTTGCCCACAAAACCGGCAAGGTTGTGGTGATCATTTTCTGTCCAAACCCAGCCTGAAATGAATTATTCTTGCCCAGACCCAACACAAGGCCCCCTGAGAGACGGGGCCCTAACCTTCGCTTGTGACGGAGTATTGTACACACTCCAGCATGTTATTCAATGCAGGGAGACTATTAACCTTTCAGAGTGGAGAAAGGCGGGGGGGGGGTGGCACGCCCTGAATGCCACGGGCGTCTCTTAAAAGTCATTAAGTCCATCGGACGTGAAATATTTGCAAGTCAAAAGCAATTGTGTCTGAAGCTGGGAAGACAGAAAACACAATTAAAATGGACATATTAGATCAGTCTTCTTCCGAGAATGAGGCTGTACTGTCAGGGAGGGAGGGGGAGGATGAGAGGGAGGGCGAGGACGAGAGGGAGAGGGACAGGGAGGATGAGCGGGAAAGAGAGAGAGAGATAGAGAGAGAGAGAGAGAGAGAGAGAGAGAGAGAGGGAGATAGGGAGAGAGAGAAATCTCTGAGACTAGAGAATGGCTCTGATAGGAAAGGGTACATTTGCCGAAATGCTTCTAATGACATTCGTTTCACATTTACTACTGAAACGTGGTGGGGATTTGATTTAAGTTTCGGCTGCTGCTGCAGGAATGGAAGTTCGAGGAGAAGTTATGTTGAAACAGCAGTTGAGACAGGCTACAAATTTTATTCGTAGCCATATAAATGAAATGAACAAAAGACAATCAGTCTTACTTGTTCTTGTTTAAAAAGCTAGCAAAATTGAGACAACCTTTGTTTTTTCTCTTCCTGGCTAAGGGAATGCAATGTACAGGATATTATAGTTCCTTCCTTCTTTGATGGCCAAAATACTCATACTCTTTAGTGGTTTCCCTCTGGTTTGTTTGTTGCATTTGGTTTCCTCTGGAATTCATGAACAAACCGTTCCTAACCGTTTACAACCTTTAATAGAGAAAATAAATACTGCTATGTAATGTGTGTAGCATTGTAGAAGATCAATACATTGTATACAGAGAATGAGAGAGAACGGCGAGAGGCAGAGGGAGTTACTTATCGATTAGAAAGACAAGTGATTGACAACTTATAAGGTTGGGTTAGTCTAGCAGCCAGGGTGTTTCAATCCCCGATGGACTCCCCCTGCATGCTGCACGCCCTCTTGGGCCACACCCCTCACCCCTACCTGCTGCTGATGGAGCTGCCTCAGCAGTCACTCTCACAAAGTCGGGAAATATAAAAAAAGTATTGAAACAATCTGTCAAACAAACAAACTCACACATGCGCACGCACGCACATGCACACGCACACAAACATACACATATTGTTTCCAGCAGAAGGCAGAATGGCTGCCAAGTCGCTCTGTTTGTTTGCCAACAGTTGCTGTCAATATCAAAAGCCCACAGTGCAAAGTCTCCTGTGGCTTCCTCTACGTACCGACCAACCAAAGGGGCAAAATAACTGCTAGACAGTTATTTTCATCCATGTCGTCGTTCATGTATTACTTTCTACAAAACTTTTTGTTCTACAAGAATTTTGCAAATAAACTAGGATGGGATTTTGCTTAACACAGCCATTGTGTGTGTGTGCGCATGCGTGCATGTGAGTGTGTCTAAGGGGGTATCATCATAAATCTACTATGTTGGCTTTTGTTGCTTGGCTAAATTAGCATATATCTTCATGTATGGCCACGTTTCGAATAGGTAACATGCAACGTTTTCTGCAAAAAGAATAACAATGCACTTTAGATGCTAGCTTTCGATAGCCTTGAAACAATAAGCTGAGCGGAGACAAAAGGAGATGATGAAAGTCGAACATCATAGCAGGTGGCTCTCATGCAAACAAAAGGACTGTTGATCTGCGGCCTTATCCGAGAATATACTGAAGAGCAAAGTCTTTCCCTCGCAGAGCTGTTATGTTCTTTTGGCCCAAATGAGCCAATAACTATTCCATCAATGGTTACAAAAGCCCCGTCTCTCTACAACATATTGCTACTTCCACCGCTCATCAGGATTTCCATTAAGGAAAGGGAATAAAAGCGTATCATATTCCTCTGCAGCTTTTTTTTAATGGCCCCGTATCAGATGGCTTGATGCGGGCCCCTGCCTCTTAATACCTCAGTCGATTTGTGTCTCTCAGTCGCTCACGCTGTATACTGATGATACCATCAGTGAGCCCTCATACTTGAAACGGATGCAGAACTTAACATGTGCGGTTTCAAGAAAAAATCTTAATGTGTGTTTGCATGAATGTGTTTGTAGTTACCAGTGTGTGTGTGTGTGTGTGTGTGTGTGTGTATGAGGGAGTCAGTCTCAGCGTGTGTGCGTATTTGTGTGTGTGTGTGTAAAGTAGAGATAAGTGGTTTTCCCGGCGGTGGTGCTGCGGCAGTCAGAGTGTTTTCTCCACCTATTCTCTGCTTTAGGGCCAGACCTTGCAAAAAAAAGTTTGTAGTTTTCTATATGTCGCCCTAAACTAAGGTGTCTGATATGTGTTGTGACATCAGTAATCAGGGCTGAGAAAGAAACACAGACAGAAAGAGACACAATGCACACCTAAACCTCTCTCTCTCTCTCTCTCTCTCTCTCTCTCTCTCTCTGTCCCTTGGGCAGGTCAGAAGCTGGTCAGAACTGTCAATGTTGGTTTGTGATGACAGGCTTGTGATGGGGAGAGCAGGTGGGAGGGAGACACGGCCAGTCTGAGTGCTGTTTTGAGGTGCTGGGTGGAGAGGGGCGACGGGAAAGGGGTGTGGAGATAGCAGGGCAGGACCGGTCCGGGAGGTAAGACATTTGCCAAAGAGCCCCGTGTGAAGATTAAAATACCTGCAAATGCATTTTCACACAAGTGATATTTGCTGTCTTGAGGAAACACACACACACACACACACACATACAGCAATGTGTTAGCAGAGGTGCAAGATACAGAGACAGAGAAAGAGAGAGAGAGAGAGAGAGAGAGAGAGAGAGAGAGAGAGAGAGAGAGAGAGAGAGAGAGAGAGAGAGAGAGACAAAGAGAGGGGACAGGATGAGATAGAGAGTTTGTTGGTTGGACTTCCATTTACAGGCCAAATCCCTTGTGATACACCCCCCTCTCCCCAAACACACACACACACTCACACACACACACACACACACACACACACACAAACAAACACATAGTTTTCTTCAGGTACACCTGAAGTGTTTCACATTTGTCCCAGGAGGACTGAAATCACAGCTTGGAAAGCAGCAAGGAGCATCTGCTGTGTCAGTGTGTGTGTGTGTGTGTGTGTGTGTGTGGTGTGTGTGTGTGACTGATCCTAGATAAATTGTCTGATAATTGAGCCCAATGTCTTTAAGGCCATGGGTCCCCTGAAATTCCATGTGGCCCCTACACTTTAATCTAGTAACCGCTGTGTGTGAAGGTCTTGTGGGTTGAAGAGGACGAACCAGAGGGCAGACAAGGCAGAAACAACACTTTTGGCATTCTGACTCCAGCTAACTTATTAAATAACCCTGGTGGAAAGGGCTGAAGAAGTGGCTATGGAGAGAAACAGTCAGTGTGTGTGTGTGTGTGTGTGTGTGTGTGCGTGTGTGTGTGTGTGTGTTTGTGTAGGTCTGTAAATAGTACATATTTTGGGATGTGTGGGAGTTTTGTGTGTGTGTGTGTGTATTTCTGTCTGTCTGTAGAGAGTACATTTTGGGATATGTGGGAGTTTGTGTGTGTGTGTGTGTGTGTGTGTGTGTGTGTGTGTGTGTGTGTGTCTGTCTGTGCCTTGGGGAACTAAGAGGGCAGTGCATTAGTGGGAGTGTACACGTCAGTCTCTGTGATGGGAGTCATTCATCATAGCCCTGGGTTGGCAGTTGGGTGCTGCTGCTGCCATTCAGCACCATGGAGAGCTACTGTAGCACTGCGCCCGGCGCTCACCCTCACTCACTTATCTCACAAATCACACGTTTGAACACATCAAAAGATTGATGGGGCCGCCACTGGACATGGGTGGCATTTAGGCTCACGAATCAGACTTCAGATTAACATCTGAAGTCTGATGGCAGACCAACTTCAATCCAGGTTGAACGGGGCGTTTCACTTTCCTTCACTAGGGTTAGGTTTAGGGTTAGTTTGTTTTGACCAATCGGATTGCTGGCGGCGGAGAGCTGTAAGCACACAATCGGCAAACACACACTAGGCCAGCAGAAATGGACTGTATAAAGTTTCTGAAGGGGGTTTCAAATCAACACCTTGTGGACTGGCCACTGTATAAACTGACAAGGGGATTTCTCGTGCGAATGACAATTCTTTTGTAGAATATTGTCATTATGAAACTTTAGGAAAGCGCTACTCCAGCCCTTACAGTTCTTATTTTGCAGCTCAGGCTCTGTGCCGTCTCCTCCCAGATGTTCTGCTTTACCCTAGTAGGACAGGACAGCTGGATCCCGGATTCCTTTCACTTTCATATATATTTCAACCAATCTTGTGGCTTCGGGCAGGGAATCTGTAAGCATGCCTCACACGTGTAGAGAGAGAGAGACCACAAAGGACATGAACCTGGCATCATCATCATCATCATCATCATCATCATCACCATCATCATCCTCATCATCATCATCATCATCCACTCAAGTTTTAAACAGCTATTCTACAGATACCAAAAGGCCGATAATCCATCGCAAGGGAATCCACACAACACACAGGAAACAGGAATGGCTTCCAACTTAAACTGTGTGCGCTTTGAAGTTCTAGTTTCTATTGTTAACTCAGCTCCAACTTCTGGGAAAAACAGAGGTATGGGTCACCAGATAAACTCTCAGACTGGTGAACGGCATCATGGGTAGGAAGTGCGCTGGGAAAGTTCTGCTCGTTATTATCACTCAAAGACAGCTGAGTACAAATAGCCCTGATGCCTTAATAGCGTAGTAATCCTTAAAAGGAAAATGTTTTTGCTTTAGGCCATAGAACATCTAAACACATCCAACTGTAAAACTGTCCAACCGAGAATCATCGTAAAAAAGAACTGTCACAAAGTATTATCCGCCTCAGGGTTGTTTTTGATGGAAGATTTATTTAGGGATTCAGGGCAAGCTTGTACTGAATGTAATCTAGTATGTAGACAGTAGCAGCTGAGACCCCCCTCCAGACACACACACACACACACACTATGCCAACTCAACCAGGATATCAAATATATTCCATGTATGTCCTGCGGTTGTTGACATCCAACTTTGACATATGACTCAAGTCACGGCATGTGTACGATTTGCAGGGAGCCGACCAACTGCTCAACTAAGTTACAAAAACTATTCAGTAATGACCAAAACAGAAAATGTGAATTCTGAATTATTAAATGTAACTCTGAATTACCTTTGAGAGTTTTATAGTTTATGTTTCGGCCAAACTCTTTTGTTTTGTTTTGTGGAGTGAGTTATTGTCTCTCTGGGACTCCTGCAGTCCTTAACCCACCTGTCTGTTGCCACTCTCAGCTGACATCTCCTGGTCAGTCACTCACTCAAATCCCAGCGGCCAAGTGACACACAGCTCTCTGGGGACGAGAGAGCCAATGCCGCCTCCACAAATGTCACCACCAATCCTCACCGCAGAGACCGAGAGGGAAGGGGGAATATGCAAAGAGGCAGGGGGGATGGAGAAGACGGGCAGACAATGTGCAGTCAAAGAAAAGGAGGGCACAATGAAAGGTGTAAGAAAAGAGAGAGCGAGAGCAAGGGAGGGAGACAGACAGACAGACAGACAGAGATAGTGAGAGTGAGAGAGAGAGAGAAAGAGGGGGGGGGAGGGGGGGGGACATGACGGCTGTTTTTGTAAGTCCTGAGGTCTTTACTGATACACGTACACAATTGTCAGTTGAGTCAGATACGTACCCATTACGGCCCTATATCAAGGGAGAATAATGCAGAATGATATCTGATAATATATCCAGGTTAAAAGTAGACAAAGGTGTGGAAATTCACGAGCAAACAATTTTGTTCATTAGGAAAGTGCTGGAGGTCGTGCCATTCCATTATCGGTAAGACGGGCCATACCAACATATGGTGCCATCAGTATCATTTGAATTGTCTTAGAGGATTAGATTGTCTTAGGTAGAG
>NC_140285.1:9759644-9762144 GCF_964030765.1 Micromesistius poutassou | reverse complement strand
GCAGATAAATTAATATTGAATGGGTGTTTTCTGCTCGGCCGCCAAATAAAAGGGAGCGTTGAGGGTTGAGGTAAGAGAAACAGATGAGACGGTGGGGGAAAATATAAATTGCAAGAAAGAATGAAAAAATACAACTGCAGACGTCACATTTACTCCACTCTGTCCCTGTCCATGTGATTGGGTTTTGTGCTTTTGTGCTTCCAGTCTCCCACAGTACGCAAACACATGCAGACACACACACACACACACACACACACACACACACACACACACACACACACACAGACACACACACACACACACACACACACACACACACTCACGCACAGAGAAGAAGAATACAATGCCATTCTTTACACAAAACAGTGAACAACAAAGCGATAAAAGACCGGGCTCTATTAAACCAAACCCAGCAGTTGTGCCTCACTTCATTGTTTTAATATTCATAGGAATTGGGATTTTTCTATTAAGTGAATGATCGTTCCAGTGAAAAGAACACGATCTTGATCTGCATAGCAAGAAAGGTACTTTGTTGTTGTAAACAGGTGGATGGGAGCTCAGCTGACTGGCGCTGCTACCGGCCTGCCTGGGCCTCACAGCCTCAGTATGGGCGAGGCGTGTGGATGAACCGTATCAAGGGATCTATTGGACTATTGGGCTTCCATCCTGGGCCGCGTGTCCATTAATTAACGTTCAATAGCTCCGCGGGTCGGCCGGTCCAGATCTTCCACCTGGCACCACTGGTGAAGTCATCCTACCACTCTACCCGTCCTGGGATTGACTTGTTGATTGGGTTGCAGCTCCCTTAATCATTAATAGTGAACCACTTACCGTTAACCAAGGCCCCACGTCAACGGGAAAACAGTTGAATCATTGAAGAGGCAGGTCCCATTTGCATGTTGTCATGGTCTTTCATCCCTTGAATATTACCTTCACCCCGACAGCCTCGCTGGAGTCGGATCAATGAGCCACCCTGCTCAAAGCCATTATGGTCTTCTCGACACAAAGAGCCGTATTTATTTTCCGCTCGCAGGCTGATATTGCCTGTTGTCATGGCGATGGACGACTGGGAGTGCTGCAGTGCGAGGCCAGCATTAGGTAAGGGTGACGCTTGCGACGGAGCCAGGTTAGATCACCGGGACTAACTTTAGCAAAGGTTCAACCTCCAGTCCACCAAATGGGGTAGTTGTTAGTCCATTAGATTACCGTAACACTTTTCTCAAAGGCAATCATTCACAATGTATTAAAGTGATTTTCGTCTTAAATAAAGGGTGACGTGCACTGTAAACCATGATGTGACATTTTTTTGTCCGGCAATCCAGCGAGTAAACCGTTTAGGGGAAGTAAATCCTCTCACGAAAATGGGACATAGTTAGAGCATAAAGCAGACAGAGTGCCCTGTAAACCTGGACGTGAGATACATTTCTAACCCCGACCAACGTGCGGAGAAGAGCTCAAAATAGATGTGCTCAATTTCCCTTTTAAATCATCTCCTTCAAAGATGTCTCTGTCAGATTGTTTATCCACTGCCTAGAGTATTGGCTAGCGGCAAGCACACACACACACACACACACACACACACACACACACACACACACACACACAGTGATATAGTCCCAAACAGGCTGTCTGACGTATTGACTGTGGACACAGCCAACATGGGTTCTCTCATCAGCGTCCAGCCGAACGGCCGTATCGATCGCAGAGATCCATAGCCGCGTCAGATATAGCGGCCGTCGATCCAGCTTATTAGAGGCTGCTGTAGACCGGCTTCTGCAGGGATCTGAACGCTGCTGTGCAGTGTTCTGTCTGAGCGCACCACCCGTGTCTGTTGGTTAGGTTCAGGGGGTCATTACGAGAGTGTATCTGACTATTCACAAATCCATATTTTGCCGTTATGAGGCATCTGATTACAACTATGGCGGCTACTCAAAGGTGCGATGAAAGTCGTCCAACTATGCTACTAACAGCATGTTGTGTATATCTTCCATTGAAGATGTATGGATTATTCAACGTTCATCAACACCTGGTTCATATCCTTATGGATGTGTCCTTGGGTACCTTGAAAGGCGCTTTAAAGGCCAATCGATTATCATTATTGATATTATACCCCAGCTCACATCTCACGCTATATCACACACACAAATCCAATGAAGAAGAAATCAACATTGACCGTAAGTGTCAGCCTGTCATTGAGCCTCAGTGTTGTGTTGTGTTGTGTGTGGACGGGCTGTTAGTAGTACTGAATGGGCTTGTGTGTGAAAGTAGGCCGCAGGAGATAAACTAGGCCAGCGGTGAGGCTCTGGAGAGGAGTCTGCAGCCCAGCCCTCTGTCCTATTTCACCGCCTGGCGAGACTTGCCTTGTTGTGAGGCCGTCCACAATGTGTTGGTGTGTGTCTCGAAAACTACCTGTGGATGGATCAGGTCTGTCTGTGTGTGTGTGTGTGTGTGTGTGTGTGTGTGTGTGTGTGTGTGTGTGTGTCTGTGTGTGTGTGCGTGC
>NC_140285.1:9749644-9754644 GCF_964030765.1 Micromesistius poutassou | reverse complement strand
CCCAATCGCTCTGTCAAAACATTTCAGCACAGCTGGCGGTGAGATATACAACAAGGCTTGACTCTGCAAGGGATGTATAAAAGACACACACACACACACACACACACACACACACACAAAGAGTCACACTAACTCGGCATAGTGTAGAGAAACTTAAGACACACTTCAGCAAGTCGAGGAGTCTGGCTCAGTAAAAGCGCCCGTGTGAGGGGGCAAGGACCTTCATATTTTGAGCTGTTGATAGTAGGGCAGCACCTGGGACGGGGGTAGAGTCCTTTGCAGCTACAGTATTGATCTATCGGGCATCGCCCTCTCTGTTAGGGTCCCCAGATGGAGCAGAAATACATGATTTTTGTACCAACAATCGATTAATAAATATATAGATAAATACATAGGAACAACAACTGGAAAGTGTGCATGGTAGTGTTTTTGGCTGGTTACGGTTTTTCACAAACATATGTTCTATTTGTTGGTTAGCTCTGTAGGCTATTTGCATTGACGTGCTACAGGGGCCCCATGCCAAACAAGGCTCGCGTTGGTTACCTGGTAATGCATGTAATGATAGCGCTCTATATGACGTTGTGTGTTTCATACTAAGAAAACAGGCTTCAGATGGACGTCCCTCTCCCTTGGTAAACATTATGAGACGAGCTGAAAGCTTTTCCATTTTAGAGTCATTGTCGGCGAGGGATTGTTCATGTGAGAGAGAGAGAGAGAGAGAGAGAGAGAGAGAGAGAGAGAGAGAGAGAGAGAGAGAGAGAGAGAGAGAGAGAGAGAGAGAGAGAGCAAGTCAGTCGGACAGAGAGGGAGAGCGGGTGCAACAGAGGGAGATTGAGATAGTGTGTGTGTATGTGAGAGAGAGAAAAAGAGAGAGAGAGAGAGAGAGAGCGGGGATAGCAAAACAGAGAGCAAGATGGGGAGAGATAGCATGACAGAGAGGGCCTGACGAGAGAGAGTGAAATCAAGAGACAGAAAGAGCAGACAGAGAAAAAGAAAGAGAGACAGCCAGAGGACCAGTATGTGTTAGTCCATGCCACCATTTCCTTGTTTCCATTTCAGTCTATCCTCAGGTAACAAGACAGTTGATTTCTTCCACACCAGAAGAAATCAACTGTGTATGTGTCAGTGGTCCATGGTCAGCCGTCCTCACATATGAACTCTGAACTATGTCCAGGGAATCGGGTACAGAAATTGTTGTCCATTTCACACACCTAGCGTAGAGATTGTCTGTGTCACACGAATTCTCACATATTGGAAATATTCATTTTGGGTGAGGTGAGGGGTGGTGCATTGGTGGAGAATGCAGGAGGCAGGACATGATGCAAAAAGTACTCTGCGGAAATAGCAGTAGTTTTTTTTACAGTATATCCAAGATGGTGGACAAGACCAGTGACTCATTGTTAGTGATGATGATGACCTACAGGAGTATGTAGAACAGGATCTAGTGTCTGAATTAGAGCAAATCCTGCTATATTCACACATGGGCTCAGTCTGACATTACATGGTCTTTGTACTCGGGAGCTGGCAGGGAAGAATCGCTTATTGGGACATTTGCGTTTTCACATACAGCTCCTCCGGGCCATGTCTAGATAGGTTGCAATGCAGATATGAAACGGCCTTAGTGTGAGAAAAGTCACATGGGGTCAGGGGTTGGGGAGCACTAAGTTAGTCACCTAGCATAAGCCCCACTTCATTATGCATTCAATCCTATTTTCCTGTTTAGCCTTTTAACAGACGCTTCTATACACTGTGGCAAACGTTTTTTTGGTATAGCTCCATAACATTAAAGAGCAGGTCAAGGATAGGTGTCTTACTCCATGATGCCGAGAGGACTATGGGGTTTCAACGGAGCTCAAGGCTGAGAGTCATACACCCTAACCGCTAAACCATCCTGCCTCGCATCTTAATGGTCCTGTCAGCCGGGTTTAAATGGGGCACTTGTCTTGTTAGTGACACTGTCTAAGGCTCGCTTTCTTTTGCGTCTGGATTTTGGCTTGTAGGGAGAAATGGGCAGAAGCATATTCTGCTGTCCAATCAAACTGTGTGCCCTGACCTTTAGTGAAGCCATGAAACATTACACTCCATTCTACTCAAAGTCATGGAGCCAAGACATGGCGGCAATTTGTCCTGTCTGGGAAAGGAAGGGGAACGAGGACAAAACATGGTTCTTTTATTTAAGGTTTCAAACTTGAGTTCAACCATGTCATATTTCTAAAACAGGCCATAAATCCAACACAATGGGCAAAGATTTATTTGAACGATACCCGTCTGTATTAGATAAGGTTTCCATGGCAACTATCAATCAAATTGCCCACATGTTCCCAAGACTACAGTTGTAAATGTGGTAACCAAACAAATGGCTTATGAATTTGCGATTTTGATAAAAAGAAAAGAAAAGACACGAAAATAACAAATTACATTTTTCTACTATCACCAGAAGGCTGTAAAAGGTGGGATGGTAAAATGAGCGCAAGTCTCCAAACGAGAGCAATATGTTTGGCAAGGTAAAGGCTGCACAAGAGTCTAACTATCTGGTGGCCTGGACATGGAAGATTTCAGCTCTATTGTTTAGTTCCACTCCATTACCCAAATTCACAACAAGCAAGAGGCCTCGTAAAACCCCCACAACCCCCCCACACCCACCAGCCGTCAGCCCTTAGCTCCGTCACATTAGCCTCCACACATCGGTTTGTGTTCCGAAACGCAAACACAATTAGCCTGATTGTGGTCAACTAACTGAGACCGCCTCGCCTCTGTTTTTTTTCCCAAATTGAGCCGGCAAATTCCGCGAGTTCTGCTAACTGCGTCACGAGCGGCGGGGTCACTGCGCCACTCCAGATGTCCTCAGGCCCGAGTGTAGCTGTAGCCCTCCCCGCCTCCAACCGCCCCCCACCACCCGCACACACTTCCCATCCCAGCCCAGCTGTTGCATCAGGGCTGCAGAGAAGCTCAGAAGCTCAGACGCGCCGAATGCCGGCTCCGCCCCCTCTAACCCCTAGGTGAGGCGGAGCAGACCTAAAGGGCCTGCACCTTCATGCTTTGACAAACACAATTAACCCAGACGGGGCCCCGCCAACACGGCACCCTCGGGGCATCAATGACTCTCGGCTTATTTCATCGGTTCGAAACCCCCTAACGCACTCCCTTGCCCCCAACCCCAGTGGCCCGGGGGGGGAGACTTTGTGCAGGTTTGGAGCAGGGGGCGCGCAGCAGGGAAACTCGGGTGTTCCTCGCTCTCCTGCAGGCTCCTGCAGAGCCACAGAGGACGTCTCGGAAAACGGGGGCGGGGGGGGGGAAGTGGGCGATTTTTCGGAGAGAAATGTGGGCCACTGGAGAGCCTTTGAAGCAGCACAGCCATAGCCCCAGCAGCGTGAGCGTTGCAATCAATCCTCTGGACACACTAATCACGGCAAAACAGACCTGCAGAGAGAGGAGGGGTGGGCAGGGCGCGGGAAAAGAGTAGGAGTGTGTCACTGAGAGAGAGAGAAAGAGAGAGAGAGAGAGAATATAAAGCAATATGCTGCAGGGAGTAAGAAAAGTAGAGAGGGATGTTATGAAGAATGGGACAGGCAGGTAGCATGTGGAAAATGGCTGTTATGCAGTGTGAAGGCACGGGAGAGGAAAGAAGAGCCTGAATCAAAACCCGTAGCCAGCTGGAGTGAGCCAGGGAGAGACACTCAGAGGCAGGGACACAGAGGGAATGGGAGGGAGAGAGACAGAGAGAGGGGGAACGACAAACAGCGAGGGAGAGAGAGAGATAGAACCCAGAGATATTTGGAGATACAGTGGGAGATAGAGAGAGAGGGGGAGAGAGAGAGAGAGAGAGAGAGAACGAGACAGATAGCTTGGTGTTGAAAGATTAGTGTTGTTGTTCCGCTTGCTCATCTCGCTCTTTGCATGTTGACCCAACTCAGCGACTAGTCCAGTGGGTCATCATGCCGGCAGAGCCAGCAGCAGCAGCAGCCACGCTGGCTGACAGCAGCTTAGTAAGGCTGAACCCACAGATGATCGCCTGACTCCTGGAGCCGTGTCCAGCAGCAACAGGCAGGAGCCTGGGGGAGGCTGGCGGGGGGGTGAATGGTGTGACGATGGGGCTGGGGAAGGTGTGGGGCGGTGGGCTATTAGTCACAGTGCAGGAGGAGACAGGCTGGTTCAGGTTGTGCATTAAGCTGGTAAGTGTGCATTAGGGACAAACGGCTAGGAGCGGCGGCAGTGTAGTGTTGATGGAGGTGTAATCGGCACCACCGCCTCATCTCACGTTTTCTCATCAAGTGTGGTGTGTCATGTGGACGCGTTCCTCTCTGCTGTTGGTACCTACGGCCTGTGGAGTGGTGGGGTTCAGGTGGGAACGTGCGTGAAGGCACATGCAAATGTGCCTTTGCATCCACAAGGTGCTCCATGTGGATAAACCACAGGATCGCTCTGGGGTAGAACATACAGTTGTGTCTTATTTCCAACGCGCTGAAGTGTGAAAGTTTTTTTCTGCCGGCGTTTATTTCTGGAACCAGAATAATTTCTCGATGGATACGTCTCTGCGTACAACATGAGAATGTATATATGTAAATTGGATGAACTTGATCTATAAAGGGAAACAGAGAACAGTGCCTCCACTTAGCTTCGGGAAAGGAAAGGAAAAGAGCTGCTGTAGACACTTCTTCCACCAAATGGTTGGGTACTACAAATGGCTGTACGTTTGTTTTTTTTCCCCCGACTAACAGATCAGTATTCTTTGCGGGATTCTCCCCGGCAGCTTTCGTTTGGACATTATATATATGATATAAACTATTAAATAACAGATTCAAAAAAAGAATAAAAACTGGATCTACTCCTCACTGGCCTCCATCCATCCGTCCCTACACCATAGAACACTTTTCATATCCCCTACTTGGCCACAGGTAGAGTACAAATGATAGGGCTCCTAGTGCCATGGACAAAATGAAACAGGGTGAATAATTCAAAGTGGTGATAACATTCACACTAAGTGTGTGTATGTGTCTGCT
>NC_140285.1:9689644-9742144 GCF_964030765.1 Micromesistius poutassou | reverse complement strand
CTGTACTCACAGGTCAGGTGATGAATCAGTCAAATGCAAGCACACATTACCATTCACACGCAGACTCATGGGCAGGCTCGTATATATATATATATATAAATATATATATATATATATATATATATATATATATATATATATATATATATATATATATATATATATATAGAGCCATGCAAGCACAAACGCAGTAACTGCAGGCGATAAAGCGTGCACAAGCACACCACAATGTACACACAGAGATGTGCCAAGTCTGCCCTTATTAATGATGTTCATGTTTCTTGTGTGCGCATGCAAGCACAATGTGAAGTGAACACATAGGCATGAGAAAATGTATTGTAATAACAGCCAAGCACCTGGATGCATTCACAGACACAGACAGACAGTCAGACAGACACACACACACACACACGTATGAACACACACATACACACACACACAAACACAAAGACGTACGTACACACAAACACACATACAAATACATACGTATGCACACACACACACACACACACACACACACACACACGCACCCACAAGAGATTTGCAGAGGGCTGTACTCGGATGTCAACTGCACCACATTGGCCAACCTCTGACTCCATCCCACCAGCGCTCTAACACTAAACCACAGCCATTATCGAACCCACAGGCTGCGTCCACAGCAAGACAATGGGATAGAACAACAACACTTAGCGTCTCAACACTACTGCACACAGTGGAGAGCCAGGCAGCGTATGAAGCATACAGAAGGAGGTTGAGGAGTAGTGGGGTTTAGCCAGTCAGGGCGGCCCACTGGTCTAAACTCTAGGCTGTAAAGGGAAGTCCGGACATGGACACGTACACGGGAGCGATCAAGCGAATTATAGGAAAGGCCAGGGAATGATGCGATGGCCAAAAGTTGATCCTTCCACCGGTGTGATAACCGGTGTGTTCCCAGTGAGGAGACATCGCCCCACAATGTACATCGCGAAACGCAACATCTCACTCACGCAGTTTGAAAATTGTGTGTGCGTGTGTGGACTTTATATCAGGGGTAGATCCTATTTCATTGAATATAAACCATTGAGACGTTTCCATGATCAAGTGTACCCCCTGCTTCCCCCGTCCAAACATTTTAGACAAACACACCCACACATCAAATCTGCCTTCCCTTTCAGATTTAGCCATACCCTTTGATGTAAACTCAGGAATATATTAGACAAGGTTTACATTAGTTTGGGGGAACGAAAAGTCATGCTTTGATCAATTCTCCTCCTCTTTTGGCAAAGTCAAAAAACAGATGAGAGCGGCAGTAAAGGCTGAATTTCAGGCGAGGATTAACTGGATACCTATTGGGTGGTTGATAACCTCAAATTGAAAATGATAAGATTGTAAGAGCGAGGCAGAGTGGAGAGAAGCTGTGCAGCTCAGAGCCAGCAATGGTCCCCATGGTTACCCAGCCAGCTGACAATCAAGTGCCTTTGTTGCCGTGTGTATGCGTGTGAGTGTGTGTGCGCAGGCTTCTCCGTGTGTGTTCCTGTCACAGGGCTGACAGGGCGAGACCAAGTTTAATCTCAGCAGATTAACGGTGTCTCTGTTTATCAAGGGGCTTCCATAAAAGGCACTCCAGTCAGGGGAATGTAAATGTGTTTTATTATTATTCAACAATAACCGTTGCACAATAACATCAGATTTACAGATTACAGTGCGTGTCAGATACAGAGAAGAGGGAGAGATGCAGAGAGGCAGAGATAGAAGAGAGCGGGAGATACAGAGAGAGAGTGAGAGAGAGGTTTTAAGAAAGGGGTTGAGGAATAACACAGGGACAATAATAAGGGAATGAATGGAAGAAATGAAAAAATAGAGAATGAGGGAGAGGGAATGGAGAGGAGGTTGAAAGGGAAAGCAGGGGTAGAATGGGAGTCAATGCACAATCTGCGGGAGTCCAACAAAATAACAGAATGAGAGGGAGAGCCGATGAGAGAGCCAGAGAGACAGGGATCAAGAGAGAGCAGGAGAGAGAGAAAGGGAGCAAGAGAGAGCAAGAGAGAGAAAAGGGAGCAATAGAGAAAGAGAGAGAGCGAGTAACCAGGAGAGAGAGAGAGAGAGAGAGAGAGAGAGAGGAAGAGTGTGGGGCACGGTTTAATTAGATGAGCTATAAATAACCCGGGGGTCTGACATTTGAAACACACAGAGAGCGCGGAGCCCGAGCGTCTCTGTGTTTTTGTACCGTGTGATGTGCTCCGTGTCATTCTCATGTCACCGCAGTACAGCCAGACGCGCACCAGGTTGTCTTGCCGGGGCGCCGGAGACAACGGGGAAAAGATGTCGCGATCCGTCCTGCTTGTCATTTAGGATCCTGTGGCGACCACGTGAGCGATGTCCAGGGTCAGCGTGAACGCTCAAAGGTGGTGGCCATACCAATGTCTGCAGACACACACTTTCAGATGACTCCATGGCCATTATGCTAGTCTGTCTGCTTTGTGTGCATGAAGTGAAGTGCGATCACATTACGGTGAAGTGTTTCTCTCATTTGCAAGTTACGGAATATGCTAATGAAAGGCTATCTTTTATTTTAATCAAATTGCTACAAATTAGGTTTTAATGATTATAATTTAAGACATTTTATTAACAGAATGAAAGACAATTGAATACCTTGAGGACCTTTAGACACCCTGAGAAAAACACGCACACACACGTGCACACACACACGTGCACACAGACGCACGCACACAAATAAACACAACAGAGATGATGAAGCACACATACTTCCCTCCACTAGTTTCTCCTGTCTGTCACTCCCACAAGACATGCCTAAACACACACACATACAGACACACACACACACACACACACACACTGACACACACACACACACACACACACACACACACACACACACACACACACACACACCCACACACACACATTGATGGAGACGAACACAACAATGACAGAGACAAACACAACCCATGTCAATCATGGAGTTGGTGTATACTCCCTTGCTATAAGGAGCAGACAGGAAGACACATGCAAAAGAACTCCGCTGTGATTAGCTGTCAGACGGAAGAGGAAGACATCCAAATAGACACGCAACACACCCTTTACAATGTCCAAAAGAGAGAACAGGGACTTACTCACGCAGCACACCCCAGAGCCAAAAAAAACAAAAGCAAAATGGATCCGTCACACAAATGACATCAGAAATATGAGGCGACAGGGCTAATACCTTACAATGTAAAGCAAAAAAAAAAAAAAACAACACAAAAGGAAACACTCTATCTCACTCAAGTTCATGGTGGATGTTTTTTGTGATTAATTCAATTCGCTGTAGGATTGCTCTGCTAACCACCGCCTAGCGTAAAGCATTCGTGACATTTATACGTATTTGTCCCCGGTCCTTGCGTCCCTCTACAGCGCTCTATTCATCTCCCCCCAAAGTTGCTATGGGAACTCTAGTTGCCACGGCGTGAGAGATGATAGGGCAATCAGATTTGGTGGGGCTTTGTAATAACATTATGTGGAGGAACAGGACAGCGGGACTTAAAGAATGGAGGAGGGCGGAGGGCGGAGGGCGGTGGCGAAGGACAAGTGCAAGATGGAGGTAGGCCACTTGTTTCCCTGTGTAGGAGAGACGGTGGAGAGGAGAGAGGAGGGAGAGACAGAGGGAGAATAAGAGAGAGAGAGGAAGTAGGAGAGCAACACAGAGAGCGAGACAGAGGAGAGACAGAGAGAGAGAGGAGGGGGTTGGGGCAAAACAGAGAGGGAGACAGCGGAGAGACAGAGAGCAAAATAGAGAAACAGAAAATACATATACAATGAGACAAAGAGAAAGAGAGAGAGAAAGAGCGAGCGAGAGGAAGGTAAAGAAAGAGAGAATCTTGTAAAAGCTTGACCCTGCGACAGGACACCAGGACACCAGAACAACACGACGCCAGCGGAGTGAAGCGAAGTCCCAGCAGTGGACAGTTGTTTGTCTCTGTCTCGGAAGAACGTCCCTGATTCACTGCCAATAAGACCAACCATTGCTCTCTTGGTCCTTCATGAGCCATCACCCACCACCACCCACCCGTCCCAGCTCATCTCCCCACCGCCGCTGTGCTCTCCCTCCGTGGCACATGAGAAAAAAGTGCTAAATGCGTGCACGGGCACGGCAGTGAGGCGGCGACGGCGGCCAGATGCACAACAGATTGCGGTGAAGGGGAGATGCAGCCCCAATCAGTACGCAATGAAATAGACAGGCACTAATAACACTGAAGTAAAAAAAAAGTTAATATTTTTGTTTTTCCCCAGACGGTCTCCAAATGGGACTGGTTGAAGCTGTCAATAGTCGCTCTAGGTCCCAAAATAAGTCCCCCAGTGGGAATGGAGAAGCAACTTAGTGGCAAAGAGTTATTCATATTGCAGGTCTCCGGGTGAACCAAGCAGAACCCAAACTGCTGGCTAACTTCTCCACTCAGAAGTTACAACTCTGGACTCAGAGACGGAGTTCTTCTGTTCACTGGGGAAATGGCTTTTTGGTTGAGTTACCACCCTCCTCGCTCCCCACACACACTATGCACAAACACAAACACTGTACACACACAGGCACACACACAAAATACACACACTATACACCGCATACACACACACACAGGCACTATACACAACCACACTATACACAAGCTATACACACACACACTATACAAAACCACACAATACACACACAGATGCACTCACACACAAGTAGGCACTCATGCACGCACACTTCAAACCATCAGAGTTATTGGATTCTGTCATGTGGGTATATGTGTGAATAACTGTGATGTTGAACGCCACTTTTCTAACTCAATGGCTTGGTAATGAAGTTTCATTGGCCGGGCGAAACACACTGCTCATCTGTCTTGGCGATAAGCTCCAGGACTAATAATCCAGAGTCATATTTACCCAGGCTTTTTATATATTTGTTGGAATTGGCTATGGTTAATGACTCAATGTCTGTGTGAATGAGCGCATATGTGTGCGTGTGTGTGTGTGCGTGTGTGTTTGTGTTTTTTCCCAAGGACTTGGCAAAGGAGGGGTTTATAATCAAAGTGGGCAAACAAATTAAAGCACTATGAGTTTGGCCAAAATGGCCACGGTATTCATTACTGAAGAGTTGTGCACTGGCATCTGTGTGCACTCAAGTGTGTGTGTATGTGTGTGTGTGTGTGTGTGTGTGTGTGTGTGTTACTGTTTGTGTGTGTGTGTGTGTGTGTGTGTGTGTGTGTGTGTGTGTGTGTATGTGTGTGTGTGTGTGTGTGTGTGTGTGTGTGTGTGTGTGTGTGTGTGGTGTGTGTGTGTGTGTGTGTGTGTGTGTGTGTGTGTGTGTGCGCGTGTCCTGTGATCCCTGAATATGAGTCTATTGAGAGATGTAATACATGTTCTGATTCATTACAGGCCTGAGGGTGAAGTCTCCACTCTGTACACTAATGTTCCGCCTCATAGATTATAGATCTATGAGTTGTTCAATAGCCCGCGTTGTATATGAGCCTTCTAACAGCAACTTACTGTCTGTGATTGGTTGAACGTGTGCGTTACGTGTGTGTGTCTGTCAGACAGACTAATAGTCTGTAGTGTGCGATACTTGGTATCCGCCACGCAGATTTAGGGAATATTATCTCTTATTCGTTTTCTTTTGATTTGGTTATTTTGTTTTGTCGATCGTCATGGCGAAGAGCGTCTCCATTGCATCCTCCTCCTCTCCTCTTTCCTCGGTGCGTCTGCGTGTCTCATCTGGTCACATGGTGTCTCACAGGTTGACAGCCGCATCGGCTCTCATTAAAACATCAATACTTCCCTCAGTCATAATCATAGTAAATTGCTGTCTGCTCTCTTCTCTCTTCTCTCCTTTTTTATTTCCCTTCTCCTCATCCAGCTCTCCCTGAGCATCCTCCTCCTCCTTCGAGAATCACACTCACACACACACACACACACACACACACACACACACACACACACACACACACACACACACACACGTGTGAGCGGACGCACACACACACACACACACACACACACACATACACACAGACGTGTGAGTGGACGCACACACACACACACACACACACACACACACACACTCGCGCACGCGCACACACACACACACACACACACACACACGCATACACACAGTAACACACACACACACACACACACACACACACAATAACACATAGATAGGTAAACTGACTCTGCCCATGTTACATCCTCATTTCCATAGATTTTTATCTAATGAAGCCCTTCAAGTTGGTATATGTCTTAGTGTCGGGTCAATACCAAAAGCTAAAGCAAAAAATAACATCCCTATGACACGATCTGTTGTCTTGAGTGGGTATTGACCATCCAGCCGTCTCCCTCATTTTTACTGTTGATCCCTTAAGGGAAATCAATGAATTACCAGCCGGGGGGTCAATGTATTAGCACCACCATAATCAATACATCACTTACAGAGAAAGGTGAACAAGCAGGCACACACTCACGCTCAGACCCACACACACACACACACACACACACACACACACACACACACACACACACACACAAAGACATACACACACACACTGTCTCAATTTGAGTGAAAGATATTATTGATGATGCTATTTAATGGAAGGGTGTTGATCAGTTAGGCAGCAGTGTTAATACCTCTCTCCCTTTCTACAAGCAGTGGAGTAAATACTAAAGAATTCATGTGTTTCATGTACAAATGATTGATGTATCCCAAAATAATGATTAACTTATATAATATTCTATGAATTATAGATTCCTAGTGTGCACTTCACGATTTGATGATGGTATCGTAGAATAAGCCTACGAAAGTCGGACGCCGGCAGCAGTTGAATGATTTCAACTGTTTTTACTCGATACCATTACCATGATGTGCGTTTGCCGCAGCCATCGTTCTTTCACCAGATATTTTCTGGCAACAAACGCAATACACAAAATAACACACATACATACATAAACACACATTACACACACACACACACACACACACACACACACACACACACACACACACACACACACATTAACACATTACGCACACTAACATACACACAAACCAAAGATCAGCCCCATCATGCCCCACCCCCTCCTTTCTGTCCCACATTTCAGGCACAGCACAACAATGCATGTGTTCCTTCTGCTTAAAAAAAGAGCCAGGCGGGCCAGGGGAAGGCGGCGAGGGGCTTTGCTCGTCTCCAGTGCCTCCAGGTAGCCACTGTGCTGCCTGCACTGGCCTACTCTCTGTGTCCTGCTAATCCAGGCACAAAGGGAGAGCGGGCTCTGATGTAAGTCATTGGAGGATAGACACACACAGACACACACAGACACACACTGATACTCACACAGCCACATGGGGACACATGCTGATACTCAGAAACGCACACACACAGATGCACACAGATGTATAGAGACACAAAGAAACAGTACGTAGACACGCACACACACGCACACACATACAACTGAAGTCCACACACACACACACACACGCACACACACATTTTTGTGATGGTTTGACATATAAATATGCACACACAGCACACACACACAATGCACAATCACAGACACACACTCCTACCGGCACATAAACAGAAATCACAAAAACATATGATCCTATTTACGCCTGACCCGAGGAATTGCATCTGTCAAAGAAAGGCAGTGACAGCCTGAATCCTAATGACATTTAGAAAACCTGTGTTTCTGCAATGTTACAGCTAGAGATATGTCTCTATATACACCATTTATTAGGGCTGGTATTGATCTGTCTGCAGACCATGGACCATCTTTCCAGTATGTATGTGTGGCTGTGTGTGTGTGGCTGTGTGTGGCTGTGTGTGTGTGGCTGTGTGTGTCAGTGTGCGTGTATCGTTCTTTGTTCTGAATAAAACATACTGCTATGCAGCTCAAACCCTCTCAAACACTGGAGGCATCAAACACAACAAAATAAAGATCTTCCATCAATAGCATTTACTTCAAATGAGATGCATAACTGAAAAGTGCGGTGCGGTCTGCTCGAGCTGAGCTGCTGTGTGAGTGTTCAAACCAAGCCTAAACCCTGCTTCTAAAGGGACTCCTCATGTGTGTTTCTTTGTGTTCAGCTCGGAGGGACACATACAATTTTTTTTTCTTTTATCTGACCTTGAAATGAGGATAGGCAATGTCTCAGATCCCTTCAAAAGTCCTTGTTTTACAACTTCTGCATGACTAGGCAGATTTCACACTCATTATAACCAGGCTAGTCAGGGATATTTTTCAAAGGGATCGTGTATCAATGCATGGGCATATGCGTTCATAGGTGTGTGTGTGTGTGTGTGTATGTGTGTGTGTGTGCGCATGCTGTACTCTCTTCCCAGTGCATCAGCATGTTTTGGTATCCCCAGTGGTCTGAGATGCTCCGTTGATAATGAGTGTGTTTGCTAACAGAGTCGGATGAGGCTCTCACGGAGACCTAGCTGACATTGATATACACACGCACGCTCGTGGACACACTCTCTCACACACACACACACACACACGGACACATACACTTGCACACACAAACACACCCACAGGCACACAGACTTGCACGCATACACTTGCAGACACACACACACACACACACTTGCACCCACACACACAAACTCTGGACTGTCTGGTCTCCCCAGGGGTCATTTCATTGTTTTGGGGGTAAACATTAGGACAGAAGCGCAACAAACTACAAAGCAATGGATCATCAAGTCACATCAGGGGGGCAGAGGGCCGCATGTGGTAATCGAACAAACAGCCAGAAGCTGGCCTCATCTGCAGCTCTCCCACTGTAATTGCAGCGACCCGTTCCCAATGTCGGGCTCCAGAGAGACAACACAGGATTAAGATGAATCTCCCTTTCCCGCCCCTGACAGGAAGAGCGATCGCAGCGATACACCGTTACAGGACACCCGCCTCCGCCTCCTCCAATCTCTCCCCCATCCCAGCCTCTCCCCGCCCCCCTGCCCCCCCCCCCCCCCACCAGACACCCCACGTCCCTCCTCCCCACCAAACCACACGGGTGTTTGTCATTGTCATGGCGATGGAAATTGAGGTGAGGGGGGGATCAACGCATCCTCGTTAGCCGTCAGAGAGCCGGAGCGACAGCAGGGCGCGCTGTGGTGTTGGGGGGAGGAGGGGGGGGGGGGGGTGTGATGTCACAAGTGGCCCGCAGGCACAGCCCTGATTGGCCCTGGGGAGCCCACACGTGGGTTAATGCAGGTTAAAACATCAGGTGTGAAAATAAGCCAACTGGACTAACCACTCTGCATGCTGCAGCCTCCCGGCCTGTCACGAATGGATGCTCGTTTAATTGCTGCCGGTAGGTTCCGGTTCAGCCGAGCCTCTGAGCCTTGCAGTCATCCAAGGCACGTGTGTGTTTGCTAATGATACGATTTATCTTTGCATGCATCTATGCCTGTGTGTGTGTGTGTGTGTGTGTGTGTGTGTGTGTGTGTGTGTGTGTCTGTGTGTGTTTGTGTTTCAAGTGTTTAGCAAATCTGCAATGGGCTTATCTGCATAACCCTGGACTGTTTTGCCCTAAACTTTTTGTGAACATGTATTTATTTTCGTTCATACATGCACGTGTGTGTGTGTGTGTGTGTGTGTGTGTGTGTGTGTGTGTGTGTGTGTGTGTGGGTGTCTGCATGCCTGCGTGCACTGTCTCCCGATGGAGCTTCCTGGGAAAGCTATTCATTTTTCATTATTGGACATAAGAGGGGCCATAATTCAATAATATGGTAATACATTTGTCCAACTCTTAAATATCTAACTCTGGGGAGGAGAGGCCAGGGTAGTACAGGGCAGGGCGCCAGACTGCCCAGATACCGCCTCCATACCCTAGATACCCAAACACTCACACATACACACACACACACAAATACATATCCATACATGCACACACACTCATACACTCATACTCACCCGTACACACACACACACACACACACACACACACACACACACAAACACAAACACACACACAAATAAAACCTGTACACACACACACACACACAAACACACACAAATACAAACCCGTACACACACACACACACACACCAACACACATCCACACCAACAAACACACATGTAACTACAGCGGTCTGGCGGTACGCGCTCGTTAACCTCCTCAGAATGCCTCTGCAGCCCTACCACTCACAGCGAGGCCTCCGTGTCTCACAGGGGCTACCCTGGACCTCTCTCCTAAACTTCCTCCATTCATCCATCCATCCCCGGGCCTCTCTCTCTTCCTCTCCCCTTCATTTGCTGTGCTCCTGCCAGGGGAGACAGGGGTGAGGAGCCATGCCTTCCATCATTAAAGGCCCCTCACAACACAGGGCCTGTTTCAGCGCTGGGATGCACACAGAGGGAGGCTTTCATGTGCTGTGGCACAGCACATGAGGGGCAGACTAATTCTCTATTAATGGAGGCAGCGCGCCTTATTGCTCATTAAAAATGAATGGAGACAAGCTCTCGCCACTGATGACTACACACACACACACAGACACCTGGGTCGGGCCAAAATGTGTTCCACACCACCGATGGTCGGCAGGGGATGTGACACCGACAGAGTGAGCGGTGAGGAGACGCCGGAGTCTGCCGTGTAGAGATGTGTTTCTTCTCTCTTTGGAGAGAAAACAGATGTATTTTCGTTCAATGACAGATTTTGTAGTGCACACAAAGTGGGACTACAGGTGCAAACAAGATAAAACCAATAGGGGGACGGCGAGAGAGAAGATGGGAAGACAACACAATAAAATGGGGATTACAGAGGAATTTGGTCCATACTGAGGAGGGAACAAGAACACTACTAGTCTAGACGAGGCACTGCAAGTAGAGTGAGGGCACGCAGGTAATTAACTAAAATACCTCATTACATCTAATGGAAGAGTGAGATGCACATGAATGAAAGAGAAATTCAAATGATGATGACAGCTGGGGGGGTTATAAATAACTAGAGAGCGAGAGAGGGAGATATAAAGAGAGAGAAAGAGAGTAAAAAATAGGAGGGGAACTCTTAGAAATGAACGAAGAATACAGCGTACAGCAGACACACAAACACACACACACACACACACACACATTTCCCCCTGCAAACGTGACTGTTTGTTCAATTAACGATAATTAATGTTTACACATGAAGAAGCGGAAAGGAAACTCAAACGTGGCCAAACATCCTTGGGGGGCTAAAGCTATTAAGTAAAGCAGCATTTTTTTTGTTCTTCCTTTTTTTATATATTGATTGTTCCGCATATTAAAAGTGCAGCAGCCATTAAGCCCGTTGCTTTTTAACTCTGCTCACATTAGGAGCAGAGACAGTGATGAATGGCTCTGGAAGTATGTGAGACAGCTGTCTGGCTCGCCACGCAGTCTCGGTGATAACACTGCTACCAAACCAAGTGGTACTGTTTTCACTCCGCTATGCGTAAGAAAACAAATACAAAGTGTCTGGTAGGTGCTGAGCTGAATTTTAATTAGAATATGCATGTAACATAAATCAATGTAACAACAATACCTCATAACCAATTTTTTTAATCATTTTTATTAAGAAACCAATTTGGCCTGACAAAATGAAATGTATAAGTTGTATAACCGTAGCAAGACTCACAAAATGATTGGCACAGGGAATTAGCGTAAGAGAGTCTCGAGGTAAACAGAGGCTTGGATCTGGAAGGGCTGAAGAGCACATCGTGGTAGTATTAGGCCATTCACATTTAGTACTTTTTCCTTAGATGGACTATCATAGCATGTTAAGTGCCACTATTGCTGTTTTCATAGCTTAATATAATTGCATCACAGTAGCAATTGATTCTTATTGACAGTATCACACAATCAAATACAAATATTTTTGTAATATAACCTATGGAATATATCATCTGTAACATCGGTGTCATTGGCATGGCGATATCTACTAAATGTAATGGATTTTTTGTGGTCAATTGAGATTGGATTATCAGTCTACAATGTATTATGCCTAACAAAAGGTATTTACTGTTAATTTAAGTTCTTCACTTACTGTGTGAAGTACTACCTATTCTTTTAGAAAAACTAAAGAGTTGCACGAAAGGTGTGAAGGTGAAAACGGTGTTAGATATCTTGTGGGGGTGTACTTGTGAATCTTAGAAGTGAGATCAAATGCGAACATGGCAGAGCAAACAGAAGGCCTTCTGGCTAATGTCACCACAGATACATCAATAACAAACATGTATCGCAAATAAATCGACCACTGGATTGTTGAAAAGACATTGGAAGACATAATTCTGATAAAAAATAGATTTACTTTAATCAGAAGCAATTCAAGTAGAGTAGAAAGGAAGTATTGAATCAATAAACAGTGATTCGAGAAGCAGGCATGGGGTTGGGTATGTTGCATGAGGATGACTTCAGATAGGCTCTGGCTAGTGGGGAGCAGATCTTTTGAGCTGGGAGTTGAAAACACTCGCCACCACCAATGCGCCCCTAACCACTACACTACACTGTGACCACATGATCACAGTCACATGACACACTGATTTACATCAACAAGACAAGAAGCCACACACAATGACGCCACAACATTTAAAGGAAAGAGGCATATCGTCAGCAAAGAGGTCTACCTAGGCCTGTCGCGATATGCAATAAATCAATTAATCACATTATAAATTTAAATGAGTTCGATAATTTTGCCGGCCGTGATCATTTTCATTTGCATACTTTTTATTTTTTCTCGTGTCTCTCTCTATCTATGAGACTGGATGACAAGAGTTTTCACTCCGGAGCATCGGTCTCGACAGACCCCTCTTGCTTCCTTAGCGTAATGAGGAGTTAACCCTCGAGTCGTGTGAGTCACGGGTCAGCTGCATGGTCTCTGTGTGGGGAGGCGGAGCCCAGGTGTTACACAGTCAGAGCCTGTCTATGCCCGTCTTCTGCGCATCTTCATAGACAGTCTCTGCTAGAGCGCAGCATGAGAACCCCATGAGGAGTAGCAAGCCAGAGAAAACGCTAGTTGAGATTTGGAGGATTAAAAAACAAATGGAATTGGTTTCAAAGCCGAACGCGACAGCTGCCATCTGGGAGCACTTCGGGTTCTAACCCTATGACCATGGTGAACCACTTAAACTGTGCAAGCCGGTATGTCGCATATGTTATAAAACGGTAGCAACTAAACACGCCAATACAACAAACATGCATCTCCACCTAAAGCATAATCATCCGATGAAAATATATATAATAATCATGAAATAAAAATATAACAGATCATGGGACGTCTCCGTCTTCTAGACAGTGCACAATCACTGGGGTGTTTAGTCAACAAACAAAGTACAAACAGGACAGTGCACAATGGTGCGCACTCACAGAAAGTGTAGTTTGCTTCATGTAGTTTTTATTTCAATTCAATTTATTGTTTTTGGTTGTGTTTGGTTTTTATTCATGTGCATTTTTTGTCCATTTTATTTATTGTTTTTGGTTGTTTTGTTTATTTATTTTGGATATTTAAAATGTCTTCCAGTTCCACTGTTAAATATTCTTATGAATAACAGTTTATTGATCTTTGAAAGGTTGTACTTGTATTATTATGCCATTATCATTATATTAGTTGAAATTTTATCAACTAATATTTTATTTTATTTTAATATTATCACTTATCGCAATCATTTCTGTGACAATTGAGCTACATTTGTTATTGTAACAGGCCTAGGTCTACCTTCACCTGTCCTACTGTTTAATATACAGGCTGAGGAGAGCCTTACATTCAACAAACCACTTAACCCTTGAGAAGGTCATATGTTGACTGGAGTGCAACTCTAGCGATACACTGGATATATGAAACCACTTCAGCTCATCTCATTCCACAGGTGGAGACACAGTTCTGACTATGCTCTCTAAAAGGCCGACACTCAAAAACAGGAGAGGAGAGAAGAAGAGCACCATCGATTCTCCCCCTCGCCCAAGAAAGAATATCATCATATGACAAGGGCAGGCCACTCCTGGCGCCCAGAAAGAGACGGCTGATCTTCCAAATAAATGACCTTTTCAAAAACGCTCACATTGTCTCCTGTTTATGTGTCCAAATACTATTTTTCGTCATTGTTTTTTTGTCTTCTTTTCCTTCTCCTTGTCTTTTCATAAGAATTGTTTTGCATTGCCATTCCAGCTCCAAAACGCTACCGTAGGAGTCCACACAGCAGCTGGCGCATTCCGGGTTGAATGGTTATCATGGTTATCATCACAGACCAACATCTATACAGACACACCCACAATCACAGTCGACTTTAAATTACTTTATAATGCTAGAATTAGTCAAAAGACCTGACAGTAGCCACAAGTGTGTGTGTGTGTGTGTGTGTGTGTCTTGTGTGTGTGTGCGTGTTCTCGGGCCAGTGACTGATGTTTAAGTCCAGCCATTGTTCTCCACACCAGACAACCAGAATCAGGATCATTTGTCATGTGCATTATTCCACAGGCCATGAATACCAAAGAGACACCGGGTAGCAAGAGGTAGAGAGAGAGAGAGAGAGAGAGAGAGAGAGAGAGAGATTGATAAAGAGAGTGAGAGAGATAGAAAGAGAAAAGGAGAGAGAGAGAGAGAGAGAGAGAGAGAGAGAGAGAGAGAGAGAGAGAGAGAGAGAGAGAGGAATAAGGCTGTTGATCCACCACCAAAACAAGTCCTATGCACCCGATCACACAATCTTAAATCACTGACAGATCCTCCCCCCTCCCCAACCATCAGCACCCAACCCACTTCTGTTCGTTCCTCATTTCTCTCCCTGTCTTGCGGGCCCAGGAGTGCGGTAGCATTTCATATTTCCATCACACAGCGAGCTGGAAGTTTTTACATCAAGGTTGACATGGCCAATAAATTGTTCTTGGAAGACTGTGAGACTGGGGGGAAGAAAGAGAGATAGAGAGAGAGAGAGAGAGAGAGAGAGAGAGAGAGAAAGAGAGAGAGAGAAAGAGAGAGAGAGAGAAAGAAAGAAAGAGAGAGAGAGTGAGAATGAGAGAGAGAGAGAGAGAGAGAGAGAGAGAGAGAGAGAGAGAGAGAGACAGAGAGAGACAGAGGAGTGATTCGGAAGCTAAGTCCAAAAATGAATGGGTGAGTGGGGGCTGGCAACTGGTGGTTTACAAGCCCTCCCTCCCCTATGTTGTTAATGTGTTGGATGTTGTAAATAATAAAACAAAGTCGCGAATGAGAGGGCGGCGGGGGGCGGGGGGTTATTAATAAGTCAGTGCGGTGACTTATACATCCACTAGGTCTCTGATGAAGGATAATACAGTGATGAAACAACACCTGGTGCTGAGGGTTTGGGGGGGCGGTTGCCAGTGCTTCTGAATGGCATGTTACTCATTCATTTTTCACACAGACACACATCAAAACAACACGGAACGCCCTGAGGGCTACAGTAGCATGTAGGACTCCATGAACACATGCATAATCACACACACACGCACACACACACACACAGACACACACACACAGTACTCTTATAGTCTGTCTGTGTCTCTCTCTCTCTCTCTCTCTCTCTCTATCTGTCTCTCCCTCTCTCTCTCCAACACACACACAATTCTCTCAGGCGCATATAGGAAGGCATACAGTACGCATCTTAATCAATGTAGCGATCTCATCCCCTTCGTCATCCGTCATTCCCCCTCTGTGTCTCTCTCCCACCCCCTCCCCCCCTCTCTCTCTCTCTCCCTCTCCCAGTCGTGCTCGAACATTCACACACACACAAACTTCACTTTCCATTACTCCCAGCCAACTTCACAAAACCCTCCCCCGCCACTATCTCCCCTCCTCCCCGACTCCCTCCCCCATCCCCAACCTGCTCCTGTATTCCCTTTAATACCCCGCCTGATTCATTCATCATGGGTCTTAGCATGAGCCCAGCCAACCCCTCTCATCACTCCCAGCCCAGCCATCACCCCCACCTGGGGAAACCCAATCCTCCTGGCCCCTGGTTCCCTCTGAACCCTGTGGATCTTTAGCCCTCCGATGCCACCGGGGCGTGACCATCTGTCACAGTCATCCAAACCAGCCCCACAAGCAGACTAGCTTGCAGACACACACACGCACACACACACACACACACACACACAAACAGGCGTGCACACACACACATGGAATTACATGCGTTGTGCATGCAGATATGCATTGCGTGCACCCACACACCTGCTCACTCACTGGCATGCAAACACACACATAGCACGCAGACACACACCCAGGTATGAAGGGGTCAAATGTGAAGTTATATTTGCAACGGAAGGTTGAAAATGTGGCTCGTTTTTTTGTCGTTACTTCCTGGCCGAATAAAAGGAAGGAGTGATTAGTCTTCTCCTCACTGAGTACTCCATTGATCTGCTCCGTGTTTCCCGCCCCAGTTCCCGGAAGGAGACGTCAGCGAGAAATATTCCAGCCTTTGTGAATCTTAATGTATCAATTTGGTGTGTGGTGTCTGTGATCGTGTGTGTGTGTGTGTGCATGCGCACTCATCGCGTGCACGCCCTCAGTGCATGAGCGTGCGCGTTGATGCGTGTAAGAGCAGTGCGCCAGTAGCTGTGGTGCGCCAGGGATCCCACTGTGAGAGCACGGCCATCTCGTCTGAGATCAAGCAGCGTCGGACTGCTCGTGGAGCTGCCTCCGCTGAGAGCAGCCGCTCATCCACATCTCTTCCCTCCTCGCTCTCATTTCTACATTTCTCTTTCTATTCGGCGCCTCAAACCCACCGTTCCCATATGTCTCCCTTTTACTCAAGCTTTTAACTTCATATCTTTCCCTCTCGTATTTCACCGACTAGAAGAAGCTCTGTGGTACGGATGGTTTGGGCTCAGTCGGACCTAGTTGAAAGTAAATGAGTTTGAACCTTCATATCCCCAGAAAAGGATACTTTAGCAAGATGCCTAACTCCCTATTCCTACTCATTGTGTACCACACTGACCTGATGTATCCTGGATAAGAGCATCTGATAGATGATAAAATAGTACAATAGCAAATAGCGGCCAATGCAATAACGGCCAATGCAAGGCCATCACATGCACCCCCCCCCCCCCCCCCCACACCCCTCCCCCAACTCATAAATCAGTTTTGCACACTCCACTAATCTGATAGGATCACAACAACCAAGCAAAAGCTAATTTAAGCCCAAGCAGTTAGTCTCCCGTCCAGCAGACAGGGAACCATGGGCCCTGTCATTGGCAGTCCCCCAGCATACCTGCCCTGAGGCGGTCCCATATCCTGTGTGCTCCTGTTGATGGAGGAATGAGCGGGAGTGGGGCTGGTCTGTATCCAATGAATGGCCATTAATGATTCACAGTGGGACCTGGATTAGTTGAAGGTTCCCTGGCAGATGAATGTGCCCGATCCCTGGTTGCTCCAAGGTTAATCAGACCCCCCCCCGTGGACCAGCTCCCAGCCCCATCATTACAGGCCCCTGCTGGTTTCTAAGTTACCGTTGGCGACCCGAGGTGGGCTCTTCATCCATCTGAAGACGAAGGACCGACAGACGGGTGGACGGACGGGGAGATAGGCGTTCGGCGGGGGAGGATTCACACAGATTCGGGCCCGAGGGCAGCGTGCGAAGCGTGTGAAGCTCGTCATGGAGACGTAAAGCCCTCGCTTGTTTTGCGCTGGCGGCCTGTCCCTGGCATACCGATCAATCCTGCCCGTGCGCACGTGACACACACACACACACACACACACGCTCCTCTTTAGCATCATCCCCATGCCTGCGCTTCTTGATACGATTAGGAATGGAATTAAGGTTGAAAACACTCCCTACAGATATGCATTACGCATGCATGCTCACACTAACACACACACACACACACATGCATTAATGTTGATTCAAACAGAGAGGTCATGCTGAAGGATGAATTAAAGAGAGAATAAAATTACTCTGAGTTAGTTCATCCATCCATCCCTGCATCCTTTCATTCATCCATCCATCCATCCATTTATTTATTTATTTTGCTCTACCTCTCCCTGCCCCTCTACTTTCTCTCCACAATCATGTTTGCCCTCCTCATATCCTCTAATCTTCGCTCCTATTCACTGACTCCAACTCATTCCGATCAATCCCTCACCCATCCATCAATGCGATTGACAGATCAATCATGTCAAATTATCTGATCTACGCATATTTTCTTTCTTTACCTCCCCTGGATTGGTCCATTTTACTCTACCCTCCTGTCTCATTGATCCAACCTACCCCCTCTCTCTATCTATCTCTCTCTGAATCCCCCCCTCTCTCTCTCTCTCTCTCTCCATTTATTTCATTCTGCTCTTCCCTGCTGATTCATTGATACAGGTCTCCTTCATTCTGATCGTAACTCAAAGCAACACACAGCATAATGCATAATGAGGCTGTACGTGTGTGAATGCAAACAAACCTTGGAGTATATTTCATAGTTAATTATAGGTCATTAACACATCAGAAAGTAATTTGAAATATAGAAATATTACTTCCTTGATGCCTAAAAAAACAGTTGCAGCTTTTAAAGCCCTCTGTAACAAAAATAATTTTTGTGTTAATCCATCAATAAAACATATACCACTCAGTTTGACCTCTTCAAGACTCATTTCAGGCTCAAACACAGCGAGGTATCCTGAAGACTTATTCTCGATAACACTCCATCCCTCATGCGTTCCACTCTGTGCTCTCAGCAGGAAAGCCTGGTTCAGGCCACAGAGAGCAAAACGTGTGTATGTTAAAAGGAGAATGCACCCATGAAAAAGTGGGAAAGTAAAGTAGTCAATCTTGCTTCCTCAGGCTGGAAAAGGTTTGGCATCCGAAGCCAGATGTGTTGACTGAATACCATGAGTGGATAATGAGCAGCTGAATCTGTCTGTTAGTGTGTGTATGTGTGTGTGTGTGTGTGTGTGTGTGTGATTGCGTGTGCGTGTGTGTGAACAGGGCAGTTGCTAGGAATTCTGGGCCCCCTGAAAGAATATCGGTGTGGGCCCCTCTCCCCCATTCATTGCCACCTTAAATGTTCTTGTTTTTCAGTGTTCTTGACGGTGCCTGGTGTAATACACCCAATTTGTTTCCTTTTTTAAATTTAACGACTTAACAAGTCAGTAGTATGTAAATTATGTATTATTAATTGTCTTATTCTCATTTCCCTGATTTGCAACACTTTATTACACCTCTGATTGCAAATACATTTTCAATTAACCACTCAACAAATAGGTGTGGGTAATTATAGCACTGATATGCAAAAAACAAAGTGTCCTGGCTCAAGATAGTCCACAGGTAAATATGTAGCATTTAACTTAAATGTGCAAGTGAAACAAAGAGCACATGGAATACGTTGTTGTAAAACAAATATCAAAAACAACAAGCCTCATCTAATCTCAATGAAAGTTTAAATTGGCTTGTTTGTTCACTGTAAGTCTCATCGCTCACTCACTTCCGATGAGGAAGAACCATGGGAAGAACCAGGCACGTGCACACATAGGGCCCTAGGGGTGATTGAGCCCCTGCCCTTTTTGCCTCGTATTAAAAAGTGCCCTCTGAGTGTTCTTCAACAATCGCACCCGCAAAAGTGCTCGTCCGCGATCGAACGCCCCCCCCCCCCCCCCCAACAATCGCGCCCGCAATAGCGCTCGTCCACGATCCAACCCCCCGTTAACAATAGCGCTTGTCCGCGATCCAACCCCCCCCCCCCCCCCCCCCCCCCCCTACCGTCAACAATTCGGCACCTGCCCTCAAAACTCCTGAGTGTGCACGTCCCTGGGAAGAACGAACCGCGGTGTGGACCAAACCATTTTTTAAGAAGGGGTCAAGGGGATTATTGAAATTATTAAAATTAGAATATTGTATGATTTGTGGCTTTGTTTTAATTCGGATTCATTCATATGAATATATATTAGTTCAGTGTATGCATAATAATTTTGTCATAGAGGCTACTGGGGGCTGTGTGTGGGCCCTAGCGGGCTGTGGGCCCTTATAATTGTCATAACCTTTCCCCCCTATACGACGGCGCTGTGTGTGAATATTAATGATGTCTCTCTGCCAATCAGTACCTCTCTGTATTTCACTGTGCTTTTGCTTGAGTGCTTGTTTTTCCGAGTTAGTCAGCCTGTCTGTGTATCTGTTTACGTGTCTGTACTATACCGTCCTTGGGGTCGACTCTACTGCTGTCTTCCATGCCTTTGGTGCAGCCCACGTCACTATGCTCAACTAACCTAGTTTATATTACTTTGGCTTGATGATATTTATATTAGCCTAGCATATTTTTCTTAGCTTAGAATATATATATTTTTTGTGGATTAGCTGTGTGTTAGCTTTTATGTGGGGACTTGATGGAAAAACATGTCTGAGCAAGTGTGGGAGTTTGGTACCATAAAAGTGGTAAGATACCCAATAACAAAAGTCCTACCTCACAATCAATGATATTACATTAAGCAAATATCATACATTTGTTTTGCCAAGCATTATTCAAAAAGAGGAGGTGTAAGGGCTTAGGGCCATGGGGACAGCTTGAAACCCAAAACGTTGCAAAACCATGGGTGCAAAAGAGTCAGAGGTCAAATAGGGAAACAGCATCAAAATGTTCTATTGTGATAATCCCACAAAAGCCAAATCTGCCCTGAGTCTCATTGCTGCAGTAGCAGTACTCTCCTTGTTCCCTGCAGCTCCCTTTTGTGTTTTACATAAGAGTATTTGACCTGAACGTCTCTTCACTGTGCCTCTTCACTTACTCAACTCTCCCTCCTACAGCTCTCTCCGTCTCCGTCTCTCTTGCATGTACATGAAGGTGTCGAAAAAATAAGAGAGTGGAAGTGTAGGAGACAGAGAGCTAGAGAGGAGGAGGAAGTGACAGAGAGATGCAGCAGAGAGATTCAGAGATAGATATATAGTGTGAGACAGTGAGAGAAAGACAAGTGAGAAAGGGAGAGAGAACGAGAAAGTAAACGAGAAAGAAGGGGAGCTAGGATAGAAAGATCCTCAAGAGTCAAATGCCCATGTTTTGTTCCATTAAATGTATGGTACATTACACTTAAGTATAGAATTGAGAAGGAATTAGCTAGGTTTAAAGCCTACTGTATCCGTTTCGCTGGTAATCATCCCAGTACTTAAATAAAGAATAAAACAAAACAGGAGCTATAAAGATCACTATTACTGCATCTGCAGCATTTTAGAGAGCACAGCATTTTCAAATGTTCAATAAAGGTTAGTGCTATTGCCTTCCTTCCTGCATTCACTCCTCTATCACTACATCTGATTCGGTGTCACGACAGGATACTTCCCAGGATACAGGATACTTTTATTAAACCCTTCCTTCCCTTCCTCCCTCACGGCGCTAGCTCCAAGGAGGGCGGGGTTAAGAGGTCAGCGTCCGCCCTTGTCAATCGGCGGGACTCTGTCAGAAGGCTTTCAGAAGCCACTCCTCTCCCAATCCTGCCTGACTAAATGACTTTCCGTGAAACCCAGCTCCAATCAACGCTCTCCGCCTAGTGACCCGCCGAGTCAGACGCCTGCAGCTGCAACCAAGGGTGAGAGACAGGGAGATTGATTATACAATTCATCTCTGGGTCATTATGCAGTCTTGTCTCCCCTTCACTGTCACCTCACCAGGCCGCCACTCCCCTCACCCCCGGGAACATGCATATATATATTTATATATGTATATATACCTATGAAGACTAGGTGTAGCTTTCCACCAATAAGATGGAAGCGTGGAAGGATGAGGAGCAGGTCGGCCCTACCCTGCTGACTGACCTATCATGTAACCTTCTTGTAACATTGGGTTGGTTGTGTTATGTGTGTGTGTGTGTGTGTATGTGTGTTTGTGTGTGTGTGTGTGTGTGTGTGTGTGTGTATGTGTGTGTGTGTGTGTGTGTGTGTGTGTGTGTGAGTGTGTGTGTGTGTATGTGTGTGTGGTCTGCTGTTGCAGATCTTCCAATTTTTTTTTTTTTTGTGTTTTTTTGTGTCTGGCTCTAAGCGCTCTCTCTCTCTCTGTCTCTCTCTCTCTCTCTCTCTCTCTCTCTCTCTCTCTCTCACTCTTTCTCTCTCCCTCTCTCTCTCTTTCTTTCCCATACCCTGCTTCTCCATCTTCATTTCCCTCCTCTACACCACCAGTCACCCTCTATGTCCCCTCATATTAATGCTATAACACTATGCTAAAACTTTGCTGAGCTCTTGCTTAAATCTCCCCTCTGACCCGATCTGTACATAGACATTATAATGCATAATACATGCATCATACACATAATATGTGTATTATGCATCTGCATGCAGGCACACATGGACACAGGCATACACATACACGTACATATTCTTATAGATATCTCCTTGGAAGTATAGATTAATTACTTTTGTGTACTATGTTGTAACTGTTCACACTGAGTAGGTCCTGTTTTCTCTTATTATGATTGGTGTGAAATTAATTACCTCTGCAGAATGAGTAGGGTGTCAAAGAGAATTGAATAACAGGATTATCTTAATGGCAACAAAATGTGCATTAAAGGGCTTATGTGCACACTCTGAAAAACATGACATTAGCCTTAAACACACACACACACACACACACACACACACACACACACACACACACACACACACACACACTTCTGCCTCTGCTGTGCAAAGATAACAGGGTCTATCTCCTGATTGTGGGAAGGATTAGTGGGAGGGACTTGACAAAATGCTTTGAGGGCAATTATTCTTTTAATTGACCGCATTTATCTAAAACGTTTCTCCCTCACAGGGCTTTTTGCGCCCCATCCAGCCTCTGAACACACCCTGCTTTTGCACTTTCATAACAGAAAATGGGAATGAAAATAATCAATGTGGTGTGTGGGAGTGCATGTGGGTGTGCATGTGTGTGTGTGTGCACATGCAACGTATTTTTCTCTTAACTGACAGATTGCTCATCGGCTCTGTTCACGCTTGTCCCCCTGAGTGTGATGTACCATAACGGAGCGACGTCAGCACGCCAGCAACGCGACGATGCAGACCTGTGATGTATGGCGCGCTGTGATACGCTTATAGTCCACAGTGTGCATGGCTGAGGTCTTGGTATATTCATCTGCCTCGCGCTGCAACAATGGCAATCACTCAATAGCTGCGGCATCCTTTATGTGCATATAGTATACCCAGCTCCCACCCGCACACACACACACACACACACACACACACACACACACACACACTCGCACTCCAAAACGACTTCAGCCTGATGCCACCACCACCATCATTACTGCCTCCACCACCCTTACCATCGCCACCACCTCCGCTACAATTACCCCCATCTCCACCACCACCACCACCACCCCCACCACCAACTCCCTCTGCTCCCTCGCCCTGCTGTCTACCCACCCCTTATCACAACAACAATGCAGAGCTGAGGTAGCTCGAGTCAGTGATGCTCATGCAAGGAGATTGTGCTCCATTGTCTTGACCTATTGTCTGGAGTATCTACAGAGACGCGATCCTCTACTTTGCATGATATGTTGTCCCCTTCAGGGGGCCTGTCTGTTTATGTACGGATGCTAGGGATGCTGCGGTGAGCACCAAAGAGGTACGGCTCTGTGTTTTGGCTCTCACTCGTTCTACATGGACGTATCCCTCTCCATCTCTTTCTTCCTCATATCTATTTTAGAGCCTGTGTGGGTGTGTGTGTGTATGTGTGTGTGTGTGTGTGTGCGTGTGTGTGTGTGTGTGTGTGTTTGTGTTTGTGAGTGGATGGTTGCGCGCATGTGCAAATGTGTGTTTGTGTGTGTGTGTGTGCGCGCGCGCATGTTTCCATGTCTATCTCTCTCACCACCTGTTTTCCTGTGGGGGAAATATAGACTTTTTGGTGGTCTAAAAAAATGAGAATGCCGGCGTGATTGAATGAGGTTAATAGGAAAAAAAACAACACTTGAATAGATTGGGAAAAAAAGAATGGATTTGCCCCGACATGATACACACACTTGAACTCGTAACGACAGTCACAGCATCCTAATCGCAGAGGCAGCTCAGAACGGTGCTATTGATTTTCTGGTGGGGGCTGAAAATGGGAGTGTGAATTTATCATGGAGGGTGGGTTTGGGAGGGTTATGGCCAGGCAATCATCCGCACAGAGCAGCATGTGGAGAGGCAGGCACACACACACAATTCCTTATTTCCTTATAAAGACAGAGAGAGAGAGAGAGAGAGTCATACAGAACACGAGTGAGAGAGAGAGAGAGAGAGAGAGAGAGAGAGAGAGAGAGAGAGAGAGAACAAGAGAGCGAAAGAGAGAGAGAGAGAGAGAGAGAGAGAGAGAGAGAGAGAGAGAGAGAGAGAGAGAGAGAGAGAGAACAAGAGAGCGAAAGAGACAGAGAAACAGATCTTAGAGCCAGACACAACCACCAAGGAAACAAATGGGAAGATCTGCACTAACAGACCTGGGCGCACACACACACACACACACACACACACACACACACACACACACACACACACACACACAAACACACAAACCAACTCAATGTTTAGCTAACAAAAAGTTACTTTTGGTCATTGATATCCCCTCAGGGCTGAGCGACCTATAAGCGGATGTCCGGAGACACCCCAAGTGAGCGAGAGAGCGGAGCAACAGGCGTGAGTCACCGGTTGTAAGTTGTCGAGGTGTAAAGTCCTGCTCTCTCTGAACACAAGCTCTGCTTCAGCTCTGTTTGTCTCTTCTCTTCTTTAGTTGACCTGCCACTGACGCAGGAGAAGAAGGCAGAAGAGACGGGAAGTAAACAGATAAAACATAGGGAGCCTATAAATAGAATGGTTCCATATGCGTTCAAACATGTTATTGACATCAACACGTCTGTTGAGGAACTGCATCTAAAAACAGGAGATAGTGGCTTGGGGGTGATAAAAAAAAGTGTAAGAGAGTCAGTGAGGCTGGGGATGATGGGTGAGAGATGGCTGTGCGTCCGTCTGTGTGTACGTATTTAGATTTCTCAGCATTTACAAATCCCTCGGCGTGCGAGCGCGTGTGTGTTATGTCCCTATGTTTTTCTTTCAGCTTTTTCCCGACATCCGCTCAGATTATAATTATCATTTAACACTTGGGTTTCCACTCCAACCCAAACAGCGTATTACGGGCAGATAAACATGTTTAAAATATGACCGGTGGAAGAGATGCAATCACACGTTATGCTTTGCGTGGGTTTTTCCCCCACGTACACATCAACTCAATTCAGAACAGCCCGGCAGCCTGTGTGAGTGTGAAAGAGAGAGATAAATAAGAAAGAGTGAGAGAGAAAGGGAGGGAGTATGAAATGTACAGCATATTGTGAAGACGGAGTGCACACATCAGAGGAAGGAGGTGTGCTGAGAGGGGGAGGCATAATGTGAGAAATGGAAGGCTGGGGGAGAGAGAGAGAGAGAGAGAGAGAGAGAGAGAGAGAGAGAGAGAGAGAGAGAGAGAGAGAGAGAGAGAGAAAAAAAGAGAGAAGGAGAGAGAGGAGGGGGTGGCTGAGACAGAGACGGAGGGGGTAGATGAAGAGAGTGTGGATGATTTCTATTTATAGCTCAACTGTGTGATATGTGCCAATAGGTGTTCAAACCAGAGACTGGGGACCGCTTTGTCAAGGGCTGATCCAACACTCACTTCTTTACTTCTTTACTTTAGCTAACATCACATACCTCTACATCTGTATGTATGGACAAGACGAATGGAAGTCAACGATTGAAACCAATTCATCGAGGAGTAAAATAAATACAGACAGATATGTGCAGATATTTCTGTCGCCAGATGGACATAAAAAATCCTTTACAAAATTGAGTACTCCTATGTGTGACGGTTATAAATGTTAAGTAGAGCAGCAGAGTTTAATTCATACATCACTATTATCAAAAAAAGGATTTATCTCATGATACCATTTAATCATACCAAATCCTTAAATGATTGGATTTTTTTTAACAAAATACCCCAGAATAGAGGATTAGGCCACTGTGAACAATAGCAAATATTTGGGCAAATAATCTACGTAATCTGCGATTTGTCACTGTAGGCGCAAACGTCAGCAGAGACAATTCCTTTCCTAAGCATTCACTTTCCAGTAAAGAAAAAAAGAAAACAAAACAAAAAATCAAGACTATGTGACACTCAAGACGGCGGCGTCTTCTTTGCTCTTTCCATGCCGACTGAAGGCGCCGCTCATTCACATTGGAGGCACATCTTAATCTGTGGCTGTAGCACCTTGGCACAGAGGCCACAGCCACTTATTGAATTGTATGGCTATCACATCAATCACCATGCGCTGTGACCGGCCTCCACTCACTAAAGCATTTATCTAATCATTCTCTCGTGACGGAGCTGATGAATAACACTCCTCTCGGCCATTGCTTTGAACGTAATTGTATCTGCCTATACGACAATGACCGTTGTCGTATAGGCACCTGTATGTCTGTCTCCATAGGACCGTCTCTCTGCCTCCCCACACCTGTATGTCTGTCTCCATATGACCGTCTCTCTGCCTCCCTGCACCTGTATGTCTCTGTCTCCATAAGACTGTATGCTTCCTGACCCTCTATGTCCCTGTTCTAGCAGGTACGTCCCGCGGTGACCTGTTCCTCCATGTCTCCGTCTTCACAAGTCTCTCTGCATCCTGTGATGTTGAGGGCCCTTCCAACACCTGTTCCCTGCGCCTGAATGTGTCTGGCTCTTGTATGTCTACGTCTTCATAGGACTGTCTCTTGGCTTCCTTCTTGACCACGTAAATATCCATGTTTTGATGGTCATCTCTCTGCCTGCAAGTCACTATGTTTAAAAGGTTTTCTCTCTCCCTCTGTGTGTCCCTGTGTCCCTGCGTCTCCATCTTCAGACTCTTCTGCCGCTCTATGCAACTTTGTCTGCATATGTCCCTCTCAATCTCCTTTCTTAGATGAACACACACACACATAAGAATATGAATACAATACAAATAGTGGCCTGTATACACCCACAAACACAAGCAGAGACAGGCATAGCAACCAACCACACAGGTTTCAGACGTACGTGTGCATGCACACACACACACACACACACACACACACACACACACACACACATGCTGAGAGCACAGCATACACGTTGCAGCTTTTGGAGAAAGAGCCAAAGCAAATTTGTTTCTGGTTAATTTTTTTTCGTCTGCTTTCGGTTTGGAACAAATCGTGCCAACCTTTCAGCTGGAGACCAGAGTACAGGCCAAGCAGACCACTGAGAACCACCCTGCAAGGGGCACCAACACAAAACACAGCATTTCTCCCATGCTTACTCCCATCCACACCATACACTCACACTTACACACAAACACACCTACATCCACACACACACAAACACTCACACACCCACAAACCTAAAACCTAGTGTTTAAGAGAAGGTCCTCAGACCACAGGCCTCAGTGCCTACCAATGGTACCAACTTCCAACACTGTTCCTAATAATACATCCTTTCCAATTCTGTTCAGACACTAAACCAACAATCAGTGTCTATTGAGCCCCCACTTCAAACACACACACTCGGAAAACCATGCCCAAAACCCTCATATCCTAGCTGCCTCTTCACAACGTATATCCCCATCCGTGACCCTTTCATCACCCCCCCCCCCCCCCCCCCCCTCCTCCTCCTGCCCCTCTGTTCCTCCTCATCCTTCTCCCGCTGACTCTGTGTGTCTCGGCGGTGCAGCAGGTATAGCTCCCCTCAACTCTCGCCGGCAGTCTGGACAGCCATGAAAAACCACCACTGAAGGTCATCTGGGCAGGCCCGGGAATAGAGGGAAGAGGCCCGGCCAGCATAGCAAACATATACCATGACACCGTGTCAAAGGGGGGGCGGGAGGGTATTACATCCAAGACTGAATGTTTTTGAAAAACTGTGGTCGGGAACAGAGGATCCTGACTAGAATTTTATAACATGCACATTGCGGGTTAGGGGTTTTCACAGTAGTCTGACTGCAAGCATCCCTGAGTCAGATGAGCCTAACACTTCTGTCATGAATGAAATGTGTCATTGATGAGCGAGTGAAAGAGTCACTTTAGATAGCAATGTGTGCTATATGACCTAAATATTCAAAGTAGATTAATAGTAACACAACCAAAATGTTATTATTTCCTCTTTTCAATCTGCTTTCAATCTGCTCTTTTCAATCTGTCACCTGTGGTATTACACTGTGTGATGAAGACATATCAGTGCTAGGCAACCTTGCTCCTAAATCTGGCTGTGTGGTCTCCCATTCAGCCCCTCACCTGCTCTAACCTATAGAGATGAGAGTGTTAAGAAAAGCACAATCATTTGTATTTCCCCATCCCGTGGAGTTCCCACTGGTCCTCACTATTGCAAGGTTCAGTGACCAAACTAATCTGTCTGCAAAGTACTTCTTTGGTCTTGTCCAGCCAAAGAGAAATTGACTTATTTCGAAGTATGCGGACCACTTCGGTCACACGGGTAATTTTAACATAATAGACAAGAATACTGTGCAGCACTTATTTTCTTCCACAGTACCGATGTAAAGCCAATTATCCCCATACCTACAGGTTAACCTGAATGCTTTGGAGTGCAGATAGAGCTGTGGCCTGGGGTTCGTAGGCTATGGGTTTATGTCTGGCCACGTGGAACCTTGAACGACTATGCTATTTCACGTCTTCCCACCTGCTGCCAACTGCCGTCCACCCAGGCAGGGAACATCCATTGTTGTCTGAGGGAGTCGTCTACATCATCCATCACCTTGGCATGATCTCCATTTACCCATTCATGTGCAATGGTCCCACTATGATTAGCCATAATGCTAATGGGTGCAGATAGGAACTTGAAAAGCAAATATGTTGCAAATCAGTGCTATGGCTCTATGCCTGAGGATTATTTACTTAGATCAGCGAGCGAGAGCTAAACTCCAAATAAAATGATCATCTCATGGTATTTTGTTGTTGCTTTTTATTTTGCTATTATTGTCTCAGTTGTAAACCACAAACCACCTCAATACGCGCAACGATACGCGTATTCAAACTGAAATATTTCGGTACGGGTCTAACGGTTCGATGCACGTTTCATTTTGGTACGTACCGTAAAAAAAATAATAATATATATATATATATATATTTTTTTTTTTTTTAATTAAGTTTTTATTGATTATCACACACTCTATTAGTGTTTTGTCTTGTCCTGATGTTTTGTGACCACAATGGAAATAAGTCCTGGACTTTATTGTGTTTTTATCCTCAATTGTATTTGATGTCTTTTTATTTGTGTAAGGCATTTGTTTGATACAATTTAATAAATCAAATCAAAATCAAATTGTTTAATGAAATAATAAAAACTGCTGTACCGAAAAACATACCGAACCGTGACTTAAAAACCGAGGTACGTACCGAACCGTGACTTTAGTGTATCGTTACACCCCTACTGATGAGTATCCCTGATAGATGACGCCAACAATCCTAACCCTAGTCCATGAAGCATCAGGAACTGCAGTCTCTCGATCCCTCTTTCTGCCCGACTGTAGTCTCTGGATCCCTCTTTCTGCCCGAGCAGCAAAGAGGAATTTATGCAATAACTTCTCAGCAATATGGACCCCACTGATAGTATTTATCAACTCATTACTGAGAAACCTTGCAGAAACGTGACAACCCACTGTGAATGGCAATTAGTGTCGTGCATCACGCCGTTCTTTGTGTATTTCTAAAGAGCCTCCGTTCAAATCATAGCCACTTTGATCGTGTGTGATTTTTTTCCGTTTCACCCCTCTCCGTCTCATTCACTGCTTCCCTCTGTGTTTATAATGAATAGCGGGAGTGTGTTTTTTCTCATTTCACCTCACCACACATCCAGAGATTCGATTTTTCCTGCTGCGCAACTACACAGGCCCTGGGCTGTTGAGCAGAGAGCACAGAGATGGCTAAATTAATTGGAATACAGTCTGGTTTCGAGTAGACATTAAACACAAAATGGACCTTTGTAAAAACAGCCCTACGAGGTGCTGTTTACTAACATTCAACAGTTATCTGCAGCCTGAGCGCAGGTCGGCTGTGGGGGTATGTGTGTGTCCGTTTGTGTGTGTGCATGTGTGTGTGTGTGTGTGTGTGTGCAAGTGTGTGTGGATTTGTACTTCTTCTCGACATGATTGCGTAAGCCTGTAAGACACTGTAAAGCTTGCATTGTACCCGTTTACAGCGGTATAATTAGGTCTTCTGGATGTGAAAAGACAGGGGTTTCTAGTTCCACACAATCATGCAATAGGACCAGAGCAAAGGAGCCAAAAGAGATAAGATTAAACATATAATAATAATACAATACACAATACACTGGAAGCAAAATGAAACAAGATTGAAAGAAAGATTAGTGGTGTCATATGTAGGAAATGTAAATCAACGTAGATCGTGTCCAGCATCAATTTGAATAATTTCAGTCAGTTCCAAAACGAGAGCAGTGGGTTTCAGCAGAAAGAGGAAAGGAAAGTCGGGAATTGATAGCTGGCGGTCAAAACGTTAACAAATTGAACAGCCAGGTAGTTGGATCCTAGGTCAGATCGAATTAAGCGCCTCCCAACTTCGCTCCATTTGCCAGACTCATATAGATGTCATACCCTGTTCCGCAATATCACAGAAACACATTGGGATATTGAGGGCATGCTCTCTCTCGTTCAGCTTAAACACAGCTCGGTGCCGTCGGGGCTCGGGCGCAGCAACAAGGAGAGTGCTGGCCACGTTTAGAGGTGTCCTGCTACGTGACGCTGGGACACACATGCTCTCCACACGGGCTGTGGACCACATCAAGGTCAGAGTGGCCCATCTCCGCTGTGCGCCGCTCACATCGTTTCACGGCTCGATGCGATTGGTTCCCTGTCATTAAACAAGGCTCCTACTGGTGTATGCTTCGCCCCGGGAAAAGAGGTCCTCTCTATCCGCAAGGCCCAATACCAGCTATGCCACGTGAACTTTTTGGTGTGCGAGTTTCTATTGTAGAGGTAGAAGGTCATTTGTGCGTTGTTACATTGAAATTATAATTTGCGTTGTTTCATGGAATGAGGCCGCTGGGTGTAAGGGCTGCTAGGGGCGCCGCTATTGGCTACCGGCGTAATACCCGGCGAAGGCTTGGGATATTGAATTAGTATCGCTACCACTCACACATTGAAGGGCAAAAAAAATAATCTATTAGTTATGTTAAGCCATGTCTTGACTTCAGTGCTCCTGACAAGCGTTGTTGCTCTCTGTCGGCCAATGGCAGCTTTAATCCTCTCAGAATGGGTAATCCCCCCAAGAAGTCAGAGTGTGAGAAAAGTTGTCTCTTGGGCTTTGTGAAGGACACGACCCAAATCCTCCTCATGAACCATCTGTGGCACACAGACCGTCGGGGCCTACCTCCCCGTAGGAACGGCAATCATGAATGAAGGATCTCCGCACCCCTGAGAGAACGCGAGAGAGAGAGAGAGAGAGAAAGAGAGAGAGAGAGAGAGAGAGAGAGAGAGAGAGAGAGAGAGAGAGAGAGAGAGAGGGAGAAGTGTTTATTGTTTACACATGATTGCGGCTTTGAAATGATCCAAAAATGCCCTTATTGTTTTTGCTTTGGATCCAACGGAACAGAAATTGGGGCTTCAGAGATGATCCTCTAGGCGCCCCAACAAGGCAGCTTGTCGGGGGCACAGAGGAAATCTGCCGTGTCCTCTTATTAGCCGGCCAAGTCAACACATCCCCTCTAACAGGGAACGTCCTGCTGTACCAATAAGAGGCTGGGGAGAAGGGATCAGATAGAGCACATACACACGCCCGCGCGCACACATACACACACACATACACACACACATACACACACACACACACAAATGCACACAAATACACACACACAGGGGGAGAACATGGCAAGGGGGACACAGGCTCGGGAGACAGGCATTAATCCCCACAGATTTAATGTGGCAGAACCATTCCTTTTGTCACCCGGGATAATCAGCGTACAACACGGTTTATGAATTACTGTATGTCAGGACTGAAGGGATGAGATAACACAGAGGGAGAGAGAGAGGGAGAGAGAGAGAGAGAGAGAGAGAGAGAGAGAGAGAGAGAGAGAGAGAAAGAGAGTGATGATGGGGATGATGATGGTGGCGAGCACACGTGTGTATTGGTGTCAACAAGAGACAATAAGAAAACAAGGCATACTTGTTCAAATGGCTCGGCTGTGAAAGAAAAGAAGATTAATCTAAGTCCTTCAGCGGGTGCTCATCCTGTCTACGACAATGTTAACTGTAATTTCACCCATTATAGCTCTCGTATACATTAACCCCTATTTCAAGTCTATTTCAAATGACGTATAATGCCTGGATGCTACAAAGAATACATAATCCTATAATATTGAATCTTTTGTTTGGATTCAGAGGCTCAGTTTGAAGTAGGGGGCCACTCCAGTGAAAGGACAAGAGCACTAGTCTAACTAAGAGAGTCTGCAATCATCTTCTCCAATGCGTCCTTGTAAATTATGGGCTGCAAAATCTAACAATGGAATTTTCACGCAGACGCACACGCACACACACACACACACACACACACACGCACACACACACACACACACACCGCACATAGACATGCACACACCAACAAAGGCACACACACACACACACAGCAGATACTGTATGTGTCCCAGACCCACCTCCTTCCGGACAATAAAGTCTACGTTTTCCGTCTAATCGTATTTGAAATTGTTTAATTTGCTTTCCTATTCACTATATGTAGTGATGAGCAGAGGAGCTGTAGAAGCAGGCAGAGTTCAGACTCTTATGCCGCTTTTCCACCGACAGTACCAGCTCGACTCGACTCGACTCGCCTCGCCTTTTTTTGCGTTTCCATTGGCAAAAAAGTACCTGGTACCTAGTACCGGGTACTTTTTTTAGTAGTACCTCTGTCGAGGTTCCAAGCGAGCGGAGTAGGTACTTTTGTGTGACATAAACAGGCTGCTGGCAACTGATTGGCCAGCGGCTGTAAATGGGAATAATCACTCAAAGTTAAGTTGTGTCCGGCATGGTTGGAGTCCACAAACCCGCTCCCGAGGGGGACACTGATCAGCGTTTCGCCGTGTGTGTCGCTCCTTTCCCAGGGCTAGAGTTAGGCTGTGCGTGGTTGTGTGTGTCCGGCGTGGTTGTGTGTGTCTAGTCCACGGACCGGCTCCCGAGGAAAAAAAGTTTCTTTTTAGTGTCGTTCCTTTCCCAGGGCTCGAGTTTCGCCTCCATCAACATTACCGTATGACAACAATAGACACGCAGTCATTGCGCTTTTTATTTTATTTTATTTCATTTCCCATCATAACCTTTCCCGGGAATCAGGAAATAGTCTGATTCAGGAAATAGTCCGATTCAGATTTCCCAGGAATCGCGTCTCCCGTGATTAAAACCTAACGACCCACCCATGTTGGAGAGGTTCTTTTCTACGACCCGCCCACATTGAAGAGGTACTTTTTTAGATGGAAACGCGACGTACCTGGAACCAAACCGAGTCGAGTTGAGCTGGTACTGTCGGTGGAAAAGCGGCATTAGGGGGTAAACGTGAGCACGTCTTTCAGTGGGACCCCTGGGGACAGAAGAGCTGGCCAGAAGGTGATAACTGCCATCAGACGATTTGAAACCAGTATGAGTGAGCAGAGTGGCTGAAGGCAACTTGTGGCTAAAAGGTGACCTGCTTAGACAACAATGAAAAGAGAGTGCAGAGAGAACACTAGTGAGAGAGAGAGAAAGAGAGAGAGAGAGAGAGAGAGAGAGAGAGAGAGAGCGAGAGAGTGAGAGAGCAGAGCGAGTGAAAGAACATGGGAGAGAGTGAGAGCGAGAGAAAGTGAGAGAGGGATTTAATCTCCATCAATGTCATACGCCATTTTTTTTTGTTTATGCGGCAGTACCTGCGGCATGATGTATAAGGAACAACCCTCAATCACTATGGCCAGGTTAATGGAGCTGGCGGTCGGCCAGGACACACACCGTCCAATCGCAGCAGACGCTGCAGCGACATTGACACGTGCCACACATCGCTGAGGTGTCAACACCGAGACCATATTAGCAGAAAACCTTCCTCAAAGGCGTGCACTGTCAATCACCCTTCACACACCCACGTCAACCAAACCCACCCCACCTACCTCGTACCCCACACACACTCCACCCGCCCGCCCCCCCCCACCGGCTCACAAGAGGTCAGGTAAATCAGGTGTGCCACGGCCTTGGAAGACCTCTGCGCTCTATACACTCTTTTCAAGAAATGGGAAACCGAAAAGCGGGTGAAATAAGTATACACAGCAGCAACAAAAACAACAAAAACAACAACAACCACAACAACAACAGCAGAAGCAGCCCCGTCGTGGAGGAGCCAGCGAGACCCTCCGCCATGGCGGTTGAGTTGTGACATGTGTTTGCGGTGGCAGGTCTGCAGCAGAGAGGGGAGAGAGACAGGAGGCCTTGTATTGACTGGTGGTTAGGAGGGGGGGGGTTGGCTGGAGGGGAAGGGTGAACACGCACACACACAGACGCACATAAGCACACACACACACACACACACACACATACACACACACACACACACACACAAAGACACTCGCCCAGCAGGCAGAGCACTCTACCAGCTGGTGCACAGGCCTCTTTTATAGGCCTGTTTAAACCACGGTTCAAATGTTCACAACGCCACCACCGAGGTTATGGACTGGTGCTTTGTCCGTCTGCTGCCAAGGGGGAACCAAGAGCCTTTAAGGTGAGCAGAATATGGAAAGTATATGGAAAAGTACTGAAAAGATTTGCAGTGTAGGTGTGTATGTATGCATTCAAGCAGCTTTAGGTGCCGATTTGAGAGTGGTGAAGAAAGAGCAGAAAAGAGCAGGAAAGAGCAGAAGAGAGCGGAACAGGTTGAGGATACAACATGTTTTTGAAGCCTCCCTCCCTACCCATCTACATTTCTGCACCATTGAGAAGTGTTTTGCTTCATGTCTGACAGACGTGGAAGATGGAATCCCCCACATCAATCAGTGTAGATGGTCAGAAACTAGCCGGGAGCCAAAAGTCGAGATTGGCAAACATAAGGGCAGGTGCAGCCAACTTGAAACAGATATTCTCACATCGCAATACACTCACCAACTGCTGACGGATGGCTGTGCCATTTTTTACAAACGACACAGAAGAAATAGCTCTAAAAAACAGACCTACAGCACCTTTAAGAATCGGATTACATGCAGCCCAAAGAAAATGGCAATGCATAATTAGACATCAATTTTACTATTGATTAGACTCATCAATAGTAAAACACACCCACTCTTTTTACCCTCATGAACAGCTGAAACACACACACACAGTGTGTGTGTTTCAGCTGTTCATGAGGGTAAAAAGTGTATGCAAAGAGAATTGTGTTAGAGTAATGTAGGATGAGAGAGCAAGAGCAAGAGAGAGAGAGAGAGGAGAGAGAGAGAAGAGAGAGAGTGAGAGAGAGAGAGTGAGAGAGAGAGAGTTCTTGTGTGTCTATATTTGGATCTCCTTTCGGTGGCGTTTTCCCTCCGCTCTCTCTATAGAACCGGCCTCAATGGGTCAGTGGGTTGACTGTGAAACAGGTGAGTGCACACTTCCTCAATTTATGCCTGTTACACACACACACATACACACACACACACATACACACCCAACTAAAATATGGCACATAGGCCTAATAGGAACGATTAAATGCTGTAGATTCAATGCTTCACCTTCCCATACATCAGCCCAGATCTGTCTACCAGTCTTAACTCATGTGTGTTTGTGGCCCACAGACCTACGTCTATTTTTAGATTAAATGTATCTATTCTGTTATTGGCTGAGGGGTTCACAAGGAGGTCACTGTTGTGTAGAACGCAACTTGGGGGCAAAAGGTGAACTGTCGCCCTTTCAGTTTGATTCATCCACAGACCCATAGGCTATTAAAGCTTATCCCCGCAGGAAGCAATGCAGTTCATCGTCACCGGCCGCAAGAAGCAGGGATACTAAACCTGATGTATTATTTTGTGTCACTAGCCCTAAGGTTCAGATATGACATAACATTGTTTAATGTGGTAATACATTACTATTCTACTATTCGAGTTCTTGAACTGAGCGTCCCTTCTCCTACTGCAAATATGATGCCGATGATGATGATGATGAATGGTTATTAATAATAACATTAATAATAATATCAGGATTATTATTACCCACTTCCATCAGCCATCCATTCATTCCACAGACATATGAAAGACTAAATAACCGGCCCCTCCGATCCACTTGAAATGCTCAGCGGTGATGAACACCACTCCTAGTCAATCTGCCTCCCATCGACCCCAAGAGAAGGATCAGTCAGCCTCTCTTCCCTAACGAAGACAGGGTGATGCAGGGAGCTGACCCGGCCCAACGGGGGATAGTAACCACCCTCATAGGTCTTAGATGAAGAACAGGTGACATCAGTGCTTTGCAATTATAACTGTTGTTAACCTTAGCTCATCAATTCATTACAAGGTGTAACAAGGGCCCATTCCCTCTGTGCCGGCCTGCCAATACTCACCCGTCTGCATTGATTATCGCTGTACACAAGCTGTTGTATTCAAGATAAATGTGGGATAAATCCAGAAGGAGGTGTCCGGGGTGAGAGCGGAGGAAGGCCTGTACGTATTCAAGGCAGCGGGGCTGTGGCAGCGGCAGCGGCCACTCAATAGAAACAAGCCTGTTCCTGGCAAACCTCCAAAACTGAACTGAATAAATAAAGAAAAAATAATTTCAGCCAGAGACACATTTTGTATCCGTCTGCAGGGCCGGGCAGCCAGCCTTCACCGAATCCAAAAATGGGTATACTTGCCCGGTGTTGCTGCGGTTGTCTGGGAGACACGGCTAGAGAATTGTATCGATCGTTGGGGAGCGGTGATCATAGGCACCTGGGCTTAAAGCGGGTTATTAATCCTGTGCTGTTGACGCCATGCTAATGACCTCCACGCATCTTAGTGCAAACTTCAATAAGTGTAGCGCGTTCCCAATGGTGCAGTGAGTTTGCACTACACCACGGGCATATAGGCCTACATATCATACATACCCAACCAATAACAAAGTTATACAAAGTTAAGTATTGGGTGTCATTTGTTTTGAACAAAAAATGTTCTGTCAAAATTGTGATGCAGTTCCAGCAGTCACTCACTCAACACTAGTCACTTATTTCAAAACGGTTTCATCACCTTTGCCACAGGACATTTACCAGCTTAACCCACTGGAGATAAATCCAACTGGTGATACTCATTCAATGATCATCGAAATCAATTTGGCTAAGAAGCTTGGTGCAAAATCCCTGTCATATTCCCCTAACTGTCTCGGCAACAGCGCAAGCCTCAACCCCCACTATCTGCCTGCCTCCCTGCTTGCATGCCTTTGGGTGTGAGATTTAGGCTAAGCTTTTTTTTTTTGTATTTGGTACCAAATGTATTTTGTAGCAGTAACAGCCCCTTTGTGACAGGATTTAGGTCGAATTGCAAGCGAGGGTGTTAAGGCAACATGTCTGCCTCCCCCTTCATCCAGGTCTTGTGTCCCACAGTTCTTCACTTCACCTTTCATAGCGTATCCCTCCATCACAGAGAACCGCCTGCGTATTTTCTCTTCGTCACACACCCTTCCTCATCCTTACCCCCCTAGTACACACTATATTCTCTTCCTGTTATCAAATGTCTCCCATTTGTTATGGAACCTTTCATTTCCCGCGTAAGGTAAAAATACCATATAATGTGGCAGTGTAAACTGTTTTCATTGCCTGTGTCTGCTGCTGCTTCTGTGGGATTACTGTGTCTCATTCCGTCTGGATTATTGTATAGTAGACAAATACGGGTCTTAAAAGCCGCCGACGGGTCGGAGCAGCGTGACTATGCACAGCAGTGGGTCACCAGTGTCAAGAGAAAGTCACTGCGTCGGCATGCAAACACCATCGCTACCAACACCGTAACTGACAAGTGCACACAAACACACAGCTCAAAACGATTTTACAGGGATGCCTCGGTACTCAGAGACACACACACACACACACACACACACACACACACACAAACACATATACACACTGAAGCAAAGGGCGAGAAAACTGTGCAGTAAATGAAACATGAGCATAGGTAAGGGGAATGCAACACAGAAGGCACACCAAACAACAAAACAATTATAGACAGGGGTATAAAGACAAATACAGAGAGAGAGAGAGCACGAGAGAGAGAGAGAGAGAGAGAGAGAGAGAGAGAGAGAGAGAGAGAGAGAGAGAGAGAGAGAGAGAGAGAGAGAGGGGGGGGGGGGGGGGGGGGGGAGAGACAGAGAGACAGAGAGACAGAGACAGAGAGAGAGAGAGAGAGAGAGAGAGAGAGAGAGGGAGAGAGACAGAGAGACAGATACAGAGAGAGAGAGAGACCTCTCTGTGTTTAAAGATTCAGAGGATTAAATATCTGCAAGTAGATGACAGGCCTCCAGTTGACAGATTGGTCTCTTGTCAGGGGAAGGCGTATGACCGAGCTAAGTTACAGAGTAATTGGATGCATCGCCTGACACTCAAGAAACACTCCAACACCTTATTCACTGCAGAACTTTCCCAAAAATTCCTTAACCACATCACATGGGAAACATAGCTACAAATCAACAGACAAGTGTAAGAAAAGGTGTGTGAGTATGTGTGTGCCTGTGTGTGTGTGTTTCTGTGCATGTGTGTGCGTGCAGTGTGTGTATGACATAAAGAGGCAGCATAGAGCACAAAGTCAGCCAATCTTACATTAGTCAGCAGATGCAGCGGGCCACATCATTAGTCACGTTGACACCCACCACTGGCCCCCCGCCTCTTACACACACACACACACACGCGCACGCACACGCGCATGTACACTGATCAGGGCGCTAATTGCAACAGAAGACCAGATAAGTGTCTATATTCCCCCACTCTTGATGATTAGGGGCAGCAGTGGCTGAGGAGGTAGAGTGGGTCGTCACTTGTCTGGCAATGGAAGGTTGCTGGTTTGATACTCGTGGCCAAGTATCGAGGTATCCGTGAGCAAGACGTCTAACATGAACCACTCCCCTGGAGCTGGCGGTGGCCTTGGACGGTGGCCACTGCCATCAGTGTGGCCATTATGTGACATATGGGTGAATGTGAGGCACACATTGGAAAGTGCAACTGGTTAGAAAATATATATACTATATTACTGCAGTCCATTTACCATAGGGACATAACGGGCATAAACAACCAAGCCTGTATCAAGATAAAGGCTTGGTCTCTCTCTCTCTCTCTCTCTCTCTCTGTCAGAGGAAATAAAAATGTCCCTCAGAACTCCTCATGAGGCTGGTAATGGCAGGAATCCTGCCATCGTACCGCTGTGACGCTGGGTATGCCAATCCATGTCAGCTTCTCATGACACCCGGCCACGATTCAGCCGTGGGGGGGGGGGGGGTGTGTGTGTGTGTGTGTGTTTGTTCCTCGATGCATCTGCATATACTATATGCGGTGGATGTTAATGTGTTGATCAAGTTCATGTATAAGCATGTGGGTGTGTTTATTTATGTCTGTAGTCGCGCATGTTCCATACACCACGGGCATGGTTAATATCATGAATGCAAATGTGTTGCCCTTCCTAAAATGTCTGTATTAACAGTGGGATATAAGTAGACGATAAAGAACAGATGCACTATAAACCCGTCCATATGCCCTTCATCATGTTCAAGTCCTTCAAAGCCTAGTGACACAGCATTAGGAAGTGACAGAGGTTAATTAGGTATTTCTTGTAAACTGCAAATATGCTGGCCTTTTTGGAGTATCTTATTTTCCATAACAATAATTAGGCCTGTGTCTATTGCTGGGTGCTCAAAAGCCAAGCCTTGATTGATTTGGTTACTTTTTACAACATTGTGAACAACAATGTTCAACATTGTGAACATTTTAATATTTCCCGGAGGTGCTCTTTACACAGTGTGAGCCGTTTCATTTTTTAATACCCACAACTAGAGTAATGTGGAACGGGTGATTAAAGGAAACAGCAATGTCAGTGTTGTGGCGTTGCGCATTTTCAAAATTGAATTCCTCGCAGCTCCTTAAACACAGCTAGAGAAGAAAGGGAGTGATCATTTGTGGATTTGTTCTTTGGGTTCGTCATAGCTTTTTTCTATGAGGTGACCTTCACTTACCATTCTCTGTGTGAATCATTTTCTCAGTGAATGCCCCAGTGTCTCAGGATCCCTTATCTCTGCTTTCGATAATTTCAAAATCCAACAAAATATAATGGATGCGGTATTGAAGTGAAAGCTTTTTTGAATTGATCAACACAAAATTAGACTGACGCGATTCGTTCACAATGAACTCTGGGACACATGCACGCACACACACACACACACACACACACACACACACACACACACACACACACACACACACACACACACACACACACACACACACACACACACACACACACACACACACGCCCACGCGAGCGAGCGAGCGAGCCTCCAAAACGATTCACTTACCCCAGCGTCGTCATGGTAACGATGGTGTACCAAAAGGAGGCGGGGATGCTGGTGAACTTGCTGGAGGACGAGCCCTTCTCGGCGTAGAACATGACCGTGGCGAAGATGATGATGGCCATGGTGAGCGAGAAGAGCAGGAAGCCCAGCTCCGAGGCGCAGCTCTTCAGCGTGTAGCCCAGGATGCGCAGGCCCTGCGAGTGGCGGGAGAACTTGAAGATGCGGAAGACGCGGAAGACGCGCAGTGTGACGAAGGCGCCGCTCACGTCCTCGTTGTCCGTCATCACCAGGCCGATGTAGTAGGGCAGGATGGCCACCACGTCGATGATGCTCATCACCGAGCGCATGAAGCGGTAGCGGCTGGGCGCGGCGAACAGCCGCATCAGGTACTCCACGGTGAAGATCATCACGCACGCCGTGTCCATGCAGAAGAAGGCCACCGTGTAGCGCTCGCCGCAGGGCACCTCCTTCTGGTGGGTGGAGGTGCCGCAGGGCACCGTCTCCACCACGTTGGTGATGACCGAGATGGCGATGAAGAAGCCTGTGACGTAGTAGAAGACCAGCGCCATGGTGGAGGTGTGGGGGTTCTCGAAGGCCCGCCACATGGTCTCCCGGCAGGTCATGTTGGGCGGCTTCTTGTCCTTGTTGTCCTCCTGGTCGTCCTGCAGACGCTCTGCGTTCTCCCGCTTGCGGTCCTTGTACTCTTCGTAGCAGCAGTCGCCGATGATCTCGGGGATGATGCCGAAGAAGGCCAGCTCCTCGTCGTACGCCGAGATGCACTCGGCGCGCGGGTAGTGCAGCTTGCCTGTGCGGTAGAAGTTGAGCACGCTGCGGAACATGTCAGAGTCCCGGTCGAAGAAGTACTCGCGGGTCTCCTCGTTGTAGAAGAACTCCTTCTCCGAGCTGCCCAGCAGGGTGTCCGGGTAGCGGTCCAGCGTGTTCCTCCAGGTCTGGAAGCGCCGCCCGCTGACGTTTAGGACGATGAGCTCGTCCTGCCTCTTGTTCTTCTGGGTGGGCGCCACGGGCATGGGCAGGTTGGCCACGGGCATCCAGCCGATGGCCGCCGCCCGGGCGAAGGGGAGCCAGGCTGCGACTCCGGCCATGGCGAGTCCTGGCTTGGGGGGGTGTGCAGAGAGACGGGGGGGTCCCCTTCACACCTTCACAAGCAGCTCGGCTTCAGCTCGCCCACCATCTGGTGGGGAGAAGTGGGTGGGGTATAGGGTTAGGGTATGCTGTAGGTGGGCTTCAGGACAGGTACATGTTCCGTAGAAAGGAGAGAAAGAGGGGGATAGAGAGGAAGGGGGATGATGTGAGAGTTGAGATGTTAAGGACGTAAGGATATGGTAGAGCTGCGTGAGGGAACGAGTGTTTATGTAAGAGAATTACATAGGATGCAGAAGAGTGGAAGCAGATCGGGATTGTCAGGGGTTTTGACAAAAAGACTAAAATCAATAAAATGGGTAAATGTTTTATTCATTATTTTAAATGTACTACATGCAATCGGCTATATATGAATATATTCCAATATATATATATATATACAGCTTAAGATATATTAGGTTTCCATTACCAAAATAAACCTCGCCCTAATCCATTCACTCTATTTCTCAGTATTTGCCTTTCTAACAAACACAAATGCCAGCCACGATTCTGATTAGCCTACCATCTGTTACAGAATCCTGGCAAAAATCTAACAAGTCAAAACCTGTTGAGTTACAACCAATAGCATACGGACGGGCGACCGCCTGCCATTACAGCCTACCAGACTGTAGCCGAGCTGTACGCACTCCAAGCCATGTTCAAGACCCATAAAACACACTTCTAATCCTCATCATCACTGAAGAACACGTCATGGAAATGTCTACGCTAACATTTTTTTGAAATGGGTTATAATCACGTAACAACTTACCGATGCAAAAATTGTAAAAGTCCAAAGAAATCCTAGGTCCTCGTGCTTGCTGCTCAGATGCGCGTGGTGGACTGGACGGGCTAATTTCACAAATCGTTTAATCCAGAAACAAGTTTTTTTTAATAGGCAAAACCTAAACATTGATAAATATATACTTACTTCTTAGGCAAAGTAGGCGACAACTAAATATAGCCACGCTATATATTGTGCTTTAGCACACGCACCACTGCTTTAATGTTCCCCCATTATGTTCTTGGAATAAATAGTCGGAAGACCTCGTCAACCCCTCCGAGCAAAACCGACACCCGCTCAAACCGCCTGGACTTGGAAAATGCGCGGCAGTCGATGGATTGGAGTGGAGAGCACTACCCCTCGTTCTCCAAAATGACGAACAGACTGAGGTATCGTGTCTCTCTCTCTCCCCCTCACTCTCTCTCTCCCTCTCCATGTATCTCTACCCTCCCTCTCTCTCTCTCTCTCTCTCTCTCTCTCTCTCTCTCTCTCTCTCTCTCTCTCTCTCTCTCTCTCTCTTTCTCTCTCTCTCTCTCTCATCCTTTCTCATTTTCTCTCTCGCTCTCTTTCTCGACACTTCATTGGCTGCAGCGTCGGTGGGTTTTTGGGAGCGCGCACATCGCAGCTGATGTGTATGAGGTCTGAAAGTGAGCTGGCAGGGAGACGTCACGTCGCTCCTCAAAACCACACGCAACTTCATTGATGAGCAAAGACTGAAAAGGTTGAATGTGATTCAAGCGCGTTGATCTTTTTTTATTCATTCTTATTTTATATCTTATTTTTGTCAAGAGTGAAACATGTGGGCTGAATTAGAAATCACTAGAATCCATTGGCATAAGCATTTGTCTTTCTCATACGGAGGGTGAAAATTTGGTTTCCTAGCCTTGGGTTCTTTTCTCCCCCTGGGTGTCAACAAAACGCAGGCCATTTTACTTTGGCCTATTTATCAGCTAGATTTTATTCCGAAACAAAAAGTGGTCCCATGGTAAAAAAAAAAACTACAACAACCTCTAAGTACCTAAGGCCTACTGTATCTGTACTAAGTATAAGAAGTTTCAAAGTGAGTGTTTCAGGGCAGAGAACTTATCGCTTTACAAAAGGTATTCATTAAATTAGATATTCTGCTCCTTACCTTTACAGCTACCTCACTCACTGTCATTTCCATATATTATATTATATTTGTGATTATATTTCAAGTCAAGTTTGGCAAAAGTAAATCAAGGCCTGAATGCAAATTGGCAGGAAAAGAAAAATATAGCCTTTTGCCTTCTTGAGACTATGATAATATATAGTCGAAGAACATCACCTTCAATCCTCACATAATTCAATATCTGTAAAGCAAAATTCAGCCCGTAATTAAACCATGTGGGGGCGTCCCCTCCAATAACACTGCACTGCTGCCTGGAATAACAAACAGCCCAGGTCCCACCACACACATATATAGTCCCACACCACCAAACAACACTTGCATGTTATTATACAATATAACACGCATGCTATTATACAAAGTAACATGCATGTTAAACACTGGAATATATATGTTTTAATACACTGTAACATGCATGCAGGGAGCCCCATTTTAGACAAAAATTGACTTGGTTGTGGACGCCATAACTATTATTGATAAGGCACATCCCTTGTCTGTTAAGCAAAGATTGATACTTGCACACAACCGTACACACACGCTCACACACACACATACACCACACATACACAAACAAAGACATGAATAAAAAAAGAAATACAAACAAACAAAAACCAGACATGAACACACACACACACATATACACACACACATACACACACACACATACACACACAGCCTTTGAGTGATACTCTGTTCAAATGTCACTGAATCACACGGTAGGCTAGCTGCTCTGGTTTCCATGGGGATGGGGGACTCCGTAACCCTGGGTGACATAAGAAAAAAAGATGATACGATAATCCACCATGAGTCCCGTGATCATCATGACCAGATGCATTGATTATCGCTGTCAGTATGATTGATTACAGTTTTGTTCTATGGTCATATAAAACTGAAATAAAATGCTGACTGAAACAATTCCTTATAAGGCTGTGCAGATATATACTTGTGGTAAAATATAGAACCCACAACTTGACTTTATATCCCCTTCTTCTCAATACAAACTATATGATGAACCCTCTATATATATACTGTATGGATGGCTATATGGATACTGTACATGTTATCCAGCTAAGCCTTGATTATCAGAATCCCCCCCCCCCCCCCGTGGTGTGGAAAAGCCTGTGGGTTAGGGCCACAAATGTTAATTCCCCCCCCCCCGCCCCCCGCACACCAGACTGCCTCCGGCGTCTGTATCCATGTGTCCTTTAAGCATCTCCTGACCTCCTCCGTGGCAGATAGGAGATAAAGATTTCTCCAGATTGGCTCTTAGGAAGCTAAAGCCTCTCTCTCTGATAAGCTTTGTAGCTATAGTGTCAGGGATGTTGAGGGAGAAAACAGGGTGATAGGTAATTGCTTGGCTCATCCTGCCTATGACCGAAACAGGCACACACATATGCACGCATATGCACAAACATAAACATACACACAGACACAGACACACCAGGATTTTTTTTGGTATATTTTTGTCAACGTTGTGTCTTTGTTTGTTTGTTTGCGTCCGTACGTTGACACATTTAAAAATAGTACAATTTTTGCACGTCTTGGGTATTTTTTGTCTTTCTGAAGTCGTCCTTGGGGGGGGTTGTCAGTCTCTCAAACCCAGATTTGGCAGCCAATGAAACGGTGAGATTACGGTTAAGGACACCTCTCCCGCATACAAACAGACTTGAGGCAGCAGAATACTAATATCCTCCCAAAACGCTCCCCAGATGTCGTCTCTCGTTGAGCCCTAACGATAGCCCTGAACTGAGCCCTCTCGCTGGGCTACGTGGGGAGGGGAGAGGGAGCCGTCTTGTTGACGGCGCAGCATGTACACTTTGCTAGCTCAGCTTTTAAAAACATTTTATTCCTGTCAACTGCAGAGCGCAAACTTTTTTTGTAAAATAGATAGCCAGGTGCTCAAGTATTGGGCTACGCTTGTGTGCATGTTTACTTTTTAGGGTAAGCATTTTTAAAAGGTTGCTTTGGGGTTGACAGTGAGTGTTTTACCACATGATGTTCTAGACAAATTACACACAAAACCTTGTAGAAGGAGAAGAGAAAGAGAGAAAGAGCGAGAGAATACGCATGAACAACCAGAACACTAATTTAGCCCTTTTTGGTTGTCACTAAAAAAGTTTGAAGTTTGTTCTTGACGAGTGAGTCTAGTTCAGCAGGTTTTGGTCACATAGTTATAGGGTTGAACTGTTGGAATCAGTTGAGTCATAGCTTTTATATGATAAAAAAGATTTGTGCAGATTATATGATTTATAAAGGGTCATTATTGCTTAGGGCGGCAAACATTTTCACTATTAAATAAGGGCAAAAGATGGCGTCCTAGTGCACACCACCTTTTGTCCAGTGAACGGTGCCATGGTGGTGCGGGTATGATGTGTGTGAATATAAAGTCCATAGTCATATTCTTTCTTTTTTGCAGGTCTATCCATATTTGCACATGCCAAACCGACTGAACAACACCAGAAATTAACACATATTTTCAGGAAACGTACAACTAATTCACATGAGGAGGCCTGTGATTGGATGACAGGTGACCTCACCTGTGGTGTGATCAGTATATAATCTACTGTGGTTGTATCAGATCTAGCTTCTATCAGATTGGTGATCCAAATGGAGTAGCAGTACGGTATAATAGACTGGACAAGGAAGACCCCGTATGGGACAAACCAATATAGGGGACGTCCCAGCTAATATGGGACAGTTGGCAACTCTACTATGCTGTGCATGTGCATGAGCACAGTTACAAAATACATATCTCTTGTCGTTACATGCTTATTATTTTCTTTGGGGTTTGAATACCGAATCTAATTGTTCAAGACGTGTGTCACATGACAGAGAGTGGTGGCACTCTCTGTGGCGCTCTCAGTGAGAAGGTTAAGCAGACAATCATGTGAGTTTGAATTAAATAATGCTGATATTTTTAGCAACAACTGTTTAGTTTTGTTTTGCCGTTGCTTGCTCACGCCTTATGTTTAATATTTTAACTAATAGTCCAACGAAAATTGGACTTCTGAGATTCATTTGAATTGAATATATCTGGCAAGAGAGGAATTTAGTCTGGAGATACTGAATATTTTAAATGTAGAAACACAGAACAAGGTTCTACTGTGAGATAAAAGTAAAGGTAACCGTGAAGATGAGGCAAACAACTCCAGGAAATACACAGGTGAACACACAGGTGAATACACAGGTGAATAGGCAGGTGAACACACAGGTGAATACGCAGGTGAATACACAGGTGAATAGGCAGGTGAACACACAGGTGAATACACAGGTGAATACACAGGTGAATACACAGGTGAATAGGCAGGTGAACACACAGGTGAATACACAGGTGAATACACAGGTGAATAGGCAGGGGAACACACAGGTGAATACAGGTGAAGACAAAGGTGAATAGGTAAGTGAATACACAGGTCAAATAAATTAATGGAATTTGTTTTTATCCGTTGAGTGTGTTTGTCTTGTGCTTTGCTCTCTTAGATGTGGAAGCCTCATCTTGCTGCCTGTCATCATAAAACAAATAAGGATAAAGCTTCTTTATTAAAAAACAAATTATGCTTGCCACATCTCACCAAGCTATATTTAACATTGTTGCAGCTTGGCAAATCTAATAACATCCTTATTCATTTGTTACTAAATTTGGAAATTTGGGGATTTTCGATTGCTCTCTTATGTAAGATATTAACCCTCACAGAGTAGTCCAGATTGGTTTAGATTGTATTTTTTTTTTAAAAAGGCAGGAAAAGGATATTTTCCAAATGACGGCCCCGCAACTTGTTTACCAAACTGACCTGTACCTTTAACTACTCAGAGAATCACATTTATTTTAGAGGTACATTGTGACCCCAATTCTGCTGACTCCCATTTTCTATGATGGAGAAAAAGTGTTTGACTCTTCGAGTATTACATGAATGCTTATGGTAAATACATTATAATTGCAACGGAACAGGATGATCTATTATGTATGAGGCATGGATGTTAAACGAGGCCTGACTGAATTCTAGCATCTGGGGCTGACATTCAATTTTGAATTATTTCAATATGGAATATAACAAGTTAGTTTTGGAGTGACGTGAAGTACCAAATAAAATAATGAATGAATTCTCCCATTTAAATAAGGTGTATACTGAAAGTGTATACTGTTGCCACGGCTACATGATCCATCCCACCATTGAGAACTGCACAACCTTACAACCATGTGCGATCAATCTGTCATAAACCAACCGCCACAAGGCTGCACGCACGTACCATGTGCATGCATGCACGCACACACGCATACATAAGATTGCATACTTCCTTTGCAAGGTTGGAATTGAAGGACAGATGAGGGCTTTCGTTCATTAAGACTGTTCATGAATAAGCCATATAGACGCACATGGTCAATAAGGGATATATAATTCATAACCAACTGTATATCGTTAACATCTTTAATACCAAGATTTTCACTGTTGAATGTTTGTTGTTGCACTTATTGTAGACACAAAGACACAGACATGGACACACACATGTATGCACATGCACAAAGAAACAATAACAAACACACACAAATATGTTTTATTATGAGTAAGACAAAACATAATAGATTCAACAAAATCCCTTTTACTTTAACGTTCCCATCTTTTTCTTCTCAGTGACTCATACTTTATCGCCTCTGAGTGAGATTAATAGAGCATTCAATTCCCATTCCATGGCTCTTGCATATCCAATTAAAGAGCATGCACAGGATGTGCGCCATGGTAAATATCAAAGATCACAGAGAATGACTTTGCTGTGATTTGGCGGAGGAAGTCTGTCACAGAGAGAGAGAGAGAGAGAGAGAGAGAGAGAGAGAGAAAGAGAGAGGAGATGATAAGATGCTTTGATCTTGTTTTTCTTTGGCAACTCATAGATAGCAGAGTTGCTCAACCTGACCTCTTCCCCGTAACGGAGAGCCCCCCCCCCCCTAATCCCCCTTCACCCCCGTCACTCTTTCTTCTCTCAATCTTTCCTTTCTTTCTCTCATTTCATAAGTGTAAATGCTGATTTCCGGTGTCTCCCATTTCCTCCCTAATAGTGGAGCAGAGGACTCATCATGCTGCCCTGATGGGAAAGTGTGCCGTCTGTTAATGGGGGGTAAATTTGTCTGAGTGAGAGGGGGGCTGCCTTCTGGCTCCTGCTCAGGGAGAGTCATCCAGGGACCGGGGAGAAAACACCTGTCGACATCAGTAGGTCTGCTAAGTGCCAAGATGTAATTGTTTTACAATGACTCCATTTTCTCAGTTTTTCAGAATGATGTACATTTCTATGTAATCTATATTTGCGTGTGAATTGTACCAACTGTTGCACCAGTTGGAATATGTAGGGAGAGATACATTAAGTGGCACAAACACACACACACATATACACACACACATGCTTACCCACACTCAAATGAACACAAACAAGAACATAGACACACACAAAAACACACACACACACACACACACACACGCATGCACGCACACACACACACACACACACACACACACACACACACACACACACACACACACACACACACACACACACCTTATTATAAGGACTACACTAAGCCCTCCTTCCTTGCAGCCAATGAGAGGAGTGACTTTGACAAGATCAAGTCTAAGTTGAGAAGTCCCGGCTGCCCCTTAGTGCTACGGAGAGCAGTGTCATGGCAGGTAAGAATAGCATTAGACGCTGTGATGGGCTGGGCTGATGGTCAGGGGTTCTTTGTTGATCACACTGTCACTTCCAACCGGGAAGGACCAACACATAAGAGGTAACCAAGGCGACACTGCCTTGAAGGACTGTGGCTGCCTGATATTTGAATTTTCATTGTGTGTTTGTGTGTGTGTGTGTGTGTGTGTGTGTGTGTGTGTATTGGTTTACAGGAAAACCTGCACGCACATATTGATTTGTGTATGCAAATCCTTTATGTAATGGCGCACCGCACTGTATCTACTTGTTTTGAGTAAATGGATTCAAATAATCCAGTCTCATCTTTTCACTCGATCCTATTTAAACAGTTTCTTTTTCCTTTGCGTTTGTCCCTCTGACCTCTTACACGGCTTCCATGGTAAAACACAACCCTGCAAAGAGTTATCTCCGGGCTAATGAAACCGTTCAACCGCAAACTCACACCGAGGCATTAACCGCCAAACAGGATTCTATTTTAGGCTAACCGTGCTGCGTAATTGTTACACATTCACGGATAGGACAATGTCAATGTCAGAATGTATCTGTCAAACCCACTGTGCCCTTTAGACGAGTCAACAGCCTGCACCTCCACCGCCTTGCCGTTGTGCCTCTGACATTCTCCCTCCATGGCACAATTGTTGCTCACTCCTACTGTAGTGGTAGACAGACAGCAAGACAGACGTGTGCACGGACAAATAAACGTACATATGGTCAGACACATCGACAGACTGACACATACGACAGACTGACAGATCCACAGACAGACAGAAAGATAGACGCACAGAAATATTAAATAGATAGATTGATGGATAGATAGATGGATAGACGGATAGACAGCTAGACAGATAGACAGTTAGACAGGAAGACAGACAAACAGATAAACAGATGCTGTTGCGGTGTGTTGCAGTGACCTAGTATTCTGCGGCAGCCTACGCTTGAATATGAAGTGACAGGTGTTCTGCCAGGTGATTGGCTGAGGGCTATCTCAGGTGTACCCGGGTCAGAGCGGTCTACGGTGCAGCACTTTTTTTCTACTATTTGCAGCTTGACTTTACATGGAGGAAAGCATAGCACCCCGGGGTGGAAGGCGTATGAGCTCCACTCTGATGTGTCTCACCAAACCAGATCTAATATAGAAACGCATATAGAGTGCCATATGGTGTCCTACTTATGGAAAAGGTAGTAACCCTGAGCAGCAGGTTATAAATGATCGAAAGCCAAGGTGTGTGGTTGGGTTGGAGCCGAACATTGGAACGTGTAGATTACTTATATTGGAAACATCCATCTGTTTTAAATTAGTTCTCCAGTAAAATGCTTGTTCAAGACTTCCCTTTAACAACTAAATTTTCAAGGTTACAGTTAAAAGGGGCTGCAGCACAAAAAAATGACCCGGTTGGATGTTTTTTTGATCTAGAATGACTTCTTATACTCATACTCGTGTCCTGCAGCAAATATATCCTCTTTATCTCATCTACAACGCTTAGCAATTAGCACTGGTTGTGTCAAATGTTGCCAACAGCAGAGTTGTGGATTTCAAGGACAGGGAGGCATCCAATTAGATGGAGGGAGAGCGACGGTAAAGCTAGCAGTCAGTGTCTCTTGCTCTGATGTGATGTGGAGTGTCTTTGTGGGCGCATGTATCTGCAGTAATGATTGAAGCCAAAAGTGTGTGGAAGTTAGGTGGGTATCTTTCTCTATAACTTTTGCAAAGGGATAGGAGGAACTGTCATGAAGTGAAGAGTTGGGGAATAATGGGTCTGGGAGTTGAACAGAATACAGACCAATATGAGCCGAAATGGAGTTAAAATAAATGCTAAATAATGAAGACATGTAAAGCTGTCATGTGCTGCTTGGCTTCAGAGGAAGGTGATTACAAACCACCCACTTTGAGAGATGATCTTCACTTTAATTGAAACTGCAGAGATTCCTCTACAGTTCATGGCTTTTCATTATCCCACACCCAAAACCGTTCTCTATTACTATTACAAGCTCGACTTTCGCTGCTCTTTCTCTTCTGCATCCCCTATTTCTGTGCTTTCTTTTAATTATGCTCTCTATCTCACTTGTAGCGTTTATCCTCCTGTACTCATTTCTTCTGTTCCGGTCTCCTGCTCCTTGTCCCTACATGAACTACAGGAACCATGCAGACCCAAACACACGGGTCAAAAGCACCTTTTAAATAATCAGAACCCATGCGTTGTTACGGGAAAACCAAGGATTACGATACTTTCTGATAATCTCTTCTGCTTAGTGGAAAATGGCCCTCTTCATTATTTATCAGCAGTATGAGCAATTAGCTATGACCTTATTAGGCATTCAGTTCATTTGTTCGTTCAGATGTTCTCACTGATAGGCGGCCACAGCTAATCTAACATCCCTTCAATAATTCATCACATCCATTGTATAATTCACAACTTTCTTGAAACTTATTCAACATTCAATTTGAACAGGGGGAAATGAATCGTATGGCTCCAAATACATTATTACTCTCGAATGTTATTCCACGGATGGCTATACAGTTTAGATTGCGAGATCTTTCGACGAGGGAAGTCCATTTATATAATTAAAATGGAGACAGATTTCCATTGTGAATGGATTTACGGACCGAAACAGAACAGAAAAAAGATTGTGTGGTGCAAGCTATTGGCATATAGCTCACAGTAATATCATAATGGGGAATTCCAAGGTGTGTTAAAAAAAAGCTGAATCCATTCATAATGAGCTGTAATCTCAGTCACTCTACAGCATATGGTTTAGTGTGCTGGGTCATCTTGGTCATCTCCTTCTGGCTGTAAAGGCAGTTATTGCCCAAAACCCCAAAACTGAGCATAAACCAGGCATGTGTCAAGTCCGATCCATCATTGCTGCTGTATATACACCAGATCCTGCAAGGTCCTGATTCCACAGTGATTATGGGAGAGAAGGAAATTCTCTTTTTAATTAATCATTGGATGAATTTTGAAAATGTATCTGTAACTCTGTAACTGTAAGCCCTGGTTTTTATTTCTTCCACCAAATCTTCACTCTATCAAATCTGTAAAAATAACACAAAAAAAAACTAATTCAAAAAGTGCATTGCCAAAAAAAAACTCAAGACAGACAACTTTTCAGAAACTCTCACTCTTTGCTCAGAACATACAAACAATCACCACCAACACCACCACCACCACCATCAACACCACCACTACCACCACCACCACCCCCACCACCACCCCCATGAACACCACCACCTCCTACATCAAGCCGGGTCTAGCAGAAAAAGGAAAAGGTGTGATATGGAGTTATTGATCACCTCTGTCAGATCAGGGCCTCCAGCTCCCCCAGACCCATCCTCCATTCATT
>NC_140285.1:9552144-9687144 GCF_964030765.1 Micromesistius poutassou | reverse complement strand
AACAACAATATATCACTGTTGGTACAGTAAAGTGTAAATTGTTTATAGAAGCACTTTTCAATTTCTAGGTAAACCCATTATACCCCGTATACAACCAAGACAGCTAGAATGAGACACTACACAATGCTAAGTACTATTTTTAAGTGAAAGAACATATTGGTAATAATAAGGTGTTAGGCTTCAGGTTATGCTATAGCTTGAGCGATATACCTTCACGGATACATTCAGAAATGCTGTCACTTTTAATGGTTACGAGTATAAAGTATACCGTACGAAAGGGCTCGTTGAAAACCGATTTCTTTTGACAGCTTTGGCTGGCTCTTCATTTGAAAGACCTTGGAGCACAGTGGGTCTTAATCTGTTATGTGAATATTGATAATGCATTTGTTCCCTCTCCCCTCCCACCACCCATTATCACTCCTCTCAGCGCTCCCCTGCACTCTACTCCTTACCTTGGCCTCCTCTGCTTCACTGACTACCCTGTCCTTCATCCTCTCCCTCATCGCCTGTCTCTTGGCGGGGTTCTCTCTCAATCTTCCCTTCCCTGAAATTGATCCATGCTGTCCCACTCTCCATGGCTCTCCCTCTGGCTCTCTGGCTCTATATCTGTCTCTGTGTGTCCCTGTGTGTCTCACTGTGTTAGTGTGCACCTCTCACTCTTTCTGTGTGTGTGTGTGTGTGTGTGTGTGTGTGTGTGTGTGTGTGTGTGTGTGTGTGTGTGTGTGTGTGTGTGTGTGTGTGTGTGTTTGTGTGTGTGTGTGTGTGTGTGTGTGTGTGTGTCGTAATGTAGACCAGGCCAGGTCAATAAGAGCTAATGTGAGACTAAAGTTGATGAGCCTATAGAGCATTTATTTGACAAGGTGCAACAGCACCTTAACAAAGTGATAAAGACTTACATAAAAAGACTTGCATGTATAAATAAATTGACCCCAAAAAGGCCCTTCTGCTAAGACAGAGCATTATGTCCACCATGCAGATAGGCTAATTATTAACTGCCAAATGCTTGGTGCCTGGTATATATACGCTTGAGCTTCAGCTAACCCCGCCTATATGGCAATACCATTCATAATGGAAATACTTAAATACACCTTCCACAGCCACAAAAACCTTCTCATCAGGTACATGCAGTGCTACCATAATGAATACAATTGACTTACACACACCAATAAACTGCTGGTGGTCACTGCAAATCACTGCTTATACATATTATGTGTGAAAACCCCTAACTGAATGGTTTAGTCTGTCAAGACCACCTGACACCTTTCTATATCATCACCCATGGTGCATACCCCCTTAAGGTGAACGCATTAGTAAGTATAATTACACAGGTTGTCTTACATCGCAAACAAGATAAATGCTGGATGACACCTGATACAGACTGTAATTATGACACGATCGATGGATTGTGTGACGCCTTAAATTCAATAAACTATAATCACTGCAATCTATATTTTGTATTGGTTATTAACATTTCAGGTACGGACATTTCTATTTTCATGGTGATAATACACAATGACCACTACTGATTGACTGACTCCTTACCTCTCACTTCCTTCTCCTCTTCTTCCTCAACCTCAGCACTCTTGCCCCCTCCTCTCAGCATCCCTTCATCCTGTGCAGCTCTCTCCCTTCTCTCCCCTTTGTTCATCTCCAGCCATATTTGAATGATGGATGAGACGACCCCACCACCACCTCCACGTCCACCACCACAGCCTCCTACGGAGAGCTGGGACTGGGCTTTGTAGCCCAGTGGGTTTGGCCAACCACAGGAACTTCTGATGGAGGCCTGATTCTTTATTCATGGGCTGAGAGTGCAACCATGCCTGGAAGTCTTCTGTAGTGTTTCTTCACACACACGCACACACACACACACGCACGCATGCACGCACACACACACACACACACACACACACATACACAGTCTTACACACCACATACATCACCCTACACTGTTTCTGCATGTCATCATGTGGTTGTTTTTTTTCACGTTGCCTCTCCTTCTATTTAGTTTATCTTCTGCTCAGCTTTCACTACAACCATGAGTCCCATCTGAACGTCCAGGACGATGTTAACCTGGTGCACTCCCCCCTCCCTCTCTGTAATCTCTCCAGCTCTTCAGGTATGCTAAGAGGTATGCTGAACTCATAGTTCCTGATCCCCTGGTAGGAATAATAATCTTGCCACAAGCGCTAGGGTTTTTCCACAGTATATACACATATATATATATCTATATATCTATAGATATATATACTGTATATCTATAGATATATATACATATATATACATATCTATCCAAAGCTTAAAAGGAAATGATGAATACACACATGCAGTGGCTACACACAGTTTGCATGTGCTCGGATATGATTGTTTAATCCACATGAATACGCCGGACTGTTTTACATTTTACACAATCCAGCCGTTATCACATTAAGTAGACTCAGCTAAGCCGGCTATGGTTGGAACGTGTTCCCCCATTCCGGAGATTATTTATTTTAAACTTGGGGGTTTAGAAAAAAAAGAATATGTCTTTATACTTTTTGCAAATTTATACAGATTTCTTTTCGGGGAAGGAATCGTTCTTCTTACGGTCCACACGGGTGTAGTTATCTTTCCCGGCATGGTTCCTTGTGAAATTACAGCACAATCACAGCGTAATCACCATCAGCAGACGCCTTAGGGGTTAGCCAATCAGAGAAGTGTCAACAGCTAAAAAAAAATACACTGGCTTTTGTCAAAAAACACTGCAAACAGCAATGATCGGAGAGAGGCCGGGGGTTTTCAACTAGCGGGCAAGAAGGTTTAATCTGGGGGGACAACGGGAGATGGAAGGATTTGGCTGTCATTGACTGATAGAGAGAATGTGTGAGAGCGTGTGTGTGTGTTTGTGTGAGTTGGTGTGTATATGTGAGTGTTTGTGAATGTGTGTGTGTGTGTGTGTGTGTGTGTGTGTGTGTGTGTGTGTGTGTGTGTGTGTGTGTGCGCGTGTGTGTGTCTGTGTGTAAGAGAGTCTTGCTGTGTATCTGTGTGTATTCGATTATGATGTGGACGCTTGTGGTCAATACATTACTCACATGTTGGTAGTTTTATCCATGGGTATGCTGCCCATCTCGTTGTCTGTGTGGGTTTCAACACACAACACACACAGACACACAGACACACACACACACACACACACACACACACACACACACATATACACACACACAAACCTCTCAATTGGATTTTATAGTGGCATAATGCGACAATTGATTCGAAACAAGACCTTGTGCCTGTGGTCCCATAATAATAAGGCAGTTGAGGGAATGTCATCCCATTAGAGTTGGTCTGTTGGTCTACCATATTGGTCCGACCAGGACATGTCTCTTACAATGCATACAAAGCACAGTTTTACACAGTTTTGCACAGTGTGTGTGTGTGTGTGTGTGTGTGTGTGCATGTGTGATAGAGAGAAAGAGCAGTGTGTGTGTATGTGTTTGTGTATGTTTGTGTGCACATGCATGCGTGTGCATGTGCGCATGTACTTGTGTGACGGCATGTGTCTGTGTGTGCGGGTGCCATTGTGCGACTGTGTGTCTCTATTTTAAAAAAGTGTGTGACGGTAAAAAAAAGGGAATCAGAATGGAGAGAGAAGGACAAAGATGACAAGAGACAAGAGAGAGAGAGCGAGAACGAGAGACGGGAGAGAGCGAGAGAGACAGAGAGAGTTGCAAATATCCACAGCCACAGGGCTGTGTTATTTGAGCTGCTCACCCCTAATAAGGTGATAATGAAGGCAGCTCTGCTCCCGGGAAGCCGAGGGGGGAGCAGAGGGCAGGAGGAGGTGCACCCAGGGAGGGACAGGGACGTGGAGTCCACTGTCCTGCCTTCAAAGCCTGGAGCCCTATCGATCAGGCCCCTAACTCCCGTCCGCATTTGAATAGAGAACATTAGTCACGGACATCTTTGTCATAGTTTTTCCACCTCATGCTCATTTTCTGCATTCTTCCGTATCAATTCCATGCTGCAATATTCAAAATGAGTGATGACTTGCATAATAAATAACCCCCTGGTTTTGCCAAGAATCCCCAGGGCTGGTTATGTTCCGCTCGCACTGTGGCAGTAACCCCATGTGGTGGCTGACAGTTTTTGATGCATAAATCTGGGGTGTCAGATGCACTCTCTTTAAGCTGCATTGACGTCCCATGTCTGCATCCACTACAGGATTGACTCATGAATGGCTCTCTGCATGCTACATTCACTCCCCTTGTTGTGTGTATAGTGTTTTCATATTTCCATGATACACTTGTGTTCTTTTTTAGCTAGTCTTAGCTTTTGAGTTACAAACGCAGTGAACCGCCGTGGATCTTGTTCTGTGTCACATGTGTGAGTGGGCGTTTTCTTGGTTGGCTCATTTCCTTTAATGGTTAAATTAATTGGAGAATGATTTTAGATGTTCCCTTGGGGACCTGGTCATCTAATTAGCTATACAATTCAAAGTGGCAAGGCAAAATGAGAAGGAAATAAGGAAAGGAAATATGGGAACTAAGCAGAATTGCATTTTGTCCCCAACGGAGAGAAAAGATAAAAGGCCTGGTATCAAGTTAACAGCTTGTGAGTTATTTTTTTAATACATTTACATATCTGTGCTTAGAGCAATGTGGGTTTTGTCCCAGGAATCTCGGGTCGAATGCCAACCTCTTACAGATAATTAACTTTATTATGCCACCAAATTAAAATTAAAGTTTTTAATAAACGTTGTGAACCAATTAAAAAGTTATATTGTACATTTCCAACTGGTATTGATTTTGTACTTTAAACATATATTTAAAGGTGCAGTGTGCAGGCTCTAGTGGCATCTAGCAGAATACAGCGTTACCCTAGAACAAGACCTTTATATTTACTTTGGTAGCGGGTATGTCGGGAAAGGGGGAGGGTCAGGGGAGTTGTTTTGGGGGGAGAGGGGGGGGGGAATCAGTTGGTTGCAACCTCATTGATAGAGGCCACAAATTCCTGCAGCCGTCTACAGATATGAGGATTTAATAAATCTTCCATGAATCTATTGTCATTTTTTTTTCATGTGGTGCTAACTTTAAACTTTTTTGAACAAATGTTGAGACGAAGCCTGGCATGTCTGCTCGGGTCTCAAGGTTAAGAAAAGTGGTTTTATTCCACTTACTCAGACCTGTACATCAGTGGTGCCAACTGCAGCATCCATCCCCGACACGTTAAAATTGCCTTTCGAGTGGTTTGCCAGCTAAATGATTACAATCCACTCCTGTACACCACAAACATGTGACATCTTCTGAAAAGGACAAATACCTTCCCAAGCCTCACACCCTCCCCATTGTAAATACACTCACACAGACACACGCAAACACGCACAGCCCACATAAGTCTCCAGACTGTGTTCTGTCTGGAGCTCTCAGAGAGAGAGAAAGAGAGAAAGAAGCAATGACGTGTCATTGCCGTCTGGCCAGGGGTCTGTGCCTACCTGGTCGGCCCCAGTCTTAAAGGGGCCTGGTAATAAAAGTTTAGCCTGAAGGTTGCGGAGTGAGTGCACTAATGGTGACAGTGGAGGACAGAGCGAAATTACAATCATGGACAGCGTGGCCGGCTGCTTAATCATCTCCACAGAGGGTGAACGTGCAACTGACCTTGTATAGTAACGCCATTATATCGAATGTGATTTCAACTGATTGAGGTGCCCGCAATCTCAATGCTTCCCCGAAGTGTATTCTCTCCTAACTAGGTTAGGAGGGGGAGTTTACGGGATGAAATAATACGACATTAACTCAGCGCACAGGACACTGACGGACGTCTCGTCACGTTCAGTGTTTCAGATACCGATTTGATGGTTGTTCTGTAACCTTGGTGATGGAAGTACCACACCGGTGTGTATTTGCGCCGTAGGATTGGACACGGCTAATATCCCGTGAGCGAACGATCTGCGCGATGGCAGTGCTGTTTACACACGGAGATGGATCATCCCTCTATGTATGAAGTACTGATGACTTTATAAATCACTGGTGGTCGTGCAGAGCATGTGCTGAGGTAGCATGTGATTTGCACTACTGTAAATATATGTTCAGGCCCCTGGTCATGTGTCAGTATGCATTAAGGATCCCCGTCTTTGCCTCACTGCTAAAAAATATCTGAACCACGAATAGCAGTGGACCTTTGAACCGTCTGAACACACAGGCATGCGGCGATGCTCACACACACACACACACACACACACACACATACTCTCACATACACATATATAGACACACACACACAGGATGTGACCTTTAACAGAGCAAAGCTTCGCTTCGGGTCCTGGAAAGCACTGAGCTTTTACGTCACACCCCTTTACAACATCTCTCTCAGCCCTTAGCCTGGTGCCATTTCCAACTGGGAGGATCTCAGGAGAGATCACACACATACATACACACACACACACCGCTTCCACAGTCATGTATCCAACAGGATTTCCAGATTGATGTCACTGCATACTCTAGGGTTTAGGGTGTAAAGGACAGTGTATGATCAGCAATAAGGTCAAATGAAAGTGTGTCGTTTTAAAAGCAATATGGTCGGTGTGATTAGAACTCGGTGATGGTACAAATAGACTTCAATATGATAACAGAACACAACAACAATGTAATACATATTGTCGTCGATGAAAAGATAACCACTTTGAAAAGATAACCACATTTAATTAGGTATTCAAACTTGACGTAGTGAGAATTTAAATTCTCCTCAACATGAATGGGCAATTACTGGACCACCGGGTTAGGGTTGTCTTTGTCACTAAACTCCAACCTAACTGCATAATGATAATTAAACAATGCAATTAAACGCTATATTAACACTGCTGTTAGTGGTTTCTGATTGTAATTATTGAATAATCCACAGCAAATTACATAATTTAAATGTCAACTTCAATCAATTTTAAACCAACAGCGGTAAACAAATTTCATAATAGGCCTACAAATATACTTAATTGACAACAATAACAACCGTGGGATTATGCATGGGTGGAATACCTAATACACAAGTTAATTAAAACTGATTCCCTTTAGAATTCTCTTTATCATGTAATTTTGATATGGTAGTAAATTACATTTCATATGTTTACATCATTTAAATCAACCATCATTGGATGACTGCGCTCGTGATGTTGTCGGGATTTTCCCTCACGCTACATCACAGGATGGCACAATTGCATTTCCGTAAACTGTTAAACATTTCAGACCATGAGGCACACCATGAGCGCCATGTTATTCAGAGACAAATGAGATTCACTGGGACGTGAGTTTGATACCAGTGGAGTACATCATTAGAAGGGTGGTGCTATTGGCACTGAATGCAAATTAGGTCTGGAGTGGAGTCACGATGACGCCTCCCCCGGCACACCACCACCGTGGCTCTCTACCATCCCTCTCTTCCTGTGACACCTCTTCAGTACTGGAGCACGTGTCGGATGGCCCTGCTGGTGTAATGGTGAGGCCACTGGAGCTGCAGACCCCGTGGGTCAGTGGTGCATGAATAAAAAGTCATCTCCCAAAGCTTGTCTTCCAGTGGGGGGGTTCTGTGTGTGCGTGTGTGTGTGTGTGCGTGTGTGTCTGTGTGTGTTTGTGTGTGTGTGTGTGTGTGTGTGTTCCTCCAACGCAGTTGTATTAAGATAACGTGGGTTTTTTTTCTTGGTGAATTGCTCCTGTCAAATTCAAATGGTTTTCCGCATCGCGGATATGAACTCCCCACAAGCGTCTATCATTTTTGAAATATTGTTAGTCTGGCTGTGTAAAACAAACCAAATTTTCCTAAAAGATTTTGTCAATTGTTATACAAATTTGTTAGACAAACCGCTCTATGTATTGGGTTAGGGTTAGTTAGTTAGTTAGTTAGTTTGGGTTAGGGTTATTTTCTGTTGTCCAAGCCAATGTACTACAATCATCACCCAGGTGAATTTTTGCCACAGTAATGATCCATAGCTTAACAGTGCAGTTTGAGTACCCAAAAATGCTAGTCTTTTAACAACCGTCCAACCCTTTGTGAAGAGAATACAGTTAGAGTATAATTAATCCCCATCGCATTATTCGATAAAACGTTGGGATTATTTGACGACCGTTGGGGATCTTCCATAACGATTGTGCAGCACAGCCTACTGCCACAAGACTCATGAAAGACACAATACTGTTCCAAGTGCAGCATTAATTAAAGAAGTGCTCTATCCATATTCCCACTGCACACTTGTGCCTGATTCTCCGCTGAGACACACACACTTGGCGAGGATGTACTTCAGCCAATCTTTGTACTTGAATTATTGGGAAATACTTTTCATTCCACGGTCTCCTTCAAGAGGTCTTAAACCCCACATTGTTCTGTGTAACGACCAAGAGCCCTTGTTTTAATCAGCCGACCTTATTAGGAGATCATAAACAAAATGTGTACAGTGCCTGTATTTCAGAGATCTACCCAGAAACCACTACTGCCATCTCAACTACCGTTGAGATGGTGTTACAAATCAAACTGCTCTCTGTCTGCAAATGTGTAGCATTGTGTAGGGTGTATTGTCTTAGTGGTGTGGAAGCCAAAGCCAAGGGTGAACACTTACCATTCTGCGACACTCCACATGTATTCACTTACGTCTTACGTGACTGCGTTTAAACTTTATAGAAACACCACTAAAAAGGTTCCGGATTGCAGGTCAAAGGCCCCAAAAAGCCCCCTGAACACTTTGTGTTAATGTAATTTGTGTGAATGCATGCTTGTGTGTATGTGTATGTGTGTGTGTGTGTGTGTGTGTGTGTGTGTGTGTGTGTGTGTGTGTGCGTGCGTGAGTGTGTGTGTGAGTGTGTGTGCATGTGTGTGTGCATGTGTGTGAGTGTGAGTGTGAGTGTGTGTGTGTGTGTGTGTGTGTGTGTGTGTGTGTGTGTGTGTGTGTGTGCATGTGTGTGTGTGTGTGGGTGGGGGGGGGAGGTGCAGCATGAAATATGGTGAGATGCATCCTGAGCTGCAGGGCATGAGGTTCTGCGCTGGGAGAAGAAGTATCCAGCTTTCCATTACTTTGCCTGTTGGCACCAGTTGGCAGTGTTGCCTGTGGTGGCATATTAAGGAAACACCAGCTCTATCTGTCACTTCCCCCAGCTGGTAACAGGCTTCACCAACATTCATCTGACCCAATACTGTCAACCCTAGGAGGAGAATCACCCCCAGTAGAAGGGCCCAGAGGGAGCAACGAGGACCAGGCCGGTGGAATGTTAATATAACCATGGCCAAAAGTAGGACTGGTTGAGAGTCAGTGAAATTGAGGGTGGAGAGGGAGGGATGGAAGGAGCAAGGATGGAAAGGAGATACGAAGGAGGAAGGTAGGAACCGAGGGAAGGAAGGTAGGAAGGGAGGAAGAGATGAAGGAAGGAAAGAGGAAAGGAAGGAAGAAAGGGAGTGAGGGAGGGAGGGAGGGAGGGAGGGAGGGAGGGAGGGAAGAATGAGTCCTGAAAAGTAGACAGAAAAGTTTAAAGACAGAGAACAAAAGTAACATCAAGACAAGAACCCTTGAGCTAATCCAACCCAGAAGAAAGAAACAAATGAAGAATAGGGCGACTTAGGGCGAGGACACAAAGCTTTTGTCTTTGTCAAATATGTTGTTCAGCTTGCCACAGCAACCCAGTGCTTGTTCTTCAAAACTTTCTCTCTACAAACTTGTGTTCTTTGATAAAGGCATTTATCAAAGAACGATATAATTATATTTGTTTATAACTATAAATAGATATTTTCCTACTCACAAATCTGTCCCACATCTTGTCACCCAGAGATTTGCTCTTTTAGAGATAGGACACAATACATAGCAGCAGTGAACGAGAAGGCATCAGCTTAATGTTATCACAGGACGAGGTTGAGTCCAGCTCTTATTTAGACCTCCACACAACATGGGAGAAACAATACATTATGGTCAATAGATGGCCACTAAAACACATTGAATACCTTTAGTTCAGGTCCACCTTTTTACCTTTGAAAGTGCCGGTCAGGATGCAGACTGTAGCGGTGCTGAGGGGGGCTGGGGGGGGCTGAGGGGGGCTGGGGGGTGCTGGAGGGGGCTGAGGGGGGCTGGAGGGGGCTGGGGGGGGCTGAGAGGGGGGCTGGGGGGGGGCTGAGGGGGGCAGGCTGATGGGTGATGGACTTGGGTGTTTCGGCATCGCTCCACCTCTCGCTTTCGCTCTTCTCCCTTCTGCTCCGTCTCTGCTTCTCTCCACGTCCTACTTAAATGGATCTTTGGTGTGTGTGCCCTCTTTATTTTAATTGAGTTGTCTGTTCTGTCTTATGTTATTCCACTGACTTTGCATGCCCTGCTTTTCAGGGGATTTTATAAATAAAGTGTATTATAATATTAGTTATAACCAGGGTATTTTTTTTGATTCATTTTACCACTGGATATGATTCTTTTTTCCCCTGTTCCAATGCTGAACAACAGCATTTGTCCAGAGCCGTTGGGTTTCATTATCGAGTGAGGAAGACAGCTTAGAATGGCATGTCTGCCAGTAGGAGACACTGAGGCGGCTATTGTGGTGGTTTGAAAAGCTTCAGACCTTCAGGAAACGCTCACATTGTACACATTCTAAAAATGTTTTAATTAGTTCTTCACATGCTGAAGCTTGTCTGTGCTCTGAGCGAAAGAGCACTATATATATATATATATATATATATATATATATATATATATATATATATATATATATATTGTCCATTTATATATTCATGTAGGCCTATATATATATCTCCAAGGGAGAAAGAAAGAGAGAGAGAGAGAGAGAGAGAGAGAGGGATAGAAAGAAAGTAAATAAAAGAGAGTGATAGAGAGAGAGATTGAGAGGGAAGGAGATTACCTATGAATTATAAATGTGCTGCCTAAAAGATAATGAATAGATATGTCTGTCATGTGTTTTAGCTCTTCCTACAATACGTGCGCATAATAATTATAATACTCATAGAATGATATTATTATCAATGTTGTTTGAGAATGCTTGTATCATATGTTAATTATTTGGTCACAGCACGACAGACAATGATCACAGTCACAAAGAACATCTTCTCCCTAATCAATACTCTATTACCTTAATGAGTAGGACACAATCTGCCAGAGGGGGATCTTCATTTTAAAAACCATCAGGTGTTTTCCATCTGCCGGGGCTTTGCTCATGCATAGCTGTCCTCAGACAAAGACAATAGGAGATACCATCCCATAGTACTGTTTATCCCCCCCGGTGTCTGGGTACCATGCGAACACAGCTGTCCCCCGGATCAGAGATGGACTTTTTTTCATTTCAACTCATTAGTCCCGTCGGCCCGCTGGTCCCCTGTCCTCGGTCACCTCTCCTCTATCCCACTATAGGGCAGGCCAAATCACATCGGGCGCAGATAGGTACTCACCCAAATAATCTAATGGCTTACAAGATTTGTGCTGGGATCTATCACAATACCCTGCCTGTGACATTGGTTTGACTTTCTAAAGAGATAAGGCATCCGTCACCATCTAACACACACACACACACACACACACACACACACACACACACACACACACACACACACACACGTACACACACGCACACACACACACACACACACACACACACACACACACACACACACACACACCACACACACACACACACTCTCACACACGCACACACCCACACACACTCACACACTCACACACGCACACACACACACACACACACACACACACACACACACACGTGTGAACACACACACCACGCCACGCCACACCACGCCATATCCTTCAATAACAAGAAGTTACATATTCAGGGCACAACAGTCAATCATTTTAAAAGGAAATCTGATTATTATCATGTCATTTGGGACACGGAACATAATTATATTTCCCATTACAACCACCGGCCATATCTTTATAACCTTTCTCTACGCATTTTATAATTAATCCTCACTACCATACCCCTGTATTATGAGCTAGTGTGTCACCTAAGACATTGCTATCGGCCAATTAAAATCAGGTCACAATGTTCATATATTGCATTCGAGTAAATCTCAGTTTGATCTTGTTGTTATCTTGTTGTTACACACACATATCTTTGTGTGTGTGTGTGTGTGTGTGCCCTTGCATGTTTATGTGTGTGTGTGTGTGTGTGTGTGTGTGTGTGTGTGTGTGCCCTTGTATGTTTATGTGTATGTGTGTGTGTGTGTGTGTGTGTGTGTGTGTGTGTGTGTGTGTATGTGTGTGTGTGTGTGTGTGTGTGTGTGTGTGTGTGTGTGTGTGTGTGTGTGTGTGTGTGTGTGCATACATGTGTGTGTGTCTGTGCCTGTACTGTGTATGTCTTTGTATAGCACTGTGTTGGCACATCTTACCGAGCAGATCCACGGCTTCACCAACGGTACCTCATGCTTCTTGTAGCTGGATCTATAAGCAGTATAGCAGAACTAAAGCCTTTCGAGCCTCTCAGATCAAAGCAGGTTGCTGGACATGGGTGATGTGTTGGGCCTTTGTGAGCATCCACCTGAATATCTTTGAAGTATCGGTGTTGACTAATAACTGGAGCAGAAATGTGTGATTTTGGGGCGGAGCGGTGCAGAGTTTAGCAGTCACAACAGCCAGTGGTGCTGACTAACGGAGCGTATAGTTAGAGAGGTAATAGGCTATTAACTGAAGTTCCTTCTCTCCCTTGCGCTCGCTATCAAAAACACAGCACAGTTGTTGAGAGCTCCTCTGGGTTCCCTGTTTAACGAGGCTTTTTGATCAAGTTCAACTATACGCAACTTTGAACTTAATCACCTGTTGCAAACACTAAACACATAGGAACAACCACACACACACAAAGACTAATACACACGCGTAATGTTGCAGACAGTGATCGCTGAGTGAGAAAGATATGAGTGATGGCCCAGCCAGTGATTTCCCCAGTGAATTTCAGCCATCTTTGTTTACTCTAGTTCCAGAGGATCACAGGCAACACATTGATCAACACTCCCTGCCGCACACGTCAATGCGATACAGCTCTCATGTCGGCAATCTCTCAGCAGCCCCTCATTGGGTTAGCACCAGCATGTCCTCTGCCTTTGACCCGTTAAGGTCAGAATCGTAATAATCCCACTTAATTTTAAACCATCTATTATTGCAATATATGTTTCTTTTCCACGATTTATTTTGTTTTGTTTTTATTATTGTTTTACTGTTTGTTTATATTTCCGTGGGTTGTGGGTAGGGAATATACAGTTAACAAAGGTAAGTGGGAGTGACCATTCTGGAGCATTTAGGATTGGCGGGAGAGGCCAAGTTAATTTGTAATACACTATGGGGGAAGTGGACATGTCTGATTGGCCTGGCCTCAGTATCAGACTCAGTGGCTCCAGTGGGAATGCAAATCTGAACTACCTTGACCTCTCTTAGTTAGAGAGAGGAAGGGTGGTATCTTAAAGTCCAAGGAGAATGTAAATAGTTCATTTTAGATTGACTAGTAATTATATAAACAAGGTTAATGTAAGGTTTATAATTGTGTATTATAGTTATGATTGAATGAATTTCCATGACACTGCGTCTGGGCTGATCTAAAATAAGTTATTGATGCAATGTGCAGATGACTCATGGTGGGTCATTATCCACACTCTCATCGTTCGGTAGTGGTAGAAAATCATCTTTATCCTTCCCTGAACGATACTAATCAATTAGATCATCCATTAACGTCATTGGGACGTCATGTGCAATGAGCTGGCCAGTGCATTCGATGGCATACAACATGGTGGCTTTTCAACTGACACCAGACACTTATACTAGCTGATGCATGCCCAGCACACCTTCAATAAGTGAACAGTGATCTTTCAAGTAAAGAGATAGGTTTAAGTTAGTTGGTGACCACGTTCCTGGTCAAAGTAAAATGAGGGGGCTGCTATGGTAACATTATTGTTATCTCCATGGTGATGATGATGATGATGGTGATGATGATGATGATGGTGAGGATGATGATGGTTACTGTGGTACATACAGAAGGACCCAAGGACCTTGTTGAATCCCTCTCCCAGTATTGTACATTGTACATATATGTGTTTTGTGTTTTGTACATTATATCTCCACCAACGGGACATGTGCATTACGTTTGGAAGCTGCTTGACCCATGGTGGTGTTTGGGCGTATCGTGGTTTTAATCACTTGTAATGTGTCGCCAGGGAATGGTTCTACAGCTGTGTGCATGTCTGTTGTATTGTGTGATTGTGCGTGGTGTGTGTAATGTGTTTTTTGTGGAATGTATATTGATCAATAGCAACATTGATTGTCAACATTGTATCTCACTCTATATTCAAATCATATTTTAGAGAGAGTAGGCCAGAGTTATCACAGTTATATCAGAAACATAATCGCTTTATCTGGCAAATGAAAAATAATAGAGTAGAGTGCGGCTTAAGTAGAGGCTTTTGAGAAAGAATTTTCACTGAACTGGACATGCACTAAAAAACTAAGCAGAGCACATATAGCATTCAACATGTGCAATAATAGTGCATAAAAACACAATATTGATTATTGTTAAATAATTATATTTAAGAAGTTCCCTCAACATAACAATTGGCAATGTTAAATGAAGGCAGCTTTATATTACTGGTTCAAATCCCTCCACCAACAATATTTGGTTGAACGGCGTTCACCACAGCAGCAGATGTGCACTAAATGTGCATATGTTCACGCTTTTTTACAATTCAATCATAAAAGATTTGTTGTAAATTGTGTGTCTGCCTGTGGAACTATGACGGCAATAAATGTTGAATAACTCACTCTATAGCCATATAAACGATTGTCTTAGTGGATTTAACCTCATTCGATGTTTCCATACCATCTGTGTGTATAAATAAGAATTGATAAAATCACAAATGTTTTTTTTTCCACCGGGTTTCAATCATTTGTGTATAAATAAGTCAAGAATTGATAAAATCACACATGTTTTTTTTTTCCACCAGGTTTCAATCATTTGTGTATAAATAAGTCAAGAATTGATAAAATCACAAATGTTTTTTTTTCCACCAGGTTTCAATCATTTCTCGGTTGAATAATTTAGCATGGTCAAATTAGAATGTGTGTATCGCCAATGAATTAAACATGAGACGTAATTTGAGCAGGAAATGGAACCTGATTTGCCAAGGTATGTAGTGACATCCAAATGTATGACTAAATGACTCACCAAAGCTGATTTGAGAAAAAAACACATCAAATATGCATGTGAAAGAGGATATTAATAGAACACAGATGTTCCATTCAATTTACACAAAGGTAACTGCTATAACCATAGAGCTCCACCAAGCGATCCCTAACCATGTGTTTTAGTTAGGGTTGGTGCTCTGCACTGCTGAGAAGAAAATGTCGGAGAATGCGATCATGACTAGCACAACATCAATGTTGAATGTTGAACACAACATAAAACGCTGAAAGCTCTGTGGAAGGAACAGTGACATACGTATTGGTAGAAGAAGCCAGCACCGGCCTGACATCAGGGGATTTTATGGATATTAGATACTAGAAATGTGATATTTCTTCATATTTGTGACAATGAGACATAAGGTGAAGGCGCTAGTACATACCTTCTCCTCAGACTCCTGATACCCTCAGGTATTATACAGCTGATGGACAAGAGGTTGAGCTGGAGGGCATGAAGAAGAGTTTGATCAATCATATAAAGCTATTGATCTGCCACAGCAGAGAGTGTCCATTGTGCATTGTCCCTGTACAGATCCCTCCATCGGTTAAGAGTCATCTGACAATGTCATGGGATACCTGCTCTGAGCTGTGAGCTGGCTTTGGTCCAAAATCAACACCCATTGAATTAGGGCCAAGATCATCAGTAGCAGGTGGCTTGTTGTGGTGTGTGTGTGTGTGTGTGTGTGTGTGTGTGTGTGTGTGTGTGTGTGTGTGTGTGTGTGTTTGTGTGCATGTGTACGTGTGTGTGTGTGTGTGTGTGTGTGTGTGTGTGTGTGTGTGTGTGTGTGTGTGTTTGTGTGTGTGTGTGTGTGTGTGTGTGTGTGTGTGTGTGTGTGTGTGTGTGTGTGTGTGTGTGTGTGTGTGTGTGTGTGTGCCCTCGCTTGTGTCTGTTTGCTTATGTGCTTCAGTGAGCGTGTGTCTTGGTTGGTGCGTGCGTGTGTGTGCGGCCGTGTGTAAGTGTTCAAGGGAAATCCAGAAGATATTATTCAGCACAATGTTGTGTCTTGTAGCAGTGAGGAAACACTTTGGTTTTCCGAAATTGTCTATTATTACCAGCTTCTACCCCCCCTCCCCCCTTATCTTTTATTAACGTCTTGTTCCACTTGTTCTTCTCTTCCTTCATCGCTCTGTTTCCCTGCTTCCAGAAAAAATTATAATGTTGTTGGAGGCAATGAGACGCTAAGGAAATAAATGAATTCTAAGGATATTGATCGAGGCTTGTGTGTGTTGCGTTTACTATCTAAGCAGTCTTTAGCTCACCAAACAGATATAGCAGACTTTTGTCAAACCCTATTGAATAGCTTATGCATTTAGTATTTCTAACTCATCTCTACTGCAGGAGAGAATGTGATCCTGACGGCAGGAAAACGGCCCACTGTTATTCCTCCTCCTCCGTCTTCCAGCACATTGTCCAATCAAAACAAAATGCTGCAACATATTTTGAGATGTTCTGTATTTTTTGATAGAGTTGAGCCAAATATGAACAAACAAACCAGCACAAAAACAAGCAGGCTTTAAACAAGAATATGTGCGCCGTACGGCGAGGCTGAGAGAGGGGCTGACGAGGAAAGTCACTGCGGAGCATTCTGGAAGCCCAGTGAACCGGGGGGGTCTTGACTCAGCTGCTACGCAGAGACCAGCCAAAGGTCAGAGGTCATGCATCGGCAGGGCGTTGGGCTGAGGCAGCATGAGGTGCTGAAGGAGTACAGAGAGGTTAGGCTGCTTATAAAGGGTGTTAGTGAAGTGTGACAGGACACTATTTTCAGCTGTGACGGGAGAGTCCGAAAAAAACGGAATAGAGTGCAATAGTTAGGAGGTGTCAGATTTCCGGGGTATGCGTAGTGTGCATTTAAAATATATTACTGATTGTCACCTTTCAAGCAGCTAGATGAAGCTTGTTATGAAAACCAAATTAAAAGTCACTGGGTCTTTCTCGAGTATGGATTCTGGGTTTGAATAAAAAGGCATTTTTAAATAATTTAATCTACAATCAATTTAACGCATGGACGGCTCTCTGTGTTGGTGATGGAGATCAATTGAACTTACACCTTGCACAATGATCTTCAGCCAATTCAACCATTTCTTCTCATTGTGCGGGGGCGTAGAAACAGTAGCCCAGTAGAATTGGAATTCAATAGAAACCCTCCCAGTGAATTCCCCTTGATTAGCCCATTACTTGACGTCGTAAAACCAAAACCACAATCAACGTGCATGGGCCAGCGGTGGGCCTCACGTTGACGTTTCAAAGCCGTCAACAGTGTTCTGTATTTGTATTCGATGAACATGGCTAACCCAATTAGCAAAAGCTTGGTTTACGCAGCGCTCTACCTTGGGATGCACTGTTTCCCCATGTGTTCCCTTCTTAATAACTAGCGCCAGTAGATTGCTAAGCAAGTGAAGCACTCAAGTATTCAAATGAGTTCCCCTCATTAGATAGCGGGCCTGTCCCAGAGCTACATCAATTTGACTTTGTAAAATGCCTTTGTGAAAAGACAACATGAAGCCAATAATTGTAATACAGTGCATTATCGTGCCTATAGGTGTGTGTGAGTGTGTGTGTTTTTGTATGAGTCTATGCTAAATAATAGGTATTTATCACAGCCTCATATATTTGCCTTACTCGTTGTCTCTAAATTCTGCATACAAAAAGCAGCAGCGAAGCAGCCACTTCTGCTGTGAACAGGTTGCCTTCTGTGCACTGCGCGCATGGGATAATTCTGGCTTTAGGCTGCATATTTCAGGCAGCCATGACAAATTGATAATTCAAATCATATGTCTCCCAACTCCGAGAGTTATGATTTATTTCGCATGAATACATTAATATCTCATTAATCTTAAAGAACATTAAATCTGTGCAATTATGCTATCGTCAAACTGTAGCACCAGTCTCATGGTATATTCAACATGTTTGGGGAATCAAAATATATTTGGGAGAAAAAAAATGACAGAATACAGACGCTAAAGTGAGGCTGGCTGGGGGAGCGCATTAAGATTCATCCTCATCTCAGAGGAGGGGCGACGACAGAGAAGATCGGCTGGGAGAATAACTCTGTAGTCTGGAGTGAACGGTTCCTTCATTGCAAAACAAACTTCCCAGAGTAATGGCATCCTGCGCACCATTTGATCAGCATTTATGCAGCGATCTCCGCACCATATGTCTTTATGTGGAGCCTGACTGTTGAGGATTATCCTGACTATTACAGTCATGTGTGGTGCGGGTCAAGCACAGTGCCAACGGACCTGCGGGGAAACAGTTATAGATTACTTTATTGAAGTTGTTCACAGAGGAAACCTTCTGCTTTTCCTTCCCATATCCTTTAGATGGGCCTATCTGTCTGTCTTCCTTATCAGCCCCTGGCGCCTGCTGGGAGATTTCCAAAGCACATTTAAATTCCCCAATACGCAGATGGAAAGTACATCGAATATGTCACACAAAGTCTTTCACGTGACTCATATGGATATTAGGGTCAATCTGCAAGAAAACGTAATACTTGATTGTACAACAAAATGAAGAGACATTAAATCCACGTAATGCGAAGCAAGTCAACAAACTAATACAAACTTGGACATATTTATCTATCTTTTGTCTATGGATTGGTATAAACAATACCAATCCATAGACAACAATAAAATAAGTGAATAAAAAAGCAAACTTACATTCATTGCTTTTTGAGGCCTAACAAACTAATCAAGCAGATAAACACCATCAAACATATCCCCCATCTTTTACAGCCCGGAAGGAGAGCCAAGCATGTATTGATTATTTACTTCCTGTGAGTTGCAACCTGGTTCCTGTCATTTGCATCATGTTTCCTGTACTTTACACCCTGTTTCCTGTCAAAGCAACAGGCTGACGAAAAAAAAAACACTAAATTATAAATGGATAGATGATACAATAATTCCTGAAATTGCAAGTATTCGATTTATATTTGGTTTTCATAGAGAGTTGGTGTGAGCAGCATGTGTCCTTGTTGATAAGGTGAGAGTATTCAAATATAGTATACAAGTAGTATATACTACTTTGTAGTATACAAAGGGGACAAAAGTAATTATAATCCGTCAATCTGATAACGTGCAAGTGATATAAAGATATAAAGCAAGCAAATAAATACTTTCTAAATCCTCCTATGTTATACTTCATGTGCAGTTTTTTTGGTTCCATGTTGTCCCTGAGTGGCTTTCCAACTCAATTTAATTAATCAACTACCATCTGTATTGCCTGTGAACACTCAGTCACCTTTAGCTAACCGACCCTTATCCAAATATGGAATCTAGGGAGACTCCACTTCATTCTGTTTCCTCCGTCTCATTCCACTTCCATTAGGTTTCACTAAGTTGGAACTACAAAATTGACAATTATAGACAGCATGTGTCCCTGGTAACTGTATCTTAAATGTTAACCTTGAATTTAGATTTTAAATCACATCATCAGCAGTGCTGGACCAGGCCGCGTCAACCTTTATAGTCCTTTTTTGTTCTAATTAATTCTGATTGGGTGCTATCACAGAATGAGATGTGTCAGAGTCAATTAATGCGCTGTGTTTGATTGGGGGTAGTGGCGAGAGTACAGCCGAATAATTAAGTTTAGCCAGATAGGACTCCTTCAAAGTAGCTTAACTTTTGGATTTGGACTGCAATTTGATCGTTTGCGACACAAGGCTACTTCTCTCACTAGTGGATTTGGAAGTACTACTTCCAGTATCATTAGTTATTCATAAGAGGCCCTAAAGTCAAGAACAAACCGATATTTAGATGTGACCCATGTATTCACACTCTTCCACCCTGGCCCAATTAGGGCCTCGGTTAACCAGTCCAACATTAGGCCATAAGGCGAGTGGGTCCCCTGCGTGTATCTATGCATGATGTTCCTATGTGTGCGCACAAGGCCACACGCAGCAGCAAAAAATGCTTACAAAGCCACAAAGTGGAATCTAATAACAAATAAAAGGGTACCTCCTTTATGGGAAAGCCTTTTGTTATGTGTGTTCTCATTTCACAGTAAGTATGTCTCTAGAGTAGGGGTGAGATTGAATCCATCCCCCCACACCTTTCCCCCCACCTGGATATTGTGTTAGGTCAAGGGAGCAAGTGGAAACATCCACAGTGAACAAATAAATGAAATACATGTAGCGTTTTTCAAACTCGGTCGAACGGAAGAACCCAACGGGGCTAGCTGAGTTGTGTGGTACGTGTGGCAAACTGTAGCAACTGTATTGGAGTTTGGTTTGTAGATTCTCCAGTGTGCTAACAGCCCACAACAGGATTAGGGACTGCTGCCTAATCCTTCACTAGAGATCCATTTGCAGACAAACAGCAGATATGTAATACACAATCACCCGAGGTGTTACAAAAGAATGACACATTGTTGTGTCACGCCACTCTCACTCTGTCATACGTTGCAAAGCACAATGATTCCTTCTGCCATTCATAACATGCAATTTTTGAGAGGGATTTGATTGTTTTTTTGTTATGTTCCCACCGCCTGCCATTATTTTCTCAAAACAAGAACAGCCGCAGGGTGGAGACGAGTGCCAAAAACAAACCTCCGGGCTGGAACGAGAGAGCCAGCTCGGCCTTCCTGGACCACAGCATGCTGGTGAATATTCATCGCCGGCACTGGAACCCGTCCCTGCATTCAGAGCCACAACAGAGTGTGGTGCATTGTGGGCTGATATCAATCTGCCTGCCACTCTCCACAAAGGGGACGGGCCTCGGTTTATACACACAGCCATATAAAGTCAGCTATGTAAATCTATTTTACTGGAGCACAAACACAGCAGCCGTGTTGTTTTGGTCCGTCAGACGTCCCCACGGAGGGGCTGATTGTATACCACGGGGAAATTAAAACGGGATTCGTGTGAAACACGAATCGTGAACTTTGGTGAAGTGTTGGTTTGATGGACTAATCATTGTTGAGTGATGCAGTCACAGGCAGATATCACCAAGGAGACCCACTGTCACTCAACGTTATGTCCCTGAATAATAAAATAATTGGCTAGGACAGTCAGTGCGTACAGCGACATACATGTACATGTACGCTCACACATACACATACACAAAAACAAAAGCAGCCGATATGGACGGAATATAAGTGTGTGTGTGTGTGTGTGTGTGTGTGTGTGTGTGTGTGTGTGTGTGTGTGTGTGTGTTTATGTGTGCATGTGTGTGTGGGTGTGTATTTATGTGTGCATGTATGTGTGTGTGTGTGTGTGTGTGTGTGTGTGTGTGTGTGTGTGTGTGTGTGTGTGTGTGTGCGTGTGTGTGCAGTAGCTAAGTATTGCTGACTACCGCTACCTTGATAATAGAGAACGTGTTGAGAGAATGTCAATGCAGCTCCCTCATTCATGTTGGATGAGTTTTCCCATCGATGAATACCGCCACAGACTCCCTACGGGTTTGTATGTGCGCCGAGAGAAAAACGACAGTCGACGCGGCCCAACTGTAAGGACAGCATGAAAGAAACATCCAAAGAGTCACTAGGGAGCGACTGCATATGATGCGGAGGACCAATATAACATCTGGACAACAAAGCCTATTTTATCTCCCCAGACTAACAGGGTTGTACTTTATAATTTACCTCACAGAGTACAAAAAAGGGGGGGATTCATTACCTTGTCAAAGAGTTTTTTTTTTTTTTTTGGTGTAAAGATGTCTCCACAGGATTCATCTTTCAACTGCTTAGATCAAACTTTCTCCTGGTCCCCACTTCACTTTGTTGTACAAAGTTTGAGTTTAGTCGAGCGATGAGCGTTATGCAAATGTCTCCAAAGTGAAATAAGAATCCCTTTCAGTGACTTTACAGCGTTTTTACCCCCCCCAAGTATCTGCTGCACAGCACTCCCCCTATACAACGTCCCAACCAGAATGATCTGCAATAAATCCTGCCCATTTGTGGCCAGTCTGTGACTTGCGGTGAACTGCACTGAACAAGGCTAACACTGTTGCCGAAAGCTATATTAAACCAGACGACCATAAAAGTGATGTTCTTGTTATAGAGTAATAGTATGTGCAGCCTGGGACACATTCAGCAGAGATGTGGGCGGCTAACCGGGGTTAAATAACAGGATAACAGGGGCAGGGCCGACACCTTGGACATCAGCAGATGGGGGGGGCGTGTACAATCAGCCATCACGGTGGGGGGCCATGTATTAATCATCAGACTGCGGGGAAGGATATGGACATAAAAAATCAAACATCCGTAACAAGCTAGTTGGAGCTGGTTCAAAGCTAGTTCTGAAAAGTAGTTTTCAAAATATGTCCCGCTGGTGGCCAATTAAAATGAGAAACGAGTGTAAAGAATATGTTTGAACGGGAAAATATAAGAAGCTGACATAAAAGGTGATTACTAAACTAGGCCTCGTAAGACCTCATTTATAGATTGATGGAACAGACGAAAAGGGGACATGGTCCATGAAGGAGAATGGAGTACACTTTTAACAGTGATGCAGCAACTTTTACTACAGTTCCTCAAACAAGTTTCCCAAAGATACTCAACCAAAGCTTGAATATTTCAGAAAAGTAGTCCAAGTGGATCAAACATTCAAATGCACATATTTAAAAGCCACATTTTCTCTTGTGAAAATGGCACCAAAACAATAATAATCACAGTGGGGACTAAACATCAAATCATTTTGGGTAATGTATTTCTTAGAGTGCAGTCAGGGTTGGTGTGTGTGGTGATTATGTGGAGTAAGTGTGTCTTGTGTGTGTGTGTGGATGGTTATGTGCGTGGATCCAAATAAAAGCATTTAAATGTGGTTGTGTGGGTAGGTCTATGTGTGTGCCCGTTGTCTGTGCGCAAAGTCTGTGTGTTCTTGCATGTGTAAATTCATGTGTGTGTGTGCGCACCAACTCTCTCGGTGAGTGTTAGTGTGTGTGTGTGTGTGTGTGTGTGTGTGTGTGTGTGTGTGTTGTGTGCTTGCCTGCATAGTTGCACATGTAATCGTGCTTCCTTATCTGTGTGTACACAACTCCCAGCAAGAGAGATTGGCTTTGAGTGAGCACGTGTTTTGGCAGCTCTCATTAACCAGCAGATTGTGTGAGACGGGACGGGCCAAGACATTTATGGATTCAATGGACTAATTGTGTTCCCTGAGTCTAGAGAGCCTTGTTTCCAATGAGGGATGAGGGAGTTGGCAGAGATGGCCAGATGTGCCTTGCAGTCACTTTGACTCAACATATCACAGCCTCTACTCTCCACAGACACACACACACACACACGCACGCACGCACGCACGCACGCACACACACACACACACACACACGTATGCACGCACAAACACACAATTCTAACACCTACGTGTGATGTAATTCCGTGTTTTGACTTGTTGTGCGACAACGTTTAACACTTATTATTTCCGAACCAATGACGTTTCTCCTTGAATGGACGTCTAGGGACTTGAAGGTCTGGTACAGAAGATGTTTTCAGCCCGTGGTTGTCATGGACACCCTTGTCGTTTCGATGTCACGACCTGCGCTTGCGTACACATTCTTTTGATTGCGATATACCTACAGTATATTGACAAATCCTAATCATTTCAGAGCAAAAGGCATTGCTGAAACGGGTAGTGCAGGTGTCTCCTGAGTTGTGCCGTTCAGTTAATTGCTGTTCTTTCCTGTGAGCTAAACTCTGAGTCAAAGCAATTACCCGGGCAACCATCGAAGCAAAACACCATCATTTAGTGAAGCGCTGATGTGTAGAGGCCAGAAGTATATTGCCACTCGCTCCCTGGCGCACACATACACACATGCTGTACACACTCATTCATCGTACAGAGGGCGCCGGAACATTGCCTGGTCGCTCCAACAGGGAGGCCTGCGGTAATCAAAATGAAACAGCACATACTCATATGACAGGAACACTTGAGTTGCAGTGATGTCACCTGCATGGGGACATACACAATACCAGCGGCACAGGGGAGTATACTTTTGGTTCCATGGTTTTTTACTGTACTTCTACGTCAATATTACACTATTGAACTGTAGAAAATAAGAGAGAATGGGGGCAGTAGAAGGACAATGAAAGGTTGAAGTGTGACATTGTGGGAATGTAGGAGCTGAGACATCATAACTGGAGGTGGGGTCGGGATGGGCGAGAGAGCAGAGGTCACCGCTGAAGGAGAGCGAGGCAAGGCGAGAGGAGAGAAGGGAACATTGTGTTTGGGGGTACCAGGACGTCAGATATAAAATATACATTGCTGACACAAGCAACAGGTTATTGTCTGCCGTCCAGAAATTCATTGTGTTAGTCTCAGGGTATGAATGTAGCGGTCTCACGCATACCTCGCCCCTAATCACAGGTCACACCTCAGCGGCTCTGTGTCTGCATTCAGAGAGAGGGAAGCAATCGTAACGCAAGACCGCACATCCCGTACAGCCCGGCGGACGGTAACAGCCTATATTGTTATATTGTGGGGTATTGTTGCTGAAGAAAACAATGTGGAGCCGGAAGGATAAATGTAGACCCAATGAAATGTTCATCCCTGCATTCTGCAGTGTTGACGTACGGCGCTGTCTGTAAGGCAGCTCAGACATAGATACGCTATCGTATCAAAGTGACATCATCCTCGCTGTCGTCAAGTTATCACTTCATCTTCAGTGAAATACGCCAGGCGCTAAAAACTTAATCGTGCATATTTGCATAAGCTGGTTCATTTAGCTAATTCATTTCCGTGTGTGAAGCCATCCAGGCTAAATGGTTCATAAGCACCCGAGGGCTTTAACAGCCAAACATCAATGCTAACTGGATCGATTGTTGTTCTAATATCATTGGCCCTAAAAACCTGCACTCTCACCGCCACTATACTTCTGTGGCAATCATTATGCTAAATGAATTAGGTTGTTGCCTCCCCCGGCGTTGTCTCAAACTCTGTGCCTTCTCCCTCTCATCGCCCAAACCCCAGACAAAGAAGCCAGCGTGTCCGTCGCCACTGCAGTCTGACTACGGACTGGAAAGATGGCCGCTCCGCCCGTCTGGCATTTATCATTTATTAATGACGGTAATTGTTCCTGGCACCGCTGAACGGAGTGGCCTAGACACTGTGGATATTAAATCACTTCATCACCCTAAATGAAAGTCTGGTCTCCCAACCCACCAACCCCCCCCCCATCCCCCCCACCCCCCACCCCGCCCCCTTCGCAATGCACGCACACACACACACACACACACACACACACACACATACACATACACAAACACACAAGGACGCACGCACGCACAAACACACACACACACGCACATATATATATATATATATATATATATAGAGACAGACACCTCAGCCCGCTGATATTTTTGATTGTCATTTAACATAATATCCTTCTGTTCGGATTCCCACGTCCGAAAGATGCCTTTTTCTTGGCTGGTCTGACTTCACCTGTAGTACCCCCCAATCTCTCTCTCTCTCTCTCTCTCTCTCTCTCTCTCTCTTTCTCTCTCTCTCACACGGTCTCTCCGTCTCCTTTCTCTGCCCTTTCTCTCTCTCCCCCCCAGCCTATCACCGTGACATTTTTACATCCCTTGTCTGGCCCAAATGTGTTCCATTTTAGAGTGGACCTGATTTGCTGAATAGCGAACGCATAATAGTGTATAAAGCAATTCAGAAATAAGGCTTCACCTTCGCTAGGATGTTAATCTAGTAGAAATATCCATCAATGGAAAATTCTTATTCATCATCTAAAACCCAGGGACAGAACTGAATAATAAAATTCATCTTGCATCATTTGTTTGTTTCTTAACACAATTTTGGTTCCTAACAAATCTTGGATGATTAAATATTCTAAATAGAGAGAGGGTACTTAGATATATTTAAAGTTGGCTGGCCTCATTCCCTCTTTCTCTCTCTCTCTCTTTCTCTCTCTCTCTCTCTCTCTCTCTCTCTCTCCCATCCTATGTTTCCCTCCCACTTTATCCTGCACCTGCTCAGCTCCCACAGCTGCATAAAAGGGGTAAACTAAACAGACAAGAAATTATTTAGCTTGAGACATTTCCAGAACATTCACTAGGGTGCAACTCTACGGTTGCAAAAAAATACTAATATTTTTTCATCCTGAATTGATTGAAAATAATTGCCGGAGAGAATAGCCATACAAATAAAATACAATATATATTTTTATTCTGTATTGATAATATTAAAAGCATATACAGATCGACGGATGGAGTTCTGTTATGTTTTCATATCCATGTTTGTGAAGGCTTTCATGCTTGGAGTGAGTATACGGAAGAGGATACAAATGTCAGATCAAACACAACAGACTCTTTTATAAATTGTTTATTTGTCCGACCAGGATTCAAGGTCACTCCAAGTCATATAACCACACACACACACACACACACACACAAACAGACGTGCTTAGAAAACTGCATTAGAACGGACATTATGTCAAGAGTCCTTCATGCCGACAGAGTCCTCTTTTCCTTTAACCTTGCTCAATGTGGAGCTAATTACATGAAAGGGCTCAGGTGTTCCCAGAGACCCACCTGCTGCCAACTGGCTGCTGTAACCCGGACCCCATAATTACCTTCTCTGCCTGGACCATGACTTGCCATCACTCCTATTTTGGAGGGAACTGTCCTTGCACCTAGATTGGCTCAACTTGTTCTGAAATTCAGTAGAATAAACGGGGGAAAGGGGAGGCTGAGTGGACCATTTAAGCTCTCAACGCCTCCCCCTACCCCTAGCTACGGAAATGGCATGATTTTTAACATCACCCATGACACATTACCCACCCCCCACCCCCGGTGCCTGAGGAGAGAGATAAGCTAACCCAAGGAGCAGGGAGAGGAGGAAGAGACGAGGATGAGGAGTACGGCTGGAATCAGATAACACACAGATAAGGGAATCAATTAACGCCAGCATGCGGCTGCTTTGTTGTTCCGTCGAGACCGTCGGTTGATCTGCGCTCTGCGGTGACCTGGAGCCGTGGCACGCCATGAGCGTGGACGGAGGGAGATCCAAACTCGTGTTGGATCTGTTGTCACGTTGTTTGATCCGCATGAGAATAGGCATCAACTGGTAAAGAATCTCACAGGGATGGGGAAGTCAGAGGGCGAAGGAGTGACTGAGAGAGGGACAGAGAGGGAGAGACCATAGACCAAAGTGAACACGTAACCCAATGAAAAAACGTGCACAGACAAGGGAACAAACAGGTCGCTCAGTCGCCATATTCATCAACACTTCTTCACAATGCCCAACCCAGCCGACCCTGGGGAATCCCAAGTGAAATAGAAGAGGTTGAAAAGTATATTCTCTGGGCAATTTTTTCGGATATAAATAACGTCTATCGTCAGCTTTGAGGGTGTGTCTCCTATTCCATCCGGTTATTGTGTTATGTGTATCAATCATGTATAGCCCTATCTATATTCAAATCACTAACGCTTATCACGCCCCCTTCTCTCACTAATATATGCAGCACCAATCTCCTGTATAGATTGCTTATCACCTTTGCTTAGAAATCCATCAAACACAATATAATCTCTTTTTATTTTTTTATTCTTTAAGTGCATTTCATAAGAAGGTGCAAAACCATTTTGCAAAAGAAAAAATATAATTTGAGGGATTAAAGGTTTGCAATTTAGGTGTTTATCGTTATTTTTAGCACACAATATAATTCACTCTATGCACTCCACAACACAAACTCGAACAGTAATATAGTACACCCCATTAGGCCACATAATGTGAAATGGTGGACTTGAATAATTATAACCGTTAGTTTTACTGCCTATAAATATTCAGCTTTACAGAACGGAGGGTTGAAACAGATTTGCTCTCATATCGTGGACCAGAGAGTCACCAGTACTGATCAGCCTGTCCTCCTGATCAATGCCCTGTCTGCTGTTTCAGATAACACTGGCCTCATTTCTCTTAAAGGGACCAGTAAACCTAAAATGTAGTTTTCTTTGATCTTCAACATAGTCATCTATGTCACTTTCACTTTATCAAAAAATAATAGTGTAATACAGAAAAACAGGTGTATGCAGTTAATGTTGGATGACTGCGTCCCAGAGATAGTTGAGCCTGCCGGACACTTATATCATGTCACGGTGGGACTCATTATAATGGCCATACTCTGTGATCTTTGACCTTTACTACTTTAAAACATAAGAATAGCAAAGTTGCCGTGGCTCGTAGCCATGGGGATAACAACTCCTCACCACCTGCTAGAACTCTCAGCACCAAAACGCTTTTTCCTGTAATATCCTAACGTTCGAATTCCGTCTCAAACTGGAGACATGCACTCTAAGGGGCTGTTCTTTCCCCGGCGCAAACTCAGACTGACAGTCCTGCTTTCTCCACACACCTCCCCCCTTCTGGCATGGGGCTTTTGACAGATCAATTACCCTATCTCACCCAGCCACTTAGCATCAGAGGTGGGTGAGCTGAGGAGACCAAACCGAAAGGCTGGCATCGAGCCCCGAGGGCGAAGGGCTGCGTCGTCTTCCTTTTCTGCGTCGACGGAAACATGCGGTCAAAGGGTCTGTGCGTTTCACACCGGGGCGTAGAGTTACACATGAAAGAGTCTTTGAGCGGCCTTTGAGCGGCCCAACAGAGGCTGAATAGAGGTGCCTGGGTATCGCTGGCTCCATCTCCTGAGCCATTGTGTCTCTGCTTGGGGGGGGGGGGGGCGGGGGGGGGGGGGGGGGGTGGGTGGGGGGGTGAATGCAAGGGACAAGGAAAGGTATGGAAACATCACAGACCTTATCGCTGACAGCTGATAGCGCCGTGGGAGGGGAGAGTGCATTAAACGTTGACAACGGTTGTGTCTGTCGCCATTGGTGGATGGATGTGTTTGTGTTTGTGTGTGTGTTTGTGTGTGATTGTGTGTATGTGTCTGTGAGAGAGTGAGTGTGTGAATGTGTGTTGGTGTGTGTGTGTGTGTGTGTGTGTGTGTGTGTGTGTGTGTGTGTGTGTGTGTGTGTATGTGTGTGTGTGTGTGTGTGTGTGTGTGTGTGTGTGTGTGTGTGTGAATGCCTGTTAGCATTGGTGTTGGCGTGTGTCTATGTCTATACTTTCATGTGTGCGTGAACGTGTTTGACGTCTGTGTTTGACAGCTGTGTAGACGCAGGCTCGTATCCTTTCAAGTAGGATGAGTCTAGACCATCAACCTGTTTCTCTCCCCCCAGTCCGGCCAATGATTCGTAAGAGGTTTAAATATTTCATCAGTGCCGGCGGTGCTGCATTCTGCAGAGCCATTGTGGTTTTGGGCGCTCTCGCCTGAGTTAGCCCGCGCACACGTAAAGTAATCTTGGTTAGTGTGCCCCCCAGTGCCACGCTAACCGATATTAACCTCCCAGAAAAACAGTGGGCCTGAAAAAGAACATTTGTTCTTAGTTGAATGACCATGTCACCAGTTACATTCAGAAGAGGACGTCTGTGATCACAAGGAGAGAGAGGCACAACTAGGCTTTAGGGTAACAAAGAGCAACGGATTAGAGTAAACTTGGAGCTGAATTACAGACAAAAAGCTGCAATAAATCTCCTGTAATGACCCCCCGGGCACACAATGCTTGGCATATAAAGGCTAGCACTGAAGCAAGCACGCGCACACGCATCGCACACACGCACATGCATCACACACATGCACACACACATACACACACGCACGCATGCGCACACACACACACACACACACACACACACACACACAAGAGCAAGGAAGCAGACAGAACCAGGCACATAGACACAAACACACACGCACACGCACACACACACACACACACACACACACACACACGCACACACACACACACACACGCACACACACACACACACACACACACGCATACGCACGCATGCACACACAAGCACACACAAGCAAGGAAGCAGACAGAACCAGGCACATAGACACAAACACACACGCACATACACACACACACACACACACACACACAGGATATTCATAGGGAGGGTTTTGTATTTATCTCTGTATATATGTGTGTGTAATCTTTCCAAGTCTGTAAACATATGCTGCCGTGTCTGTGTCTGGTTATAAGCCTCTGTCTGCAACCATTACCGTGCCATGCCCAGGGTTGCTGCTGATTGAAGCTGCCCAGCAGAATCCCAGACCTGGCTGTTCAGTCAGAGGTGCAGCCACTATTGCGTTTTCATTGGATGTTTTACATGATGGAAATACAAATGGCAAAGGACAATGGGAGAGAAGGAGGCCGGGATGAAGAGCAAGAAATGTTAACAGAGAGAGTGAGTGACAGTGAGAGAGAGTAAGAGAGATAGAAAGAGAGAGAGAGAGAGAGAGAGAGAGAGAGAGAGAGAGAGAGAGAGAGAGAGAGCGAGAGAGAGAGAGAGAGAGGGAGAAAGAGGACAAGAGAGTCCAAAATCACAGCCAAAGAAAGCAAGAACTGAGGACTGCACAAAACCAAATTGCATTTTAAATGCAATGCAGTCAAAGCAGAACAGTTATATTACGTTGTTTTGAGGGTTGTTACTGAACATCAAAGAGATGGGAATTCACCCTTGGGACAGATGATAGGCACCATATGTTAGTGTGGGACTGCAGTGAACTGAAGACGAGCACACAGATAGAGAGAGACAGAGAGGGAACATCAAGCCGTGGGACCCAACCGACTCCCAACCCCCTCCACAGCAACAACAACAACAAATCAAACCAACCTGAAACCGGCCACAAAAAGTAATAACTCTGAATGTTCCTTATTTCATTGTATTTTATTGTTATTATTTATCTCTAAATGAGGTCTCCTGCTGGCTATATTTTCTGACACAACATAATATTCACCGCGCCTGTGGACACGGGGACGCGACGCCTTTGAGACAGCTGTGACATATCGGTCTATCAGTGCTCCCTTCTGGAGACTGTAATGACAGAGCAAGAGAGCTCTCATAAATCAGAGGACGGGAGGGAGGGGGGGAGGAGGGGGAGGGATGGGGGGGGGGGGGGGCAGGTAGGGATGGGGGGGAAGAAGGGAGGGGAGGGAGGGAGGGGAGGGAGGGGAGGGAGGGGAGGGAGGGAGGGTAGGGGACAGGTGAGCGAGAGAGGGGTTGTTGAGGATGTCATTGATACATGCAAGGACATCGAAAACACAGCAGAGAGATCAAGAGAGAAGAGAGAGAGTGAGGGGGAGAGAGAGAGATGGAGAGAGAGAGAAAGAGAGAGAGAGCCAGAGAGAGAGAGTCAGAGAGAGCGGGAGAGAGCCAAAGACACCTGTGCCTGCCGTGTTAAATGACTTCCAGGGCAGAGGACAGTGATAAGTTGGGGGAGAAAGTGTAATAACTTGTAACACGTCGGTGAGGACATAATCCTGGCGTTTAGTACACGCCACGGGCTGCGGTGCATTGTGTCAGACATATTATCTCTGGCGCACAAGAGATTAACACGTGAGCGCGCACTCACATCCAATCCATTTAGCATACAAAGCCCGCAAAAACAAACACACACAAAGAAGACGTGTGTGTCATCCCCAAGGTCGTGACCTCAATGAGGGCCATTAGCATTTAGCATTGAGCTGGTTGAGTGGCGTTGCTGAGCACACTCTCTCCAGCAGTAGAATCACCTCCATGACCTCATGATAGTGCTTATCTCGGAAGTTCGGAAAATAACGTTAAATAACTTTCTGTGTCAGCGTCCGTGTACTCTGCATACGTCCGTCGTTGCTGAGGTGTTATGCGGCATTCCGGTATTTATGTCACACAGCCATCTGTGCTGCAGACGTAAGCATCACCCTCCATGTCACCACCCCTCTGGCGCAGACCACAGCCTTGGAGCAACTGTCGTGCCTGAATTGCAGATGTGCACCTGTGGCTGTTATCCGCGGAGGTTGTTCCAGTCTGCAGAGACGCTCGGTGGGCAGGATCGGTCATGAGTTGGGGAATTTAAAACTAGCAAACACACTTTCTCTCTGTTGGATCAGGGTTACTTATAGGGAGAGAGTTTGGGAGACAGAGAGAGAGAGTGAGAGAGAGAGAGAGAGAGAGAGAGAGAGAGAGAGAGAGAGAGAGAGAGAGAGAGAGAGAGAGAGAGAGAGGCTTTGTGTGATTCATTAAAACAGTATTGCTTCAGCAACTAACACCCTGCTTTCACTCAGGATTGGGACTATGTGCATAAGAACAGCTTTATCTTGGCCGTGTGACCCAGATTCTTCCTTTACATTACATAAGTAGCCCATATGCATTTAGTCAAGAGAACATAGCCTTGGTTCAAGCGGACCAAAATAAATTTCAACATTGTGTTTCTGGAAATAAAACAGGGTTGTGTTTTTCAGACCGTACAACCAAAGTACAAACAACCAAAAAGCACATCCAATGACTGCTCTCATACAACACCGTGCACCCGAAGAGGAGCGGAGGGGGGTTGAGGGGTTCGGGGGGGGGGAAGGGATGAAATCTTCCTCTAAAGCCGTAATCACACTCTTCATCGCCGGCAGTAAATGATGCTGGTGCACGAGTCTCCGAGGGCTTGAGGAAAGATCAACGCAAACAGATTGGCCATGGTCCCCCTCACAAGAGATTGATTTGCCAGGTAAACAACATTAGCATTTCAGAATCTGCCCCCCAGGGTTGTTACACACTGACTGGATGAAAAATAAGTGATTGAAGCTCAACAAACCAATATATATATATATATATATATATATATATATATTGGTGGTGCAAAGGCACCATGAACCAAATGCAGGGAAATACATATATATATATATGTATGTATGTATATGTATTTCCCTGCATTTGCTTCATGGTGCCTTTGCTCCATGCCTTCGTTCCCTTCCTATATATTTGTTGTATTTTATTTTCAATATTAGTATCATCCTTATATATATACATTTCTAAGGATGTATATATACATTTATACTTCTATTGAAGACATAGCTGACGAACAACTAAAATAACTGCCATTCGTCACCTAACTACATCAATGGCTTCATTCACGCTTCTCAGTGGCCCTCTTCCTACAGACCCCATACCGAGTGCAGAGGGCTGCAGAAACCAAGAGCCTCTTCATGAGAGGGTTCCCACACAGTCCTAGTGGGCCCGTCGTCACGACCGCCGTAGCGTGGGGCTCTGGCTGGCTGCATGTCAGAGATGAAGCCTGCGTGGAGGGCGTCGTTCGGCGGAGAGAAGAGAGCCCACCGCCACGGCAACGCGCAGCATCACAGGTCGTCACACACAAACACACAAACAACACGAAGCAAACTGTGGAGCGCGTGGAGCGTCGGCGGCGGCGAGGCGGGGAGAGCGAGGGGGGGAGGGAGGGAGCGTTGGAGGGGGGGGGGGGTGGGGGGGGGGGAGACATCACCGGGGCCCGGGGACGTGTCAGTGCCACGCGGAGACACGTATCAAAGGGGGCCACACAGAGAGGCGTGTAATGTCTACCCACCCTCGGCTTCAAACCACTGTGTCAACCTCCCACATGAGAGAGAGAGGGAGGGAGAGAGGGAGAGAGAGAGGGAGAGAGTGAGAGAGAGAGGGAGGGAGAGAGAGGGAGAGAGAGGGAGAGAGAAAGAAAGAGAGAGAGGGAGGGAGAGAGAGAGCAAGAGGGAGAGAGAAAGAAAGAGAGAGAGGGAGAGAGAGAGAGAGAGAGAGAGAGGGAAGAAGCGGATGATATTCAATGCGCGCCAGTAACCTAGATTTAAAAAATAAGAAGAGGTTTCACTCAACTGCGAAAGGCCGCCGCCAAGTTTTCTCACACAGCAGCCAATGTCTGCAATGCGCTAATGGAGGTGTGTGTGTGTGTGTGTGTGTGTGTGTGTGTGTGTGCGTGTTTGTTTGTGTGTGTGGGGGCGGGTGTGGGTGTGGGGGGGTGGGTGTGGGTGTGTTTGTTTGTGTGGGTGGGTGCGGGTGTGGGTGTGGGGGGGTGGGTGTGGGTGTGGGTGTCAGTGTGTGTGGGTGTCTGTGTGTGTAGGCAGATGTTTGCGGTGTGTGTGTGTGTGTGTGTGTGTGTGTGTAGGCAGATGTTTGCGGTGTGTGTGTGTGTGTGTGTGTGTGTGTGTGTGTGTGTGTGTGCATGTGTGTAGGGGGATGAGAAGCAGCTAGAGAGAGAGAGAAAGAGAGAGGTGGAAATAGAAAGAGAGGTGAGAGAGAGGGAGAGAGAGGTAAACATCAGTGTGTATTTGACCCCCTGCCAGCTATGAGCTTTAACAAATGGTAATACCAGAATACTAGACATGTAACTGGTATTTGTTAATGGTATTACACCAAAATACTAGACAACTAAGTGGCATTTGCAAAGATATGTGCTGTGATTATATGTGTGTTTTTGTGTGATCATTTCTGTGTGTGTAGGCGCAAGCGTTAGTATGGCTGCGTTCATTTCTGTGCGCGTGTGTGCATGTGTGTGTGTGTGTGTGTGTGTGTGCGTAGGTGTGTGCGTGCCTGCGGATGTGTGAGTGCCAATGCAGGTAGCCCATCTGGCACTGGATATGCCCGTGTCACCAATGCGGTGCAGATCTACGCCACAGTATTGCATTACCAGAGAGTTGATACAAGGATCACCATGAACGCCATTAAAGACACAAAGCATTGTTGTTCTGGGTTACCGGAGGACAACGGTATACCTGGCCTACCAGAATGCAGTCCCTGACCTGTCACTCTGGCACCAAGACCACAGCCTCCTCATGAATGTCCTCAAAACCAGGGAGCCGATGGCGGGCTTCAGGAGAGCACACCGACATTGGCTGTACGCAGGGTGAGATTTGTTTTAATCATGGCAATCACCAGGCCTAATTATTTTTTTAAGTGAATGGTAGGCCCTATTAGCCTACATTTCGAACAGTAACATTAATCTTTAATGCAAACTAAAAAGACATGAAAAAAAAATTAAACCAGAGGAGGGGGATGATCCCTCCCATCCCCCCCAACAAATGGCACCCTGGCCACCACCGTGGATCAATGGCACTACCAGGGAGAAGGTGAGCAGTTATAAACTCCCAGGGGTGCACATCACTATCTGACATGGTCAACACACACAGTCACTCAAAAAGGCAAGGCAGCGACTTCTGGGGTCCTAGCAGATCCTCCAGTCCTTCTCTTCTGGAGCTGCAGAGAGCATCGTGACCGGAAGCATCACTGCCTGGTTTGGCAGAATGGGAGGGTTCTGCACTGCAGAGAGTACCAGAGCCTTTAGGATCATGATCGTCATATAACGGACAGGCATGGGACTCCGCAGTGACGCAGCATCGGAGAGACAGAGTTTCTTTCCTCAGGCCATCGGGACTGTGAACTCTGATGTCACCGGGGCACCCAAGTTCCACACAATGACCCTCTTATGCACACACACACACACACACACACACACACACACACACACACTTACACGCTCACACAGGTACACACATACAAACACACACTTATATAGTCAGTCATATTTATATATTTTCCAACTTTTTGATGTATTTTATAGATACAATATTCATATCTACCCCATTGCAAATAGTGTTGCTTATTTTTATTGTAAACACTTGTTTTTAACACAATCCTGTATACATTACACTTCTTGAATCTTGAATCTATACACCATGCATCCATGCATTGAATACCTGAAAAAAAAAAGTATATCAATCTTAGAAGATAGGAGATCGATGGATCCTGCCTTAGATCATGTCATTATTATAGACTCAAACACACACACACATACACACACACACACACACACACAGGGGCATATGCACAAACACATGCACATACACGCCCGCATATGCATCCACGCAGCCCACCATAAATAACTATTCATGAGAGCCCTCTTCTCTCTTTAAGTGTTAAGAGGAAATAAAAAGAAGATATCCTTGCATACCTCATATTGGTTTGGTCACAAGTGTGTGCAGTTCTCTCAGAGGATTAATAAAGTGGTATCTTATCTTACAGCATGGTGCACAGGGTATTGCTGTAACCAAATCATGTAATATTGGCTGTCTAGCATGACTCATGTAGTACTGTGTTTCAGACTGATATCCATGAAAAGAAATGTCCTGGCATTTGGCAATTCATGAAAATGTCAACAGAGCAAAGGCATCTTTGAATACCAAATAATCCTCAAGGAAACAATCAAACAATGCTTGAATGACTAAATATTGCTTCAAACATTTCCTAAATTGCTCTATGTATGTCTTGTAATATTATTTTTAGCTCCTGCAATAGTTCATGCCTGCTTATATCTGAAAGCCTTGATAGCACATTTCCAATTATTCAGTAAAAAGAAAGCCTGTAGTGCTAATTGGATTATTGGCGCAACAGTGATGTCAATTGTTGCTCTCGCTCGGTAAGCAAAGAGAGGCGCTGACATCCAAACATCATGGAGGAAGTCATTATTTTAAGACAACTGTTCTGCTGGCTAGACGTATCAGATCTATTTCTGCTTCAATATCTATCTCCTGTTACTTTCACAGTGACTCTTTCACATTCAACCATAACTCAATAACTATGCAGCCCTTGGGCAGGCGCTCCGGTCCAAAGTGTCTGGAATCATGTCCTTCCCAAACAGATAGGGCTCATGCATCTTGCTCAAGGACGGTCGACCTGGGGTCATGGGGGGTGCTTTTGGATGGGATTCAAACACCCGGGCCTCTACAACAGGCTGCCCCCCCTTTTTCTGTATTTCACCTTCACGTTAATCTGTGTTTTCTATCATATTCATATAAAAACATTGTTTTCCAATGATTTCGACTTTGAGTTTGAGTTCATCAAGGAAGCTTCAAAACTCTCCTCAAAACTCACCTCTTCAAACTTGCCTACTGCCGTGACCTTGTTTGTCTGCTCGTCTCCTCGTGTTATTTTTGATTAAGTTATTTTGTGTTCTATGTTCCTGCCCACATTATAAAGCGTCCTTGAGTTTGAAAGGCACTATATAAATCAAATTTATTTACTATATTTATTATTATCCTGCCGCGGGTGCCGCTACAGGGAGCGGTTCACCGGGAGAACCGTCGCGTTGGACCCGAGGACGCCATCGAGAGGGACTCTGCGCCACACCACCAAGGGCTCAGCAGCCACCGGCAGCCCCCGCCGATGCAGACGGTTGCCCTGGCTACCTGCGGAGCAGCAGTCGGCCTGCAGCCACACAGGCCCCGCCACAGCTGGACACTTGACTTTTGGGTGACATCACCAAGGTTTTAACAAACATCCCCACCAGGGAGAGATCGCTGGGCCGCGCGCCGAAAGCCCCCCGGGGATATGAGTCAGGGGGGTTTAAGGTGATCCTGCTGTTGGGGCTTCAGCACAGACACCGTTTGGAAATGCAAAAATAGAAGGGTTGAAATGACGGCAACGGAGATGATGCGTCTGGTTTATGAGACTGGAGGCTTTTTCTAGTCTGGCTTCTCACCTAAATGTGGGTCGTCAGCTTGACGACAAAAAATGCAGGTTTCGGATGGTGCTATTCTGTCTGTGACTCCATTGCTTTGTGGTCTTTGTTCGACGGTGTCGCTGTGCAGACATAAAAATACGTGATGAATGTACGGTTACTGCGGCAGAATGATTCAGAACGAGCGTTTTGATTAATTCCATTCTACTTGCACCATCTCCACCTCATTATTTTCTCTCCACGATGAAAGGTTTTGTTCAAAAATATTTTTGAATTTTGTTGTAGCCATGAAGAGCCGCTTGAGAAAGACAAAGCCGCGGTGCCTTTCAAGTAGTCAACAACACACGCAGAGGTGAGCAAACACAAAGAGTCCTCCTGTCCATCAACCCTCACGGAGCTCAACAGCTCAAGGAGGGATTTTCACATTCATTCGTCGACTAATAAACTCAAAAAAAAGAGTTCACACTCCGATTTTTTATCATGAATATTTACCAAACCTTTTCCCCGTAGACAGATATTAATTCCAGTCCGATACACCGAGCCGTACAGACAATAACGTTGCGTAACCGTGACACAAAACAGAACACGGCCGGTAAATGGGAACACTGTCAACCTCAGTGGAACCTCTGGAACGGAACACATCCACTCTGACATTACCCGAATCCAATGATCAGCGGCCAGCATACACTCAATAGCACAAGAGAGAGAATACTTTCCCAGGGGAATAATACTACTAATGCAATAAGCTGTGTGAAGGTTGTTTGCCTGTCGATGCTCTGTGAGGTGCAGTTCATGGTCATGGCAGGCAGTGTTTGTTAACAGTGTAGCCTCTCCCGGATGGGTGCCCCTTCCAATTAATACAAATATATGGGTATGTTTTTATTGTGTCGGGTCAATGTGCCCACAGCCCTAGCGATCTTAACTGGCATGCAAATGGCCGTCACAGAGCACTGAATGCGATTGATGTCTGAACATAATGTGCAAACGCACATCCCATTGTAGAAAGTCCCCCAAAAATGATATCAAAATAAAATTATTCATGGATAGGATAAATATCTAAAATGAACAGTTCAAAAAACATACGTAAAATCCTTCAGCTCAAGTTTCAATGCAATTTGATATCGACTGTCACATTTACAGTCATTAAGTAAGGTCATTATGTTAGCATCAGCGTAATCTATTCTAGTGTGTGCTGTTGGATCGACAGCACATTCAAAATATAAATAAAATGCTGGAATATCTACATTACATATAGAGCACTTTGATGCTGTGTTGGGTGACACAGGAGATGTTTCAATGCTGTATTTCATGCATCATATCCAGTGACGGCCCCGCACATACCGCTGTCTCCATGACACAACAGGGTTATACCCAGATCAGTTTGTCATGTATGCACATAAATTGGTATGCATGCGTGTGTGTGTGTGTGTGTGTGTGTGTGTGTGTGTGTGTGTGTGTGTGTGTGCGTGTGCGTTTGTGTGTCTGGTCATTTGTGCATGTGTGCATGTGCGTGTGTTTAAGTGATTGTGTTTATGTTTGTGCGTGATGAGTCGTGATGTTTAGACCACCACAATCTAGCACTCTGACACGTGTCTCTGCATCCCATTGTGAATGACTCGGCCAATTGTCAATCCCAGCGATCGCTTATTATGTCCCTTCAAGGACTTAAATCGATATTGGAAGAGAATGTTGTGGGAATAGACTCATTGGTGTGTGTGTGCGTGCGTTTCTGCACGTTTGTATGTACTACCGTTCGTGTGCCTAAAGCTTCTCAGCGTGCATGGGCTTTGTTAGCAAGTCTCTTTGTGGGTCTCATGCACTTTTGACTGTTGTGAAATGAATTATTTGTGTGTGTGTGTGTGTGTGTGTATGTGTGCAGTGTGTGTGTGTGTGTGTGTGTGTTAGGTAGAAAAAGCTATTAAAGCCTTTGATTTATTGTATCACACTGTTGCCCACGGGGAAATCAAATAAAAACACTCTTTCAGTCCAAAAAAAAATCTGTGTTTCAGAGTGTGTCTGTGATTGTGTGTGCATGATTGTGTGTGTGTGTGTGTGTGTGTTTCTTAGTGTGTGTGTGTGTGTGTGTGTGTGTGTGTGTCTCCTTGAGTATGTGTGTGTGTGTGTGTGAGTGTTCTATGTGAGATAGGGACTCCTGCCTTCCATTCCTTCATGTGCATGGTGCATGCCGCATTGTGTGTGGTGGGAAACACAATAGAGAAAGTACAAAAGCAGCATGTGGTGATTTTTTTTTACTGGCAGGGAAGGATCGTCCCAACAGGCTAATGGGGATGAATAGAGCTCTGGAAACGCTCAGTAAACATCCTTTCACGTACAGGAAAAAGCGCCTCACCAAAACAGCACTGCTCTGAATGGGGAAAGAACGGTGTAAATACATCACATGCCGAACTGAGGGATGCCAGAAGGGATGAACTGTCATAATGTGGATGCTGCTTTGATGTTCAGGCTTCTTTGAGGTCCTATGCAGTTGGTGTGATTTGCTTGAGTAGAGCGCTAATGGCATGGACAGCTTTTGTTATTGTTCCATTGAAAATACAGTGGAAAATCACCACAATGTGTAAAGATGGTATTTATTGTACAACGGACATCAAAGCCAGCATTATTTATTTCTTCATTTCTTCATCTGTTTATTTATTAATGTATTTCTGTGGCTTGAATGGAGTGAGTTTCTGCAAAAGTATATTTCAACATTCAAAGCATTGCACTAATGCTTTTTTAGAGTAGCATACTTCCTGAATCTCTATCCATCTCCCCCCTCACAGATACTCACAATAAGGGGTCCAAAAGAGAGTTATGAGTTTTGGAAAGAAGCACCAGTTACATGGTGATCTATAAGGTCCTAATTAATCCCAGAGTCCATCATCATCTGTCCGTGTGTGATGAAGGTAAGGACTTGGGCTGTGTTTCCCAGATGAAAGGTTCTGGGTTCAAACCCCAATGTCCACAGTCAACTTGTTGGCGTATTCCCGGGGCAAAGCCACATTGCTGGTCCTGAATCACGTATCTGAATTCTCTCTAAGTCACGTAGGATAAAAGTGTGTGCTACATGACGAAATAGTAGTAAAATGGTGAGTAACAAAATAAATGTGAATCAGCATCCTCTATAAGTGTAGTCCCCACTTTAGTTGACTTTCTTTGTTGCCATATCTAGAGGCCACACACAATAACAAGCAAACACACACACATACACACACTCTCACACACACACACACACACACACACAAGCTCACACCACAAGCACATACACACTTACACACCTGAAATTGTCAAAGCCCACAATTCCTTAACCTTCCATCCGCCATGCTGGAAATAGGCTATTTCACAGCCGACAGTCAACTAATCCCACATAAAAGACTTTTACCTTACAACACACTCCATAACGCTTTGTGTGTGTCTGTGTCATACACTTTATTTTGACAGTATATGTTTGTGTGTGTGTGTGTGTGTGTGTGTGTGTGTGTGTGTGTGTGTGTGTGTGTGTGTGTGTGTGTGTGTCTGTCAGAACACAGACTGGATTAGATACACACTTTCTGGGCACTTTCACCCTCTTCATTAGTGGTACTTTGTCCTTCTTATGTTGTGTCTTCCATTTTGCGGCCTTCTTGTATGTGATGAATGGGAGGTTCATATTTAAAGGGCTGTTAAGACGTCAGGAGATGGTCCCTTGCTATAGTACTGGTCACACTACACTGATTATCAATTTATTTTCTCATCTAAAATACACATTAGTAGTATTTCACAGGATATTACTTTTTCATTCATGATTCATTAACCTGTCATGTGTAAACGTTCACACTATGTAGGCATATTGTACATAAATATTGAAAACATAAAGTTTGCACGTTCTGCCTCCTCATTCATACAATGATAACCTTGGCTATAACCAATCATTACATTCAATGCATTCATGAATTGTTCTGAGAGAGTGGAAATGGCCGAATGATCAATCCTTTATTTACGGGCTCTCGCAGGATACCCCAACAACCAGCCCCATCCTGCTACATGGTTCACACTGTCTTTCTCTTACTCTATTACTGTCTTAATTTAAATTTATAAGAAACAACAGTATAACATGCGTGTGTGTGCAAGCATGCATGCATGCATATGTCCTCATACAACACACACACACACACACACACACACACACACACACACACACACACACACACACACACTCAAAACACCTGAATATACACACATATACGCACATTATTATGCAAATGCATGCATTTGGTGCCCTGCCTGCAGAGGAACTGCTAATGCCAATAGATCCGTAGCCTGGCCTGGCATCAACATGCAGCAAGGCAGTCAATCTCTGCCTCAGCTCTGTGATGGTAATTGATGCCATCATCCATTCCAGAGAGAATAATAACGAATGTCGTTACTTGAGGGCAGCTGTTTGAAGGGAGTGTCGTGATATGATCACTCATTATCACACTGTCTGTCCTCCTAGAAGCCTGCTCTGTCATACTGTCATACTGGCAACGCAGCGCACTACGGCTATTTCTGAAGGGAAAGAAACACTGTTATTTTTGGATCTTGCGTTTCTATTTCTGGCATCGATGTTTAGCCCAGTTCCACTGAACAGCCTCTGCAAGCATCCTGATTATTCAAAAACCAAAGAGGGGGTTTTTGTTCTTTCCTTTTCCTTTTTAGATTTTGAAAAGACCCCTCCCACATTCAGCCCCCAACCTCTCCAAAGCATCATCAATGCTTACCAACAAGGTTGCCTAGCACCAGTTGCTTAGTAACCACTCAGCCGCCACCATTATACTACAGAATGTCTCTCTAATTCTATGTCAGAGCTAAATTTAGCAGTGCCTTTGAGTTATCCCCCCCAACTGGATTGACAGAAGTTGCCAGCATGGAGGGAGTACTTGTGCCTGAGAATAATCATGTTGATGGAACAGAATCCATTACAGCCGAGGATGTTTGACTCTATAACAGAGCGCTATTGGCTCCAGCCCTATAGAATCATAAAGGGCTGCTGATCACAGGCTCCTCCTAATCGTTTTTATTATAATAGGTTATTGACAAACATATTGGAGGACTTATTCTCAGAAGATGAGGAGAATATTTACAGACTCAAGCTTGCAGTGTAAAGGTCAAACTCATGTCTATTTTCTTGTAAAATATTTTATGATATAAGGCATGTATTTGCTCCACCACTAAATTTTCAATGTTTTAACACATACAAGCACTCACACACACATACACACACATACACACACAAACAAGCCAGAATACAATAAATACATTTTGGAAACATAAGATCATTATATCTTTGGATCTTTAGGGCAAACAATAAGTGTTGCTGACACATCCTTTACACCCTGTGTCATGCATGCAGAGAGACAGATGGAGCGTAAGAGAGAGAGAGAGAGAGAGAGAGAGAGAGAGAGAGAGAGAGAGAGATAGATAGAGAGAGAGAGAGAGAGAGAGAGAGAGAGAGAGAAAGAGAGCGAGAAAGATGCTGTGATGGTGCTCTTTTATATATACGTTAACATAAAAATCTACAACTGTGAGTATGCAATGTTGTTTGCGTGCATTTGGGAGAAAGAGATGCCCACTTACTCCACCTACCGACCAAAGACCACCTGTATTTAACCCCCCCTTTACTACCTGTCTCTCATGGCATTCTTCAATCACACCCTCCATCTCAGCCTCTCCTCCCTACTATCTGATTCCAGAACCTAACCTAAAGTAGTTATTTGGGTTCTCCATCCCCCCCCCCCCCCCAACTACCCGCTCACGACATTCTTGCCAATAAAGTCACTTTACTGCATACTGTTGAAGGCAGGCTCTGAGCTTGTGAACAGCATGGTGAGATACAGCAGCAGCTTCTTGCTTCCCACACATCTATCAACAAAGTCTTCATGTGCGGTACTCAATATCTCATAATATCACATACAGAGCTCTATGACAAACGAAAAAATAAAACCCTGTTTTGATTAGCTCTGTCGGTGCGTGTATTAGGGGACCTTTTCTGTCATCACCGGCAATGTCACACCGGCAATGTACTCTTAACATTATTTTTGTATATCTAGTCCCTCACTCTGTCACTTTCTTTGAAGTGCATCGCTTCATCTTCATCTCTTTTAAAGGACACATAAACGCGCACACAGACTCAAACGTAAACACTTATTAAGACATTCATAGCAGTGTTTCATTGTCTTGCATTCTAGCCTAGACAGGTTTCTTGTCACAAATAATAAAAAATAAGATACAGCAGTGACATAATTGCATAACACCTGGGACGTTTGGAGTTCAGTTTCTCACATCGCTGCACCGACGATCCAGATTAATGCTGTTAAAAATATTATGAGAGCAAGCACAGTCTCCTTTACCTCCGCCCCTCCTCCATAGAAATTCCTCTGGGAACACGATGCAAAACTAATGCTTTCTTCCTTATTTGCTTATTTCTTAATTTGATTAAAGACAATTCTGTGGTGTGGTAATTATTGAAATATTCATAATCCCCACATTACAGGGTACAGGGAGCGGCATTAGCTCAGGAGGTAGAGCGGGTTGGCTGGTAACCGCAAGGTTGCTTGTTCGATCCCCGGCTCCTCTTAGCTGAGTGTCGTGGTGCCCCTGAGCGAAAGACGCCTCACCCTAATTGCTCCTGACGAGCTCGCTGTCGCCCTGCGTGGTTGACTTCGCCGTTGGTGTGTGCATGAATGGGTGAATGTCAGTCAACACTGTAAAGCGCTTTGGATAAAAGCGCTATAGAAATGAGGACCGTTCACTCCAGAATTAAATGTAATTAAATTATTAAAAAAATACACAACATTTTATTAACTCTATTGTGGTATTTTTCTTTCAAGGTATACGCTTGAACTAATGAGCTGACATTTAAGAATTGGTAAACATGTTACCTGTTAAAAGCGATTGACCTTTCCGGACCATTACACTAGGTATCCAGTGGTGGTGTTGTTGTTTGCTGTGTACAACTTTTGTGTACTCCTGCCGCTAAGGGCTGTTCCCACTGCCTGCTGCTGTCTGAACTTGTTAGTGGAGGAAGGGGTGTAGGGACGCTGCTCCACAAGACTGTATACCTTGCTGACAAGTCAGGGTTGGCTATCTTCAGGATTCAAGATTCAAGAGGTTTTATTTTCCAGAGGCAACACAGTGCATTGGAATGGGGTTTCTTTCATGCTTTTGTACACAAATAGAAGGGTAGATGAAATACATTAAAAAAAACAGATGAAAGCAATAAAATGCATTTGAAACGATAGTATAAGTACAAATGAAGAAATGATGAAAAATATTGATTTCTGTTTATATATATAATATTATATAGACAATTTATATTCAGGTACATTGGAAAATATGTGTGTTGAATTTGGAAAATGTCTGTTTCAAAAAATACTGTAGAGATATATTTCTCTCTCAAGGTACACACACATACGCACACACACACACACACACGCACACAAACACATACACACACACACACACACACACACACACACACACACACACAAACACACACACACACACACACACACACACACACACACACACACACACACACACAGCCTCTTTCTAACAATCACCATAAGTGCATTATTCTCCTTACATTTGTTACATTTTAAGTGTTGGCTATCAAACAAGTAATGTACTTTGCCAACAGACAGTCTACCACATGGGTCTTTTAGCAAAACCATAGCAGACATCTCTCTGACATAATGTGAATTCCAAGCTTAGTGTAAATGGAAGGGCTGCCGGACATGATGCATGATGTATTGAATAAGCTCTGTGGAAGATTTTCACATGTTGAACCTGTAGCTGTTCACACAGCGAGGCCAAAGTTTAATTTGCAATTTCAATTTCTCCTTCCCGGTAGTGTACTTGGCTAACCCTGAAATTAAATGAAACCACATTGGCCATTTGGGGGATAAGGGACAGGGTGTTAGAGTTGGCCTGTGAGCGCTAATCGAGCAGAATATATCCTCCCAACGGTTGGAATGGCTTTTGGGCTCTGTTCTCCAACTCAAATGTATATAGTAAAAAAAAAAAAAAAACACACACATACTGTATATATACATATATATATATATACACTTAAATTGCCAACAGTGGAAAACAATAGGTTTTCTATGTTCATTTGCTCAAGTAAATGTGTTAAACTGTATATGTTTACATTTAAAGATACTGCCTCTAGAGCAGCTGGAGACACAACAGTAGGAAATCATATTCAGGCTGCCTTTTGCTAATGGCCTGTTAGATGTACTCTCTCAGAGTGGGAGGGCATCATCATCATTATGGTTGTTAATAATGATTCAAGCGTTTTACTATGCACAGGTGGTCGTGTTTTCAAGTGTTTTTACTGTTCTGCAATGCGGATTAGCATTGAATTTTAGGTTTCACAAGAAATGTTTCATAATTTATTCTCCATTTTGTGGCATCATAACTAAACTAAACAGATGTTAGCAGGACGGTCTAAGTTTTACACAGTTTGTTAGAAACAAACTCTACAATTCGGAAATACACAGTTAAATGTTAAGAGTTAAATGTACAAATGTGTTTTTCTTAAATTCTAAGATCAGATTTTCTAAATGTGAAGTGTCTTTTTTAATAGCAAATGCTTGGCACAACATCACCATGCATAAGTTACGTTAAAATGCACCTATAGCTGCTTGCTTTTAGAGCTGCTCATTTTCATCATTTTGCAGAAACATTATCCTTTCATTGATTATCAGAAGCAAAACAGCCTCTGATTGGCCATATGGGCCATGAAGACCATATGGTAAATGAAGCAAAGATAAACGACTGTAATCAAGTCTAATAGAAAACAATTATTTGTGAGTGAGGTATATAAATTTAGTATGATTCCGCCAAGGTACACTAAATAAATATTGAATGCCAAATATGGTATTATACTTTTACCTTCCAGAGAGGATACAATCATCCCAAACACAAATTAAGTATTTGATTTCAGATTGTGCCAAGGTATTTAACTAAACAGTTGAATGATTATCTATACACACAGGACGGTGATGCTTCTGCTTTGATTATGGAACAGCTGTCAGTCAGGTTAACCACGGCTGAATATGAAGGTGAATTGTGAGAGAGCCTTCAACAAAATGAACTGAAATTATACTAGCCAAAGCTTGGCAGGTTTCTGTTTAGATTGAAAGAGACAGGACATCAGAATCCAAAGCAAGGCTGTCGAGGATATGTTTCTGTAATGCCAATGAAGCAATTAATCGTTGTGTGTTCATATTCCTCAGTTGTGCTGACAATGTTGTTTCCTGTTGATTCAGCTCTCTGCGTCCCATGTATTGTGACATGATGACATGGTCATGACTTGTGGCATATGGAGGTTAAAATCAACTAAATGTTTTTTAAAAGTGACTATTTTTTTGTTTTCAGAACAATGTTTGTGAAATATTAGCGAGAACAGCTCACTTTAGATTCACTTAAGTAAACTCAAATCGATATCAAGTGTGTATTCATTTGTGTGTTTAAAATAGTTTTGAAGGTCTGGAGATTGGTACATGTGTTCTTAAAGATGCGTATTTGTATAATGGAAGTAGGTGTTCTCCTGGTAACTTGCTTATTCATCAAGATGATTTGATCATCAATTGAGATTTGGAGATGCCACTCCATTCACTCCTGAAAAAACAATCATGTCAAGCATGTTGAGCCAAGCGGCTCGGGCCCAGACATGTAGGATGTCAAATTGAATATGTATTCTGATTGGCTGTGCATGGTCTCCACACATTCCATGTATAGTCTGCCATGAAACAAAAGAACAAACAAAATCTGTTCACATCGGGCAGATTCATACGACGCCGTCGGGGAATCAAACTATATTTGAATTATAAGTCAGTTATGTATAAAAAGCAACCTATGATGGAATTATAGTCTCATTTTTGGAATTGTGTTCAGTATGTTACCATTGTATAAACATGAATACAAAAATTATTAATAATAGGGGTGGAGAAGGTGAGCAGATTGTGCACATCATCTCCCTCCCTCTGCTTCTCTTTGTGACCACTATAGACTCATAGCAGAGAACAGGCTGCAGGCAACATCCATTCATGATTCAGTAGTAAGAAACATATAGTATGTAAACCATATACAGTATATGGGCGTTTTAGAACATAAGGCAATGCGGTAAGTTGGCTTTCATTTAAATCCTCTTTAGTTTCTGTTCATGTTGCTTTACCTCTTGAATGGGAAAACTGGTTGTTGGAGTGAATAAACTGTACTATTTTGTATGGGAAAGGGTGTATAGAGTTTGTTAGCTAATATTATGGGAGAGCTGAAACTGTAGATCTTTCATCTGTGCATCCCGCTGGGCTCATCCTGATGGCCTTAAGTCACACCGCACATGGTTCTTTCATCTTGTACGTATCCCAGTGCAAGCTTACAGTACATCTATACTGAAAGCCTTTCTAGCCTCACTACAGAAAGCATATTAGTCATGGTAAGAGGTGGAGTGGAACTGAACAAATTAAATCCTTACCACACTATCAATCTTTCCCTTTCCTGTCTTTTATTGATTATTTTTTTACTTTTTCTCTCAAGCATTTATCTTCCGAAGAGGGGTCTTTCCAGTGTTTCAATAGACATCTCTCTCTCTCTCTCTCTCTCTCTCTCTCTCATGACCTTTCAAAATGCCCACGTTGCCCCAATTTTAAATAGCTGATTTCTGAAGATAATTGCATTATCATGGCCCTTGGTCATTCACATATTATTTTTGAATTGTAGGGTATCCATGCCCTGAACCAAGGATAGAGACAATATACATTTGGATATTGTATTAGAACTGATTTGGTTTTTCCTTTGAGCTGAGTTTGACAACCAAATGAGATCAAAGTAGAATCTAGCCAATAAAAACGTTCAAACCGTTACTAGCACCGCTACTGTCTGTGGCAAGTGATATAAAAAGGCATATATATACGTGTGTGCATGTGTGCATGTGTGTGTGTGTGTGTGTGTGTGTGTGCACATATGTGTGTGTGTGTGTGTGTGTGTGTGTGTGTGTGTGTGTGTGTGTGTGTGTGTGTGTGTGTGTGTGTGTGTGTGTGTGTGTGTGTTGTGTGTAATTGCTGTCAAGTCAGTGAGTGTCTGCAGATATGAGTAATGTATTGGTTTAATAAGCAGAGGACAGAATAATAAATACTAATCCCTGCACTGTATGTTGCATGCAGTGCTGTTTGTACCTACAGGGACAGCTCTTGAGTGATGCAAGGGAGGGGAGCTGAGAGAAACAACAGAGCAACGCTACTGGACTACATAAACAGCTGCTCCAGGAACACACATACACTGTATAGGGCTTCACTGTTCAGACAGACAGACAAGACTGACACGACAGACAGATGGATACTTTAGCATGAAATAATAAAGAGATCGAGGCTTGAGTTGTCACTGTGTTGTTTGCAAAAAATCTAAATATTGTATATTTTTCCAGATAGCTAGGGTCTGTTATGGAGCCATATTTGTTGTCGGTCTGGCAGGACACACATATGGGGGGTGCCTTTTAAGTTTGTTCTCTATTAACACTTTTCAGCTAGGCAAAACTCTGCAACCAGACGTATTTCCTTTCAAGTCTGGGAAACTAACGGGCTCAATTGGTTCAGGAACCATTTAAATTATCAAATGACCTTTGACCACAGGAACTATTCTGATTGGGAAGCCAGGGGATGCATCAACCTACTTCATCACCCCATTATAAAGATTTATTGTTAGTCTTTTAACCTCCATATATCACTATCTAAATATTGACATTAAACATTAATGTTTGCATGTGTGTCGGTCCCTGCACGTGTGTTTGTATGTGTGTGTGTATGTGTGTGTGTGTGTGTGTGTGTGTGTGTTTCTGTGTTTGCAAGCAGGTAGTCTCAGCTGCAGACAGCCTTGTTGGAAAACTGAAATGGCATGGGGTGGAGTTAGGCCTGGAGATATTCTACTGAAGAAAACTCATTGAGAAAAAGGTGCGAGTGGGTGAAGCTTTCAGAAGTGAATTACTACAGTGGCCTATACGGTGTTGTTATAAAACCTTTACACACACTTTTGACTGTATAATAGTGCTGAGTGAATTTTTCAGCTTCCAGCAACATGAATTGGTTAAATAAAGTGGAAGGAAAAGAAAAAGCCACTTTCACCCAGATTTGAGCTTTTCTGTCATTTGCAGCATGGGACCTGTTGCATTTGACTTTTGAAGGACTTTTCTGTGTGTGTGTGTGTGTGTGTGTGTGTGTGTGTGTATGTGTGTGTGTGTGTGTGTACGGTACATAGAGTGTACACACATACTGTACATATATGATCCACACACATGATCAGAGCATCTGAATAATTACATGTGGATTGTATGTATGTGTGTGTGTGCGTGTGTGTGTGTGCGTGCATGCGTGCATGTGTGCATGTGTGCGTGTGTGTGTGTGAGTGTATGTGACTCACATTCTCACACAAACACACACACACACACACTAACACACTTCCTATTCCATTCTAGTGGTTTAACAAACAGTCTCATATATTAAACAACTTCAAAACCAAAGATGAGCCATGCATACCGTGGCTGTCAATTATGTTAGAAGGCAATAAACAGTTACTTTGGTATAGTTGATGAGGTTACATTAGTAAATGTATACATTTATTTCTTTACCTTTTATTTACCTTATTATCAAGTTAGTTGCAACCGCTTTAAGAAAAAAATCTTCAAAACATCTTATCCACAATTCATTGGACTCCAAGATAAGGCCGCTATATGTTTTCAGTGGGCCTGTACCTGATTGTGTCTATAGCTATCTCTTCTTTCCAGGCGAAACCAAAAGCTTATGAACAGCTATAACATCTCGTTAAAGCATGGTCACGCTGCAAATCATATCTAATTGGCACGAAGAGGGTGTGAGATGAGAGGGAGGAGAGAGAGAGAGGATACAGAGAGAGAGAGAGAGAGATAGAGGAAGAAAGAAGAGATATTGGTTTGATTGGATTTAGCAGCTCAATAAACGGCCCAGGTGGTGGGGATTGAGGGCGAGAGCGTTTCCGAAATGAATGAAGGCTCCCGAAGTGACAGAGAGACATTTTTCTGATAGTCCCTGTGTTGACCCTACAGGGACTGAGTCGGTGTCACATGGAGGGAAGATAGTGAAGGGCACTGTGAGCCAGCTGTCTGTCTTCCAAACTGCCACACTGAGCACTGATTAAACTTCATGACTTCTTCCTTCTTCCTTACATCTTCCTTACAGTCCGACGTTTCTTTATTAAACCCCTTTACACTGCTTTGCTTTTCATCTCAAAATCACAATTTGTGGTTGTTTACCACGTGCAAAGCAAACCACAATCATGTGTATTTTTGTGTGTGTGTGTGCGTGCGTGTGTGTGTGACCTTCTTGTGATCATGACATTTCCTACAAAAGTATCATTATCCTCCATGGGTTTAATAAAGATAAGGTATTTCATTCTCCTTGAATGAGGCACTTACTTTGATGTACTTTGTGGCTCTTTACAATCTGTGTTCACCGCTACGAGTGTGCTTAATCAGTGGAACTGCACAGGGTTGGGTGGAAGACGTATCATCGTCATAGTTAGTAATTACTCTTAAGCTGCTGGCAAGAGATGGCGATGTGCAAAACGACTGATTGGACTGTTTTTAAGTGAGTACCAATTTTGATTTTTGAGTGGGTTGTACATACGCAGAAGATAGAACGTCTCTAAGTTGTAGCCCTTAAAGAAGCAGTTGGCTCGGTTCAGAGTTATACAGGCCTTGCTGTAGAGAGATGAGATCTGGAAAGATCTGAAAGATCTGAAAAAGTTTCAATCATGCCCTCTTTGCATGTTTTCACCAATTGAAAAATGATATTCCTTAAAAAAGCATTAAAAACATCTGCTTCAGTCCATTTCTCTATACTGGACAGATTCTGATGCATATGCAGTGGATAAAGGTGATAGTGCGGGTAGAGATAAAATCAAGTCACATAAATCACTGTGCACTGTGTGTATAACAGTTTGTGGGTGTACATGTGTGCATGTGGTGCATACACATCCCTCCCTGATAAAAAAAAATATGAATACAAACTCTTCTCTTTCCATGAATGCCTTTTCTCCCTCTATTTCAGTCTGTCCAAAAAACGTATACAATACAATACATACATTTCTTCTCTCTCTCTCTCTCTCTCTCTCTCTCTCTCTCTCTCTCTCTGTCCTTCTCTCTCTCTCTGACATCCCAAGCTATGCCTACACTACAACAACACTCATCTCTGTGTAAGTACAGGCGGTTCAGAAGGACAGACTTCAGTTGCCAGTCTGCGGTTGTGTGACTTTGCAGTAGCCTGGCCAGGAAATAACCACATCTCCACCGTGATCCTTGGGGCTGTATTTGATGGTGGTTGGTGGAGCATTGTTGTGGTGGTGGGTGGAGCATAATGGTGGTGGTGGTCGTGTGGGTGGTAATGGTGGGGGTGGGGTTGGTGGTGGTAATGGTAGTGGGGGTAATTGTGGTAGTGGGGATCGTGGTGGGTTGGAGTAGTGAAGGTGGGAAGCGGGCACCGGCTGGATACAAACACACTGTAGCTGCATTATAAGTCCCGCAATCCCACAGCTACCGTCTTTTCATCTACAGAGCTACGTTTCCAGGTCCCTTCTTGCTATCTCCCTCCCGTTGATCTCCAGAGTGATTGGTTATGTGTTACCAGACAGTTTGGGCAAAATAATTGAAATAACTGTCCCAACCTCACTAGTACACTAATACTCGGCTAGAAGTACTCTGATAAATTATAAAGTAAGAAATTGCATTGCATTGCTTTTTTCATCTGGACAAATTATGATCCAAATGTTGAAGAATTATTGCCATTTTTAAAGTGAACGTTATAGTTCAGGCAATTCATTCTCTGCCTTGATTTAACTTTCATTAATGTTACCGTACACTGCCCCCTACTGGCATAAAACGGGTGCGAAAGAGCCCATTGATAATATATTTAGCATATAACGTTAACTTCATTTTGTTAAACTATGTTTTAACGGGAAAGGTATGACACATCACTCAGCATACCAAATAGACAAGCAACACATAGGCCTACCTCCTCCCCTTAATATTATTATTAAACCATGTCAGTAGGCTATAAACATTATGTCTGTAGGCTATTCAGTCTGGGATGTTTTTAAATAAGTCACGGTCCCTATCATTAATTGTAAATAATAATTACAACTTTAAATTTGCCTGGAGATAAGGTGTGGAAATGCACACAAAATGGAACTTTGAGCCATCACTATTAGCTGACTCTAGCTTATCTGCGTCTTCTGACTCAACGTTTTACTGCTTGCATGGACACGCAAGGTAGAAACCTAACCTTTATGCATCCATCTATGGAGCACACCCACATACGCACAGTGACCGTCACTATGCTTCATGCCAAACAAGTAGCAACCAGGCAGCGGAGGGGAAATAAGAACTTCCAGAATCTCTGGAAGTCACTAGTCGCTTGGATGTGTTGCATCATGCATGTGTCACATCCTTTGCTTTCAAAGTTTGCCACATTGAATTCTTGCCTGACCGGAAATATTAGCAGACCTTGAATAGCCAGCTGATTTCATAAAAGCCCTTTAGCCTACAACTAGCAGCATGGGTCCAAAGGCTTACATTCTAAAGACATTATGTCTGGTGGTTCAAGCACGTCATGGATCAAGCTAACATGTGTAAACCCTCAATGTTGCAACAAAATTAAGATACAATAAAGAGATATACACTGTTTGTAACTGTTTTTGTTGTCACACACACACACACACACACACACACACACACACACACACACACACACACACACACACACACACACACACACACACACACACACACCAAGCATCTCCAAGCAGATGGCTGGGTCCCTTTCACCCATTCTGGCTTTGTGACAGGCAGGTGTCCCCGCTAATTACACAGGTGACGTGAAGCACCGAGCTGATCAGAGGGAGCATAAGCATCATTAGTGGGTCAATGAATACTCTTCAGACAACATCTGGAGAACACACTGCCCATCCAGAATGCTTTATGAAACTTCTAAACTTCAGAAGGTCACATTAGAAAGTTTAGCCCAAATATAGTTCCCCAACCTCAATCTGCATACGATTAGGAGATTACAAAACAGTTACGTGTCTGATGCCTCCAAAAACCTGTTGAGAATGGAAACTATAAAGAATAACATTTAACACACAAGCTCAGAGAGAATGGGTGTGTAACCATTATACATGCAGGCCATAAACAAGCCGGGAAACCGGAAAAACCACTCTGTTCATTCACAGCATACCTGCTTATGTTACGTCCAAAACTTTCTAGAGGACAGGTTTTGATGTCTTTAAAAAATATTTCTAAAATAGGATTATTTTAGGCTATAAATAAAAAATAATATTAATTATATATATGAAATGTTAAAAATGCTAGATTCAAGGGGTGGTGGTCAGTGGGGTGGTCAGTGGTCACAAATGTTACATTTGCTGTTGTACAGTTGGGACCTGCACATTTGCTTAACCTACAACAATAAGACCAATTGTGTGGTCTGTAAGTATATATACGTATGTCCCATTTTTCATATGGATAAATTTAAACAGGTGGATGCCAAAGTTTGATAGGCCTACTGATAATTAAATAAAATAATTGTTCCCCAAAACACAAAAGTATACCATTTAGTCCGGCCATTATTAGACCAATAAGGCACGGTTTGTGTCTCAACTGATATAACCAAGTCTATGAATTACAATCAAAGTATTTTGAAGACCAAATCCAACAAAAATATCGTCAAACGTTAGGTCAACTCGAAAAGATACCCTTATCAAGACAATTTTCAATTCGACATGAAGATAGGAAAGGAAGAAATGCAGAACATTCCATATATGGTTATGTCCCGCCCTCAAATTACAAGTATAAAGGACAGCTAGGACAACAAGAGAAAGTTAGTGCACTTGATCGAAGTTAGTCACAGTCGTCAACATGGGCTTCTTACCTTTTCTCTCCGCCGAGAGCTGGACCTTGATTTGTATTTGCATTGCCCTCCTCGCACTGTAAGTTGCTTCCTAATGTTTGCGTTGCCGTTTACGCAAAGAAAAACTTAAACTCATCGTGTGACACCAGCGGTTACAATGTTGTTATAAGTGTACATGTTGGATTATTATTCTCACAATTCAACTTTAAATTGTATTTAAAAGTTGAATTGCACTACTTTAGCACTACTTTGAATTAGAATATCTGATCGATAACATCATGATTGAGCAACACTGTTATGTAACAGTGCTAACATAACAGTGTTATGTAACAACACTACGTGCGTAGCCTAGTTGATTTTTATCAACTTTTTTATTTAGTTCATACCTTATTAGAGACCTTATTCTCTCTCTCTCTCTCTCTCTCTCTCTCTCTCTCTCTCTCTCTCTCTCTCTCTCTCTCTCTCTCTCTCGCTCTCTCTCTCTCTCTCTCAAACTCTCAGTATCTCACTCTTTTTTTCCACACACGCAATTTGTTTTGTATATATTATGGATAAAAAAAATAACCAACACTGTTAAAGGAGGGTTTTTATAAATGTATACATAAATTGAGATCATAAATTCTCATGTTTCGTTTTTTCTTCAACCCCATAGGTATGGATATGCACCCTATGGATTCTTTAAGAAGCTAGGCATCCATGGACCCAAACCATGGCCCTTTATCGGTACATTTTTGGAGTACAGAAGGGTGAGCGATGTAACACTGAAATGACACTAAACCAGTCATCCCACCATCACTCTGTGTGTTTAATTAATTGCCTCTCTGTTTTAATGCCATAGGGTATACACGTCTTTGACATGGAATGCTTCCAGAAGTATGGCAAGATATGGGGGTAAGTGTGTCTGTATGTCTTGTACAGCATGCACAAAATGGTATTTGTTTGTATTCTATATTATCAACATATAGTTATTAACATACAATATGTGTACACTGTGCAGGGAAGTACTGTAACTGGGGGGATGTTTGTGCCATATGTTAGATTCTACGACGGCCGGCAGCCTGTGATGGGTGTGATGGACACGGCTATGATCAAAACCATCCTGGTTAAGGAGTGCTACTCTACGTTCACCAACAGACGAGTGAGAACACCTAAGATTCCATCATCCTGACTTCCTACTTTCAAGGAATTTTACACTGACCGTGTGTGTGTGTGTGTGTGTGTGTGTGTGTGGGTGGGTGTGGGTGTGTGTTATTCTGTCTTCAGGACTTTGGCTTGAACGGCCCCATGAAGGATGCAGTGTCAGTCCTCGAGGATGAGGCGTGGAAAAGAGTCCGTAGTGCTCTGTCTCCATCGTTTACCAGCGGGCGTCTGAAAGAGGCATGGCGCATTCACGCACATAACATGACCATGAATATATTGGCATATATTCATGAGGCTACCATTCAGCGATATTTGGAAAATGTTGTGTTTATGTTTAATTATTATTATAATTTCTTTGACAGATGTATCCAATTATGTTAAAGTACTCAAATAATGTGGTGGAGAATCTTCGTCAGAAAGCTGCTGCTGATGAGGTCATCGATGTGCAGGAGTGAGTAGTATAGATGGTTGGGGGCTGGGTTTGATATAAGTAGTAAGGTGGACTCCAAATATGTTTTTAAATATAAAACACAAACCGGGTGCATTTCAGAGGTCCTTCATTGTAGTCAGTTGAATGATCTTCATATTTGTATGTATTTTAATCATTATGTTTGGTGTAGTATGTTTGCTATTTTACATTTTTTATTTTTTGTAGAATATTTGGACCGTTCAGTATGGATGTGGTCACCAGCACTGCCTTCAGTGTTGATATTGATTCATTAAATCAACCCTCTGATCCGTTTGTGACTAACATCAAGAAGATGATGAACTTCAACCTTCTAAACCCACTGCTTTTGCTTACAGGTAGGTAAAACCTCAGCCTAACAATTTATTACTACTTTATCGTTACTATTATTCTTCATAATAATCTCTTGTCTCTGTTTTTCCTCTCCCTCAAAGTCCTGTTTCCTTTCCTGGGACCAGTGTTTGATAAGTTGGACATGTCATTTTTTCCTGCTGATGTCCTCACATTTTTCTACAGCTCTTTGAAAAAAATCAAAGATGATCGGAAAAAGAATACACACAATGTAATTGCCTAATATATAAAATGTTCCTCAATGATCCATATTTTTATGGGCATTCCTTCAATCACAATCTGTGTGGCATGTATCTAAATATTTGATCTGTTGAGGACAAACAGAATCGAGTGGACTTCATGCAGTTAATGGTGGACTCCCAGACGACTGAGAATATCAACGAAGAAGGGACCCCAGAGAAAGGTACAAAACAGAATCGGTGTCCATTGAAATCAGTTGGCCCAGTGTGAAAGTTGGTGTTTGGGAACATGCTCTTTGGGTTGCAGGGCTGAACGATCACGAGATTCTATCCCAAGCCATGATCTTCATCTTCGCTGGCTACCTGACCAGCAGCAACACCCTATGCTTTCTAGCCCACAACCTGGCAACCAACCCTGAAGTCCAAACAGCCTTGCAAAATGAGATTGATGAAACCTTTGAAAACAAGGTAAACAATACATTTTTATCCTTTTGCACCCACTTCTTCCATTCATGTTCACAGCCAACATGTGCATGTGAGCTATTGAAGGACCTTTTTATCCAAACCTCCAGAGCAGGCCAACGTACGAACCGCTGATGCAGATGGAGTACCTTGATATGGTACTCAATGAGTCACAGCGGCTCTTCCCTCTCGGCAATCGATTGGAAAGGATTGCAAAGGCCTCCGTGGAGATAAACGGTGTCATAATCCCGAAAGGAACTGCCATCGTAGTCCCCGTGTATGTCCTTCACCGGGATCCAGCTCTGTGGCCAGAGCCTGAGGCCTTCAGGCCTGAAAGGTAAGCTGCAATACCAATCCCTCAGTAGGATAGGTTTTGATCAAACATGGTCCTAATAGCCATTACACTGTCCTAGTATGCCTGTTTGTTTTAATTGTTGCACTTTCCTTTGCAGATTTAGCAAAGAAAACAGAGAAACCATAGATCCTTACTCCTTTCTTCCATTTGGAGTTGGGCCAAGGAATTGTGTGGGCATGCGGTTTGCTCTCTTGATGATGAAGTTGTGCATGGTGGAGATTCTTCAGAACTTCAGCTTTGTCACCTGCAAGGAGACTAATGTAAGACGCTGACATTCATGAAATAGTGAGATTTTTTGCTTCGTTTTTTGATATTTTTTTGTAATGCTCAACCCGTTTGTTTGGCCTTAAACAGGTTCCTATTGAAATAGGGACGGATGGCTTCCCCGGACCCAAGAATCCAGTCAAACTGAAGCTTGTTCCTAGAGAATATTAAGTGTCTCATTTCATTCTAAAATACCTTTGCATCATGTACAAATCAATGAAAAAGGATCATATAATGAATGCTTGAATGCTATAATGTTATAATCTTTGCACAATATAATATACAATTACTGTGGATTAAGAGTTTAGCAAAGTCTGCTTTTAATGATATTTGTGATGTTAACTAAAGAGGAAAACAAAAACACATTATCATAGCATGTATTACTATCCAACCTTTTGGTAATATAATAAATATAGAAACGTTAGTCAGCGCTATAATTTGGAAGTTATTAGAATTATAATATAAATCAAGTAGCCTACAAAAACATAGTAGTAAAGTAAGTATTTAAAATTGAAACTTTTATGATCAAAAACACATTAAATGATTTAGGTTTCCATGCAAAACAAGCTCTCGGTTATAGGCCTACTAAAGAATATCGTAGTGATACAGAAAAGAAAAAGAGCTGTGCTAGTGACTGTTGGCCAATAGATGGAGATGAAGGCTAAATCCATTCAGACGTGATGCTTGCTTAGTGTTCCAACAAACGTGTTATCATTCGAACAGGCAATCTATGAGTAAATACAGAAACACCATTAATGGTCCGATCGAGAATAAAAAACATGAAACACAGCGGGGAAGCAAATAATACACGTATGCTATATCTGGGCTATATGCTAAGCTAGAGACACTAGCTGAATTAACGCGATGAGAACCGATCCCGAACATCCAAAACAAAGGGGTTTCGCCCTCGGGGAACAGCAACGCCCACTCTCCGCCCCCCTTCCAAAGGTTTGCGTGCTATTGGTCACATTGTTGCAGAAATCTCCAAGGATAGGCTGTCTATCTTGTCGATGGATGGCTGTTGTGCGTACTATCCTCGCGAGTCGAGAGCACTGATTGTGCTACCGGAGTTGCCTTAATTCACATAAGTGGTGGTGGAGCCTCGTTTTTGGGATTTGGAAACTTGATGCAGCTATAGCGCATGAAGGTATGTTTATTTTGAAGGCTATCTATACACTCGTTGCTGTGGAATATACCACACTATGATCATGTAATAACAAAGAAAAATGTCAAAGTATGTCATCAAATTGTACGCGTGCGTCTCCTGTCTTGCACCAATCTTTGTCGGCGTGTTAAACTTTGGCACAGCGAAATGTCTTCAACGTTTATAAATACGTAATACGGTCTAAATGTGCCAAACGAGTTTTTTGGTCAGGCCATATTGCTGTGTGAATGATTTAGCTTCCAGGTGCACGTTGATCTATTAACATCTTTGTGGGTGTGACTTCATTAATGGGCTATTAGGCTAGATTGATGTGGGCCTAAAATCAATTTCAAGCAATTGTTCTGTTCTATAGCTTAATTGTGTTCCTGCTCATTCAGAATGACTACTTTATGAAAGTAAATTGTAGCCTACTAAGGTGGCAGGTGAATCCCACTGAACAGCCACTTTGATCGAGACTTAGATGCATGGTGCAATCCCATCTGAACGCATATTAACTCTTACTATTTTAAGAGGACAAAAGCCATGTTAAAAAGTCATTGCAACATGGCTTAGAGAGATGGACAAAATAGACCGAAAACGACACACACACACACACACACACACACACACACACACACACACACACACACACACACACACACACACACACACACACACAGTGCATACCAGTTGGGTAAAGTGTGATCAGATTCCTGTGGTGTTTGCATCCCAGGAATGTCAATTTCATTTTCTTAGTTTCCAGAGAAGCCCAGTGTGAATAGGCTATCCTTTTATTTCTCCTGCATATAGTTTCAGCTGTGATGCCAGTTCAATGTATATCTGACTATATCTACCTCCAAATTACAAGATTCACCCAAAGGTCCAAGTTATTGGCTTAACCACAAATAAATCCAACATAATACATCTGTAAGTACTGAATGTTTATGGCATGAGTCACTCACTCCTAAATATATGGTGATAACAAGATGACCGTTCCTTGCGGATTTCCAAAGAAGAGACCTTTCTAGATGTCTGGCACCAACAAGTATTCTTGGCACTTCTATGTCATCATCCTTGTCATTGAAGAGAAGAAGCAGCTCTGAGAATGATCTAGAGTGAATTATCAGTAATATTTCCCAGTCTGTAGCATACAGCCTATATATAAGTAAATCTTCTCAAGAGTTTTCTCAATAAAATATATTTTTGAATACAATTATAGCGAGATATGTGTTTGATTGACCTGTGTATTATACATGTACATGATGGATGCTAACCACATTTTTGCAGCATCATTACTTTGTGTTTCTGGGTTCATCTTCCCACTTTTGTCTTTTGCCACACAACAAACTTGGTAATTTGAAAGGGAAAGAGATTTAAAAAGTGATAATGACGTAAAGAGCCAATGTATGTGCAAAAAGGGAGCTTACTGTTTTGCAAGCTGTGATTTGTCTGGACCATGCGTCCTCCAGAGGCCTGAGACACATGGTACGAGAGATGTTAAGAGCCAGGGGTTAAGAAGTCCTTAGTATTCAGATCAGAGCGCAAACCACAGCACACAGGGTGGGTCAGGAGGACACCACGGATTTGAGGCAGACAACCATCCCAGTCTTGTCCCGGGGGACCTTACGTTCAGATATGCTAATGACTTCCTGTTTATAACCCAGAGCGCAGACTCCCTGAAAGGCCACAGATGGCACCCCAGGGGGCAGCTGTACCGTCCATCCCACAATGGCCCCACTCCTCCGTTCATTAAAAACACACTCTCTCTGGACGCCCGTCCACAGTCACTGCCTGAGTGCTGTATGGCAGAGGGCTGCATTCATAGGGGGGTTTAAAAGCACATTTATGATATTTATTTATATAACCTTTATTATGTTTTAAATGGGAGAAACCATGATAGTATCTTTAATTAGCAATTCATTAATCATCAATTAATTAATTAAATCAGCATCTACACATCAGGTCATTATTATCATGTAATAATTACATGTAAAGTTTTGTAAACGAGAGCTTCATTACAGTGTCATTTGTTATGTATTGCACGTTGAAGTGTGATATTATGGCAAAACAGATTCAAATCTTCCCTTTCTCGCAATCTGTTGGTTGATAGACATGTTTGTTGACTGGCTCTCTTTTCAGTAAGTCCCTCTTGTGTTGAATGACCAGTTGAATGTCTGTTTCTGACTCTGGTGTGCAGGAGGAGACAATGAACGTGGAGGCTCTGAGCAGGGCGGAGCTCCTCACCCTCCTGAGCATCCTGGAAGGAGAGTTGGAGGCCCAGGATGTGGTGGTCCATGCCCTCAGGGTAGGTGGCTCCCTACGCCCCAAAACATACAGGACATGAAGCCATGCATAGACATGCTCTCACATACAAAACAAGCACCATCTCTGTGAACATCCCCTTTCTATGTTTGTGACATCTTATTCCGTCCATGAGTAAAAGTTGTACAATATTGTAGAAATAACTTTGTTTGAACACATTTGTTATTTGATAGCAGTATGCAAACTTGAAGTTCTCAAACCCATAAGGTTAGCTACAGAATGAGCAACAAAGAAGAATGACATGCAGTATGCATGAGCTCATATGTTAAAAATGTCGGGAACAGGAAGGTGAGGAAACACTGTCAGCAAAGACAATGGAAGGCATTCTGGTGACCCGGGCCGGTCACGGCTATAAACATGACCTTAAAGCCTTTTATTTTTCATTCAAACACATAACACTCTTGAGACGTAGAGTAATCATATGTACCCTTTGCTCTGTGTTTGGGAGAAAATGATTGCAATGTTATGCTATTTGGCTTTCAAGGGGATGGCAAGACTAACCTATCCCTATTAAGCCCTGTTTGCGTCCCTCAGAGAACTTAGTGGTTCCCTGTCTGGGATGATTAGGTTTAGAGTGAAGTTGAGCTTCAAGTGAAAACTGACGTCATTCAGGGCTTCGGGAAAAACAGTTCAACCATGCCGTGCTCAGACGCATCAATAATGGCGGCCGTCCAGATCTGACTCATTCAGTACTTGACCCAAAACTCACTACGCAGTGCACTTAGGAGTGCCACACAATTGCCCACGGGGACAAACTGTCTGACTTCTAGTGTGTCCACACACACACACACACACACACACACACACACACACACACACACACACACACACACACACACACACACACACACACACACACACACACACACACACACGCACACACACACGATGTTTACAGGGAGGAGGATGCACAGACTTTTAAACCCCAATCACTAACTTCCCTTGCCCCCACTGGGCCGGGGGACTGGGTGATTACTGTCGCTCCGTATTTGGATTTTCCTCTAATAGGGAGAGGCGGTGCCCTTCCATGATACCATTGTCGTTTGAAGATTTAATCAATTCTATTGCCTCATGCCCGGTCCTATTCCCATAGTAATATCTGTAAATAATCTCAATATGACATTTGAGACATGCTGTGATCCTAGTCGTGTATTTGCTTGCTCTCCACGGTCCTTACTTTCTTTCTGCTTTGCTTCTCTATTCTGGCCTTGGTATGCCACACAATGCTGTTGTTTTGGTCCAGTTGCATTTTCTCTTATCACTAAATTTTATTTTCTCGTCTTCAACCAATGTGAAAAAAAAGGGAGACCTTTTTCTTCCCATGCCCCTCCTCCACATATAATTAAACTCCTGGGGAGACCCATATATCAAGAAGCAGCTGGCATGGGATCGACATGTCACGTGTAAAGAACATTGGTTATATTTGAATGGGGCCTATCTCGGTCACATCTAAACTGGCTCTCATTTAGACACATGTCCAAATGAGTAAGTTTTAAACATAACACCTGAAAAAAATTGCCAGGCAAGCCAAGTAAGTGGTTGAATTAGAATAGAACAGATGTATGGAATAACAACCCCCCAAAATCCCTGAGCAAAACATGTTTTGTTATACATACTGTATCCTCCCAGGGCACTGCACTTTGGATGCCTAGAGGTTGCTAGGGACGACACCATTCAGCCATGTGGAACGGTCTCTTAACCAAACCTCCTCGGCGGCATGGCACTTCCAGTGCACATTGACCAATCCCTTTGCACAATGTCTGGTTACTTATTAGATGGTAACGATTAAGGGCAGACGTCTCCTCAACTTTATGATCCCATTGTGTCCTTACTACACAAATAGTCATCCGTTGGGTATCAGATTGCTGCAATCACTGCGGATATTTCTGAGAATGACCTCATACAGGTGCAGCATTCCAACATATTCCTATCTGGGGTGTGTGTGTTTGTGTGTATGTATGTGTGTGTGTGTGTGTGTGTGTGTGTGTGTGTGTGTGTGTGTGTGTTTGGTTGTGTGGTTGTTTGTGGTTGCGTGTGTGGGGTACTGCTACAATATCTACAAACTCTAGATCTCCACCTTCTGGTTCATAATTGTCCTGGTCAACAATTCTTGTCATGATTCTTTAACTAAAAGTGACTACACTTTTGCCTTTATAATTCACTGAACCCCTAGAATCGTGTGTGAATGATGAGATGATAAATGAATAAGGATAGAGGCGGTATACACTCTCACTCTCTCTTTATCAGTTGTCTGACTTCCTTCTCTCATTCGGGAATAGAAAGCCTTGTCAATGCGTGCTTGGCACTGAGCAATGAGTGAAGTGGAGAAATAAATTGATAGGTTGCTCTTAAACATACTTCTTAGTCAAGTGTAGTTAACAACCGAGGAACATGCATTCGCACTATGCGGTTGAAATGTGGAACGCCTGCTTCGTTTTCCATCTGATGTAACACTCAATGGTTCAGTCTATTTTTAACCTGGCATGTTTCCATACTCCATAAACAATAGCTTGAGCAGTTTGTTCTGTTCTGTTCAGATAAGATGGCATATTTGTGCTGCTATGACAGCAGTATTTGGCCCAGTATGGCCATATATAGTCCCGATCTGCAAATTTAATTTGTGACAGACACATTCAGTCTGTAACACAACGCTGTCCCATACACACCCTGAAGCATCAGCGAGCACAACATGCAGCGTTGACCTTTAGCTTTCGATCAGGGAGCACACACACATATCCATCATGGTCAGACACACTGCACCACAACACGTCACATGGTGCAATGTTTATTCTGGCCGAGTAAGGTGACCACACCTCTGTGGTGCTGGCTAGGGATTTTGGGGTCGTATTCTGGCTGAGTAAGGTGACCACACCTCTATGATGCTGGCTAGGGATTCTGGGGTCTTATTCTGGCTGAGTAAGGGACCACTCCTCTGAGATTCTGGCTAGGGATTCTGGGATCTTATTCTGGCCAAGTAATGGACCATTCCTCTGTGATGCTGGCTAGAGATTTTGGGGTCAAGCCTGGGAGTCGGGACTGCCGGAAGCTCCGCCCATAACCTGCTATTTGCTCTGAGCAAATAAAGCAGTGGAATGATTGAAGTCAGGTGAAACCAGGACACTGCCTTATCCATCCATCAGCAAAGATAACACTTTAATTATGTGAAATTAATTCAACTCACTGACAATGTTTATATTTGTGTTGCGCTGACTAGTTGGAGACATACCATATCAATTTTATTTTGTAATAATTATAATTACCAGATTCTTAACTCCATTTCAGCACCATCCTATCCAAATGTTATTGCTAATAAATCACTGCAGACATTTAAGCTGTTAAAAATGGAGCTGCTGTACTACATGGTTGACTTACTGGCTGGTTGTACTAACAGAGTGCTGGCATAAAGTTGCTGGAGGTAAGATTTAATCGATTTATTTGAGTGTAATTTGTTAGATATTATATAGACCGCCATCAGCTATCAGTGATTGATATGCACTGTGATTATATCTGTTCGGGTTGCCTGCACCTGTCTTTGTATTAGCCATTTTTATCCAGTCTATAATGAGCCAATTTCGATTTTAGACTGCTCCCGGCTCATCTTTACAAATCATCTCTTCCCTGATTCGCTTGGGGAATCCATCCTGCTTATCCATCGCAGGTGCGTGAAATGCAGCCCTTTTCAACAGATGATAAACTTAGGGAGGGAGGAGGCAGAGAGGAAGGACTTGTTTTTTGATTTTTTCGGTTAGCTTCAAAATCCACTCTGCTCTTTCGTGTTCTCTCTCTTCACAACTCTCCGATCTTACCTACAGCAGATTTAAATGTTCCATGGCGGGTTCCTAGCAGTAAGCATGATCACTTTAAGCACTTGCGATGCAAGTAAGCATGGTAATTGCTAGCACCCGCCATGCTTAGATGGGCATTGTTACCGTTAACAGGCCACCCGCCATGTTAACAAGCATGGCTACAGTTAGCACTGGCCATGCTTACAGTAACGTGGTTACCGTTAGCACACCACCAGCCATGCTAACACCGCCAGGCTAACAGTCAGTAAGCGTGGTTACTCTAAGCACCCACCACGCTAACAGTAAGCATGGTTGCCATTAGTACGCCACCCGCCATGCTAACACCGCCAGGCTAACAGACACACTAACGGTTGCATTTAGCATTGCTTGGAAGGTACTGCCAGAGGACTGACCGGTAAGTCTTTGGTGTCTGTCCTCTTATCTATGCGGTGTCATGGCTTAGTGTGGGTGGAGGGTGTGGTGTCCGCCACTCTGACAGTAAGCTGAGAACATTGATGTATGCTTACAGACTCCTTATCTCTACCAACCCTGTCATACTTGTGCCATTTAGGAAGTTGTAAGGAACATGTAGGCCTAAGGCAGCAATTCACACAAACGCACACCTTTATGCGTCAATGTTTTACAATGTTTACAATGTAAAGTTTGTGTTCCCTGGACATATGCCGCAAGCCACATCGAAAACTGTCCTGAGATTTCTTTGTTTGAATGATTCTGAAATCATTCCACACAATCCTTGCAACCAGTAGCCATATCCAAAGTCAATGTTCACGGTTACACTGCGCTTTTTAAGGTGAAGCATGCAACATTCATTTGATTAAAGTCCTGTGAGGTAGTGCCTGATGAGGATCTTAAGACAACAATGTACCGTACAATTTCCGTCATCATTGAGACATATTTCATGGGCAGGGTGTGACCACACCCTCCCCAGACTCTCTTAACAACAGTGGTCATGGGGCTAATCGTTAGGATTGTGTCCTTCCAGTTTTCAGGTCCCCACAGTGCGCAGACTGCAGACATAGTATATATTCCTAAGCTTAGCCACGACAGTGCTAAGGAATGGGTGGCTTCAATTGGTTCTGTTGGTGAAGCTTTTATAGTGGAGTGACGAGTTCGGAATTAGTCGCCATGTAGGGCTTGCCTTTTGAAATAAGTGGCAGATGAATAGAAGGGTTTTGTTGTTACTGGCAGGAAATGCCAGGGCAAGATTAGCGTGAGATCTTAGTGAGTTTATTTGGCAAGGGGGCATGGCCCTAAGCACAATTCTCAGAATATGCACAGTTTGTGTTCTATTTTTTTACTCTTTTTTTTACGTTTTTTACTTTAAGTTCATCACTGTGGCCTCTTGTTCTCTGGGTCAGGAAGCAACTCAAACGGCATAGAGCGGGTCCTGTAGCCATTCTACCACTTCTGCTGAATGGAATCTGGCTGATTGGAAACTCTCTTCAGTCATGGCAGCTTTCTGTAAACAGGAAACAGCTTGGGAGTCATGGGCATCACTCTAGTATGTATTGCCTGGAGTATTATTGCACTATTCAACTCTCAGAGCTCTTAGACACCCCGACAGATAGGGAGAGCGGCAGAGAGGGGCATCTATAGCACGGAACTTATTCCAATGTGAAAACATCTGGGCATGACTGGTACCTGGGGGGAAAGACAACGTAGGGGCTAAAGGGGTTGAATCTCAGCCGAAAGGTGCTAGGTTCCATCCCCAGTTTCAATTTTAGCATTCTCATTTACAAAGTGTTTTTTTTTTGAGAAATTATGAATAAATGCATCATGTTTTCAAACTCAAAAATAATCGTTTGAATAATCGAGATTTCAATATTGACCAAAATAATCGTGATTATGATTTTTTCCATAATCGAGCAGCCCTACTAAATAGTAACTGGACTGCTTTTCCTTTATGCACAACCCATTGAGATGGGCAGGTCTCCTTTAGCCCACACAAGTGAGTGCTTTCTGAACTAGAAAAGGCCTGTTATTGTTGCTACAAAGACCTTTCTTATGTGTTTTAAACTCACTGACTGAGCAGTGTAACTTGAAAAAGGGTCATTCAATGCCCTCGCCTGTGGATGTGGGCAAGATGAGTGTAACACAATCAGGTCTGGTTCAATAGAAAAAGCATTTTCAGCTCTGACAGGCCTGGTCATGTGGACCAGTCTGTCTCTATGTACTCTCTACCCAGAGGTGGATTAGTTCACTAGGGCTGCAGACTGTTCCCACGTACCCCTGAGCCAGCTGTTCATGCCAAATACCCTACGTTCAAGGAGAGTGTGGAGGGACACACCAGAGTCTCTATGTCTCTCCCTCTCTCTCTCGCGCTCTCGGGCTCTCTGTCTTTCTATGTCTCCCTCTCTGTCTCTTTGTGTGGCTCTTTCAGTCTCTCGTTCACACAGTACACTCAAACTTACACACAAATCAATCGGCCCATTTATGATGTTTTTATGTTATCTACCCCTTTCTATCCAAACAATATTGATTAGTCTGGGAAAATGACTTCTGTTACAAGATAACTTGCTGGCCCTTTTCAGAATCGCACTAAGGTAACCGAACCCCCCCCCCCCCCCCCCCACACACACACACACACACACACACACACACACACACACACACACACACACACAGGAGGACAAGACCGGACATGGCGGCTACATCGAACAAATCTCTCTGAATGGGTTTTACTGACTGAGTCATTCTGTCAGGTTGTCTCTCCCCCCAGACAACAGCTAAAATGGAGTAAAAAAAACACTTTAACTAAACAAAGGGTCTTAAGCGGCCTCTGGGGGCCAACTGATTTGGCTGAAAGAAATAGAAAACGTTTCAAGAAATCTCCATGACACAGTGACAACAAAACACAGTTTATTAGGTCGACCCCATGGAAAGCAAAGTCGGGAAGGTCTGTTGGTTAAAATGCAAAGGAGCCTTTGAATCTGCGTACCCTGGATGATACAGGATAAATACATATCTGCACTGGTTTATTTGCTGACTGCATATGTTGCACAGTAATCAGTCATCCGTTGACGAGAGGATAGGGGAGCCTTCCAGAGAGGATGTGTTTGCTGTGCCTTTTTTTAGAGGACTGCACACTCTGTCATTAGAACCAGAGCCAGGCCCAGGAGACTGTGGGACCCAGCCTTAGGCCAAGGCTGCAAGAAACACATACACGCACACACGCACGCATGCACGCACACACACACACACACACACACACACACTGGACAGGCCTTTCTCTCTTGCCTTTCTCTCTCGCTTTGGTCCGTTTAACCTCTTATTAAAATCTCCATGCAGCCATTCATTGAACCTGAAAACCAAAACAAAATGTCCAGATTTCCAGGGTCAAGGCCTTAAACACACACACACCCACAAGCACCAAAACGCACACTGACTAATGTATCCTCACAACAGGCTTCACCTTCCCATACACCCCGTCTTTAGGGAGAAAAAAAAAAAGGAACCTATGGAGAAAGACAAACGCACACAAACACAGACCAGTGCTCGCTCTCACACTGGGTCAGGCATGCAGACAATGCAAGAGGCCTAAGGAATGGAGACGGTGTCTTTGTGTGAGCCCTGTAATCTCCTCACTCACAGGGCCAGCTTCTTTGTTCAGTGCAAGGAGGGACTCGATTGTAAGGCTCCATAATAATGCCCCAAGAGACGTGTGTGTGTGTGTGTGTGTGTGTGTGTTTGTATTCATGATTTTTTCATAAAAATGCAAGCTGCACGTATATTTACGTGTAGACAGAAAGTGAGTGTATGATAAGTTACATTTATCTGAGAAATGAGGACAATGGGGATGAGGAATATGATGACAATGGTGATTATGATGGTGATGACGATGTTGATGGGAATGGTGGTGGTGGTGATGATGATGATGATGATGAAGAAGAGATAAAGAGGGCGATGGTGATCATCGGGGTGATGATGCTGAAATTATGGTGATGATGATGATGATGGTGATGATGATGAGATAGTGGGGATGATGATGGTGGTGAAGGTGATGATGTGTGGCAGTAGAAAAGCAGTGCCCCGTGCAAGGGGTCTTGGCAGCCTATTCACTGCTCCTGTTTACGTCTCCACGGCCATCTACCTCCATGGCAGCCAGGCAGAGACAGAGTGTGTGCCAGCTGAGCCTGTGCATTCCTCAGGCCTGCATGTCCATCACGGCACAAATGAGATCCGCTGCTGACAGATCCAGGCCGCAGGGCAAGGTCAGCTAGGTCCTATCGTGTTACCTTCCAGTTCTCCTCATTCCTTTACAAATGGGTTTCAACAAACATTCTGGGTAAAACTTTTGGGGAGTTTGCAACGGAGGCAGCAATGGTGTCTTTGAAGTCAACACCTTTAAAACTACTAGTGATTTATTTGCATCATTCCAGCATTGCGGATTCTGTGTAATGTGTGTGTGTGTGTGTGTGCCTCAAACCCCTTGTATGTCCCCCTGTTGTATCCCCAGAGAGGGGTGAACATCTGCCCCGAGCGGGGGTTGGACGGCCTGGGGTCGCATGTTTGTGTTTAGGATGCAAGGAAACCATCTGCTTGTGCTTGCACTGACAATGTCTTTATCACGCACACACACACACACACACACACACATATGCATAGACATACACAGACACACACGCGCATATACACACGCGCAAACATACATACATACACACACTAAATTTTACGTGAATCCATGTATGTTTCAGAGTGCTAAATATGATTTTTTTTCTCTGTTTTTCAGATTATTGTTATTTTTTATGGTTGGGATTTTTGCGATTTTTAAAGCAGTGTGAAAAATGAACCTCATCAAATGGCAAATGGCATCTTTGGAAACCCACACCCACTGCTACACAAACACACCTGCAGCTAAATGGTCAAGATTATACATGCTCCCAGAGGAGAGCTCCTCTTGTTCTCCCCGCGGGACAGAGAGAGCCTCCACCCCAAACGTAGCTGACATTCGCTTCCTCCTTTAGCAGCAGCCCCGAGCTAGTCTTAATGTATACGTCTTCATGCCTCAGTCAGTCTGTCTGTCTCTCTGCCTGACTATCCGTCTCTTTGCCTATCTGTCTGTTTGTCTGTCCGTCCTTCAAAAATCGTCGCCGATTAGAAACCCATGTTTTGGGGTCTGTGTGCATTTCAGGCGCAGCACAGGGACTCCTTCATCCAGGATCGCTACGGCCAGTACGACCTCAGCGACCCCTTCCTGGCCCTGCAGAGGGACAACGAGGGGGCGGAGCGCCAGGAGGCCCAGACCCAGCCCCACGGGCGCCACGGGCGGCCCCGGGCGGGGGCGGTGGGACCCAACCCGCGGGCCGTGCTCAAGCTGGTCATGGCGCACTGCAAGAGGATGCAGGAGAGGATGATGGGGCAGCTGGCTGCGGCGGAGATGCGACACAGGAGGGTAAAACACATCAACGTATTGATCAGCCTCATTCCCTTTTATCGCAGCGCCCTCTGCCCTGCAGCCAGTCGTTATGGCTTCATAGTGGGGTTGGGCAAATGGGAGGAGGGAACAAGGAGAAGGATAGATGATTAACGCAACCACCCAGTGCCCAGCCCAGCTCTTTGTTTCCTCCCCGGGGACCTGTTCAACGTTTGCGTGCGCTTCTTTGTAAGCCACGGTCGTATTGTTTACACATCAGACAATGTCCACACATGCCTATCTCTGGGAAATAGGCCACAAGGCTGAGATTGTGAACAGAGCGTCATTGAGCCAAAGCTTCCGGTGTGTTAAAGAGAAGCCTTGTTTCCAGTCGAGCCCTGTGAGAACGCAAACTCGTTCTGTGTCAAGCAGGCCAAGGTTTAAAGCAGGCCACACTGGTTCATGAATGCAGAGAAAAAAAAAAAGTGTGCCGTGGAAAGTGAATCTCTTTGATGTGATTGATTGATGGGTCGGTGTGACTAACAGGTGATATCAGACCTGGAGGGGGAGAAGCGTCGCCACGCCCACGACTTGGCACAGAGTGAAGATGTCGGCACAGCGTTGCGGAGCGAGCGGGACAAGCTGCTTCAGCAGGTGCGTGTGTTGGTGAGAATCAATGCAGGATGCACTTGGAATCGGCAGCGAGAGTTGACGGATACGCAACGTCGTAAAAAAAAAAAAGGAGACGAGGGGAAAAAGCGACGACATTCTCGCTGGCAGAAGCGCACATCTGTGTGGAATAGACTCGGGGCCCCTGTTGTCCGGTTCTGTGTCCCTCCACCACCTGTCTTCCCTGTTCCCCTTTCACACATTGCTGCTTTAATTTGATTTAAGACCCAGTGGCTGAACAGAGCAACATGCTGGACCTCTTTGTCGAAGTCAGCAGGACGGATCTGGCTCGCATCGCTCAAACGCTGCTCACATACACACACACACACACACACACACACACACACACACACACATAAAAAGACACACACACACACACACACACACACACACACACACACACACACACAGCAACATGCAGTCCCAATTCCAACATGCAACCCACCACTTCCAAAGGAAACAGGAGGGGAAGACACCATTGTTCATTTGACCAGCAGCCATAGGGCTTAATGGACACAGGAAAGCCTTGGATAATGACCAACACACACACACCATCACACACACCCTTACTGTCCCCCACATGACTTCCTGAGGGTCCCTGTTCTTCTAAAAAAGAGTCAGCCTTCCTGCCTCAGTTTTTTATATTGCACAGTAAGCCAGCAGTAGGTTCTGTTTAGTCATTCATCACATCCAAATCTTTTGTACTACATGTGCATCTTTTGTACTACATTTGCCTCCTCATCAGAATTTTTAGAGCTACTAACTCACTGGGTGGTAAAAGTAATCACACAGGCTTACGCAGGAACAACATGTTTGAGTCCAGGCTGGATACATTTGGGTGTGTCCAAGACAGAAGGAACACCGCCTTTAAAAGAGCCTTGAACAAATATCTTGTATACAGCCAAGACTCTTTCCAGGGATAGACTTTGGCCCACATATACACACTATATACACACAACATCTCGACTCTACTCAATCATTTGTATCAAAGATTTATTCATGTATGATCGGCGCCTGTCAGGCATTGTAAATAAGGGCTCTGTCGCCCCCCTGTGGTAAGTAATGGATAAATCGCCACTTTGAACCCGTTTATTCTGCTTAATCATCACCGTTCACTATGAGCACACAACCGTCGGCGCCCTGGTCCCTGACGCCCTCTGCCTGTCGCCCTCCAGCTGGAGGCGGAGCGCGCCGCGGTGCAGAGCCTGGAGAGGGAGCGGGCGGAGGCGGCCGGCTGGGCCGAGGAGTCCCTGTCCCAGCAGCAGCGGCTCTCCACCGCCCTGAGCGCCGAGCTGCAGAAGGCCAACGGCCGGGCGCAGGAGGAGGCGCAGAGGGTGTCGGAGCTGCACGCCCGGCTCCAGGAGGCGAGCGTGACGCTGGAGAGCCTCCGGGGAGCGCTGGAGGGCGAGCGGGCCCGGGCGGCCCGGCTGGAGGCCCGGGCGGAGAGCGAGACGGCCCGGTGCGACGCCGAGCGGGAGCGGATGAGGGCGGCGCTGCGGAAGGAGGAGGAGCGGAGCGGCGCGCTGGAGAGACAGCTGGAGGAGCCGAGGAGACGCCTGGACGCGCCGGGCCGCGGAGGAGGAGAGGGAGGCGACGAGGGGGAGGACGGCGGGAAGGAGGCGGCGGGGGAGGTCAAGCGGCCTGCGCCCAAGGCGCCGGCGGTCTGCGCCGCCGTTCAGACGGAGCCCGACGGAGCGCCGAGCGTCTCTTCCCAAACCGTCCAGGTGTCAAAGGTCAACGGCCACCGTGCTCCCAAAGACGCAGAGTGTCCCCCAGAGGGGAAACCGTCGGAGAACGGAGCGGCGGTGGAGAACGGCGTCGCGGTGGCTCCGCACTCGCCTCTGCCCCCTTCGCCTCACCTCGTCCCACACTCGCCCTCCAGCACGGCGTCCTCCTCCCTCTCCTCCTCCCCCATATCCTCCCCCGTGCTGGCCAAGCGTCTGGGCAGCCCGGGCTTCCACCAGCCCCCCCACCAGTCCCCCTACCAGGCCAGCGTCACCCAGCGCTTCCAGGCGGCCCGACACAAGTTCCAGAGCCAGGCGGAGCTGGAGCAGCAGCAGCAGCTGAGCGGCTCGGCCCCGCTGTCGCCCCGGGACCTGTCTCCGACCACCACGCCCGTCCCGCCCCCGCCGGAGAACAGCAGCGCCAAGCAGCTGGCGCGCAACACCGTCACCCAGGTGCTGTCCCGCTTCACCAGCCAGCAGGCCGGGGTCAAGCTGGCCCCGATCAGCAGCTCCCCGTTCGGGACGGACTACCGCAACCTGGCCGGCTCGCCCAGCGGAGGACGGTCCCCGTCGTCGGGGCCACTTTCCCCAGGGATCCGCTCGCCCCTCACCCCGCGCTCAGAGAGGACTTACCCGCCGCCCATCCCTCCTAAGAGGCCGGGGATGAGTCCGACCCCCGGCTCCCCCGGCCCTTGCGCCCGGGGCAGCGTCTTCCCAGAGCTGACGGGTAACTGTGGGCCGAACGGCAACGGGCCGGAAGGATCCAAAGAGCCGGACTTGGTATTTTCGTCCAGCAGCTGAAGCACTGCACCTTCAAGACCAATAGGCATTTGTTCAGTATGATTAGGACCCGATTCAAGTCCCTAAAGGAACCTCTTAATCTACTAAAAGATGTGTTTGTTTGTTTCATGGCGCTCCAGGCCTGCTCAGTTACACTGATGGTCGTCTACGTTAACAACTCAACTTAATTGGGTTGGTTTGAATGGATTTGAATGCTATACTTTCTGCTAAATGTTCTATTTTGGTTTACTCAAGAATCGAAAAAGTGCTTTTTATACTACTTCAAATTAGTTATTTTCTGGATTATTTTATGACAATGTGTGATTGCATTCTTTCATTTCTGTTTCTTCTATCAAACCTTGCAATATATTTGTTGCTCACCCCTATGAAATTGAAGTGTTTATTAACTGTATGACCAAGCCTAAAACCTGCAGGAAGAGAATCTTAAACTGGATTTCTAAATCGATCTGGCTTTATTAGTAATGGTGGTTCTGATTGACACCGTTCTTCTAATTCAGAATCTTATTAGTGTTCACTGTACAATAAAAGATGAGCATAGGAAATGTGCTGTAGATGTAGCCTACGTTAGCTCATATTTTTTTATACAACTACTACTGCTTTTAAGTTACTACTGACATGTAACTTAGATTTTGTTTTGTTTATTGTAATGGCCTTAATGCAATTTGGCGGAAATGGGTCATTACAACACAACATTATGAACACTTCCCTGTAAATAATTTAGTTCACAGAATTCTCGTAATGTAATTAACGGCATGAATTCATGTGTATGCCCTGTTTAATTTCAACCGCATTAGTCATGAATACACTGAATCTTTTGCACTTTGCACTATGCTTTTAAATGTAATGTAAATATGTCATTTTGGTATTCAGGGATATTGTTCTTCCTTTAAACCAAAGGGACCAACCCCCTTTTATATGCCGTTTGAATAATCCACAGATTTCTGTAGTTTCTATCAAACACCACCTCGACAATTGCCTATTTCAAACACTTCTTTAATCTATTGTTCTATTTACTATAATTAAATAAAATATGTAAAATACTGTTGTCCAGTAAATCTGAACTCCAACTGTGATGAACTGTAATATTTCAGTTTATGTTGGGATGACCAGCTATAAGCAGAGGACATTTATTTGCTTGAGTACGTCAACTTGTGATGAAGTAAATATTACAAACAGAAAATGACAATCGAGAACAGCCCATCATGATCGATCCATTTATTTGCTGAACAGAATGGGGAGGTACAGTATTTAACTTTGTGACTGCTCGGCACACAGCTTACTATATAGTGTGAGGGTTGAACACAGCATATACAGCTAAAATGTAACACATTTTTAACCGTTGATCTGGCCTTTCACCATACATGGTAAAGCTGCATGTTCACTTGGCATAGATTTACACAAGAAACGCTTATTGGTTAAACACAGTTTGCAGTGGGATATTTTAAGACTCAAAACAGAAGCCAGTGTATTAAAATATAGATTTGCATACATGGGAGGGATTATGGAGTTCTTTACCATAGGAAAGAGATTTTGGCAAATAAATCTTGGTAAATGTTTCCCTTCAACAAAGGAAAAGCTTTGCAGCAATAAAGGTTACACTGCCAAGGTATGAGAGAGAGAGAAGCACATGGATGGTGGATTGGAGGCAGAGGAGCCTTCACTGCACTTCAGCCCTCACAGTGTTTGCAGCCATGGATGGAATATGCATAGGGCAGAGAAGTACGACACGCAACACATGTAGAAACCCTTCCTCTGCCCCCTGCGGATGCCAACAAACACTGACCCTGCCGTGCAGGGAGAGAGCTTTGCTAAAGGTCTGCCTGCTACAGATGAAAGAAAATTCTATAAATCCATCAGAATAGTGTCAATTTGATAAACACTGTCTCACTGATCCATCTCCATTATGCCACGATAGGAGGTTTAGGACAGGTTGAGATTCTCAAAGACAGTTTCAAATTTTCATGTCAAACAACAAGCTTTCCCATTCCTCAGTTAGTTTTTTCAATAATAAATACACTTTGATAATAATTCCTGTTCAAAATAACAAACTGTGGTAACAGGAGTTTGTGCTTACAATTAACAGCTGCCCTGTAAGATACTTTCTAATTATGCTTTTGTAACATGAGCAACTGTTGACGATCTAATTCTTGGCAGATTATTCTGATTCCCTTCAATCAGAGAATCATCTTTCTTTTTTTTATGTAGCAGTCCCGAGCCACTCCCTTTACGCTGACTCTAGTCGTCTCCCCTTCCACATAGATGCACAGAACCTTCTCCAAAAACACTGATGTTATCCAAAACCACAGTTCCCTTACAATAGATGGATACCTGTGCCAAACAGTCTGAAAATCTTGTGATTAACATTGATTTTTTTTTGTGTGTTTTTCATGTATTCCTTGCCCCATACTGATGTATATTTGCTTTGGTTAGTCCTTGAACATGTCTCGATGCACTGTGGCCCAGGAGAGTGTCCCATCTCTCGGGCCAGAGCCTGCCTTCATTGCGCTAAGCGTTCTGCATCTCCTTGCCGATCTTGTAGCTCAGGATCTTGTTCCAGTCGATCTTGGTGCGCGTGACCGGCAGCTGGCGGCGCAGGGCCTTGAAGGTGGTGTCCGACATGGTCTGGTAATTCTCACTGATCGCGGTCTGGAGGCAGGAGGAGACGGTAATACAAGGTCTTTATAAGTAGCACAGACATTTCATGCAAGCACGGTTGACTCTCAAATGCAAGTTCTGAATCCGCCCAATTTGAGTCCTCACCAGTCACCAGATAAATAAAAAAGCCCCTTCACAAGTTTCATCACCACTGCATTCTGCTTCTCTTTTGGTCTGATAACACTGGGCTTTTAAGACACAATCAGTGTCCAATGCCATTCTTGGTATTGTCAGTGGATGTCAGTGGGGAATTCTTAGTATTTCCCCACTGACATCCTTTAAGATAACGGCACAGATAGGACAAAAGAATGTCTACACAGATTACCAATACAGTAGTAAAGAATGAAAAACCTGAAGGCATTCTTCAAATAGTTCGCTCACCTGGTAATCATTTTCAGCATTCTCAATGATGTCAACAAATTCCTTAGCGGTCTGGTTTTCATTCTTAAAAGTGAAAAAAAAAATAAAAATGAATCATACCAACAGAGGAATTCCAGTACGCGGTTAGAGCCCACAAAAAAGTAGCCATCATTCATTACTAAATAAAAACACATTCCTTATGCAGGTCTGCAGGTGCATGTGTGAATCATCAACTCACAGTAACAGGGATTGAGTCTTCCACTTCCTTGTGGCTAACCAACTGCACATTACCATCTTCATAGTAGTGCACCTAGCGGGAGGGGAACAATTATTATTATTATTTTTTTTACCTTTTCACTTAAAACAAGGCTGGAGATGAAATTATCAGCAATGGGGATTACAATTGCAATGGACAAAAATTGGCATTGTTATTTTGAAGCACCAATACTATAAGCACACGAGAGTTTGTTAAAATCACCTGGATTTTCAGCACTCCCACCACATGGGCCGTGGACTGACCGAGGGTGAGCTTCCATTCTGACCTACAGCGCCCGTTCCTGTGTCAAAAGCATCCACAAGGACCTCTTACTTTACAATAATGAAACACACCACTGATTGTAATCATGCAAATATAAATGGAAGAACCAAAAGGTGAATATAGTTAAGTGTTATATTGGATGCATATCAATTGCCCAGGATAAAGAGGAAGAACACAATACCAAAAGTTTTTAGGTTGAAACTGATGACCCTCGATGCAAGCAATGATTGTTTGCTGGCCATCAACAGTTTTCCCATAAACCTAGAGAACAAAAATAATAATTGCTTTAACATCCTCCACAATCTAAATAGAGCTGAGCACTACGAATTAAATACAATGTCAAAATTATAGGAACAATGGAAATTACACACTATTATTTTTAAGCATACTTTAGAATAGAGAAAAGCAAGATTATCATCTCTTGTGGAAATTAATTGCAATAATAAGTGTTAATTTCAAACATATTTCCAACCTTTTTTTTCATAGGTTTTACCATCAACTGCAGCTTTTGTGAAATTGCAACCACCCATCTCCTAATACCATATCCTAACAGCATGAAGTGCACGTGTATCGGTGCATGAGTTACCGTGCACACTCCACTAGGGTAGTGTTCTTTGACGTAGGCACACAGGGCTGAATCACAGGCATCTCTCCAGCTTCTCAGGGCCGTCTCGTCCTCACACGGCTGCACATCGCTCACCTCTTTCCTCAGATGGTCAAAGCGAAATGACAGATTGTTACGGGGGTCCAAGAAACGCCCCTGACCCAAGTCGCCGTGTTCGGTGATCAGAACCTTGAAAGAGATGACAGGAGATGGTTGAGACCGGTCGCTCTAAGATACTGATTTATTTAGAAGGAAGAAACCTACCGGTTCATCGTAGCCCTCTAGTTTGGCAGGGGTGAACTGATCCATATTGTACTGGGCAAAGGAGCTGTGGAAATAGTAATTTAATACTGTCCATTAGGCCTGACTGAGAGGATGAAAAATAATGTGTCCCACCGACTCTGAGGGCTCTGAAACCAACAGAGTAAAATAACGAGACAGCCAATGCTAAGTGAGCAATACTTACTGGGACGCTCCCTCCCTGAGCAGGTTGTCGTTGTTGAGGAGAAGCCGGACATCTGTCAACACAGAAGAAAGAAATACCCTCAAGCATTGCCTTGCTTTTCTGTCACAAGTCTAAGATGGTATGATCCTAACAATAATGAATGAATTACAGAACAGTAGGCTCTCACCGTTGAAGACTTCATTGAACTCTCCTGGAGGGGCATGAGTTACAAAGTTTGCTGCAATTCGGACCTATGAAGGAGTTGAAACATAGGATACAAAAATAAGATAACTGAATGTGCAATAATAATTTCCAGCTCTTTTTTGGCATTTAACTCTCACTCACAAAAGCTATAACGTCATACAATTACTGGAAATGTATGCAATAACTAGGGGTCAATGAAGGGAGACTAGTTCTGTTGATTCAGACTTCACAGAACTGTGTGTTAAGGAAGGTTAGACTAGATAACTTGATACAGACTGCACAGGACAGTGTGTGAGTGTAAGTTCGACTGCTTATCTTGATAAACAGAAAAAATAACAGTTTTAAGGTAGGTTAGACTTCAAACAGGGTAGGTTAGACCTCGCACAACTGTGTTTTACATAAATGAGCTGTAGCTCAGCTCTATCTCTACTTGTAATACGTCTATATTTGGGGTATCACAGTCAGCTGTTTCAAGAGCCGAGGCCAAGTTTGGTGATCAAACCTTCAAACTGCAACCGATCCGTTTGACCCACTAAACCGCGTTATACAGTCCTAACGGTAGCTGGCTCAAAGTTAACGTTGCATATAACTAGGTTATATCGGGGGTGGCATAATGCATAAACATATGTGCATACGAGAGGGTTCAATCCTAAGAAGAGGTGTGGAAAGCAGTTCCTTGATTAAGCCGTATAGCCATCTACATGCTTTATTCTGTAGATGGAAGACGCTAGCGGCGAGCTAACGCTAGCTGACAACAATACGTTCACCTGTTAGTAACGCGAAGGATAGTGGGGATGCTATCTACCAACAACATCCCCTGTCATTTATTTTAGAATACAAATAATACATGAAGCATGAAATGTAGTGCGAGTAATAAAATAGTGTTAAAACCTTCTCCTCATCTGACAGCGGCTCCTCAAAGTCCGCCATCTTGGCTCTTTGTGACCCCACCCACCGGCCGACAGGCAGTCTGGTGCCGCGGCGCTGCTTGTTCACGCTGTAGCTAAACACAGAAAGGTTATTATAAAAGGACTGCCAGCCTATTTATCTCGCCGATGTTGTTGCTTCATGACAACGTATTTGAATGTGCAGACTGGAAAAACACAGTTAAAGACAGTTACATTTTAAAAAATATATATATATTAATTAAAAAGCAACAGAGGGCGCCAAACGCTAGATGTTGGCGCAGCTCACTCTATGCCCGAGGCTGTAGATATGTAAATACATAGACGGCGCATTGGCCTTTGATCGTACGTCAACGTCGCCGCCATATTTGAGAGGGCAAGACTGACCTGTAAACAAATGAAGTAAAGGCGGGGTAACATTAGTCATTCGGTTGTCATTTGTTAACATTATCGTGCTTTTCATTCAAAAATTACAGCTCCACCGTTTACGTGTGTACTGTAATATAGGCATGTCTTTCCTCTCAAATATGGCGGCGACATTGACTTATCGACATTAGTCGAAACAGTCAATGCGCCGTCTATGCGTATATATCTATGTCCGTAGAAATAACGCTAGGACAACTAGTGGACAACCATAGTAGCTGCACGTAGACAACGGCCGCCGTCTGCACAGTGCACACACTGGCAACAAAAACACTTAACACTTACAACCATGGCGTCACAGGTAAGTGACAGTACATATGGATGTTATTAAATGTGGATTTAGCTAATAAACAAATAGTCATCTCTCAGAAGGTCATGAACGAAGAAATTCAGAGAGCGAACAGAATATGAGCGAACGTTGTTACTTCATATCATCCTGTAAAACTTGCTTGTTAATAGTTAGCGTCCCATGGTGTAGCTACGTAAGCCGTAAAGTGTGTTGATCGGACGGCTGCAGGAAGTCCCTGGTCAAGCCTGAAGAAACCATAACGTGAATAGGAAATCTATGACATTATCCCTGACTAGTTAGTTCACCTAGCCGATAACGGCTTGCTAGCCATCAACAAACTATTAGCAAAGAGTAGCTTGACTGTTAGCCTACTGCCGTGCCCCAGTCCACTATGAATAGGTCATTGTTTTTTGTAAGGCATTTGTTGTCAATGAGCCGCCATGTGAGTTCCTCTGCTGCGTGTTGTCAGGTGATAACCAGCCCAGAGGAGATCTCCAAACTCTACAGAGAGCTCAGCCTGTTCCCTGCTCTATGTAGAGCAGACGTGGGACCTGTAATCACGTCCCAGTATGGTGGGAAGTACAGTAACATTTACACAGGTATGCGTGTCATGTATTTGTATGTAACCAATAGTATAGGACATTATTATCGTATTATTATAGGCAATTATTATATTATATTATTTTAGGTAAACATTAACATAGTTATGCATGGTCTTCTATAGAGTGGAGCCAGCGTGACCTGGAGAGGAATGAGAATGTTACGTTTTGCAAACAGTACATTGTTTTCCATGATGACAAGTCGGTCGTATACTCTGGACCTTCAGGAAACTGCACTGAAATCAAGGGAGAGTACGTTATATTTACAGTTCCTAATTCCTAATTGCCTAATTGAACAGTTCCCACTCAATGCAGTTCCACCTTAATGTGAACTCTAATGTGCTTGTCCTGCTAAGGGTGCTGAGTAAAGATTCTCCATCTGGAGAGATGAAGGCAGTGGTGAGAGAATGTTCAGTCAAAGGAGAGGAGAAACAGTTTCTGGAGGTAAGAAGATGTCCGTTCTTGGCACCAATGTCATTCTCTTTATTTCTATTGAACTTCCCTCTGAAACTTTTGATGCCCCCTGCCTGTTTTTGCTGTCATTTTTTATGACGACATGTATGTGTGTATGTGTGAAAGCAGCTAATATGTGAAACAAAAGTAGAGGTGCCGCTCACCTCTGCCCTCTGCCACTATGTGCCCTATCAGATCTGGAGTAAGAACATTAAGGCCAAGAGCATTGACTTGACTGCACTGAAAAAACATGGCAAGGTTTATGGGGATGGTAAGAGATCTCTTGAAACATTTGTTTTCTATATTTTTTTTTATGTTCTTTACGGCTGACCTACAGAAACAAACCTACAGAAGATATATTCGCCTTTCAGTTCCCCCTCTACTGTAATGTGTCTCCATAGACCAATTTGGTTGCCTGGTGTGGTCTCACTCCGAGACCCATCTCCTCTATGTGGCTGAAAGGAAGAGGCCCAAGGCTGAATCATTCTTTCAGGTCTGTAAGCACCATTGGGGTACACCCTTCAGTACTTTAACAAAGTAATTATTATCATGTTATATTATTTTAGAAATATTAGGCCACTAATGACCACTGGAGTAAATCAATAGTGCATATGTTTTCTTTAATTTACAATTGATTCTTTATTTGAAATCTTTAATATGTATGTTTGTAGACAGAGTCTCTTGAGTCGTCCTCTACAGGGGATGAGGATGAGATGGGCACAAAACTGGAGAGCAAGGAGAAAACTAAGGTGGGTCTCTTGCAAGTCATGCTGACAAAACCACACCCTCATTTTCCTCCATTGTCTGGTGAGTGTGACACTCTTAGATCACATGATTACAGTGTATTCAGGATGTGCTTTCCCTGCTGCTCCTCTAGGGGAAGCAGTTTGTCTTTTATGAAGACTGGGGGGAGGCGCTGGTTGGCAAGAGCTGCCCGGTTCTCTGTGTGTTGGACATTGAAGGGAACAACGTCTCTGTGCTGGATGGCGTGCCTGAGGACATCTCGCCCGGACAGGTTCACTTACTACAGTGCTGATCCAAGAGCATGTCCGGAATATTATTCATGAATGTTGCTTCTATATTAATCACAGTGCACATCAACATCACCACTCTCCCTTTCTCCTTCCCCAGGCCTTTTGGGCTCCGGGGGATACAGGTGTGGTCTTTGTTGGCTGGCGGCACGAGCCCTTCAGACTTGGCCTGAAATACTGTCCCAACAGACTGTGAGAACACATGATTATAATACTAGTGATATAAGCAGCCATTGTGTCTGTGGGCTTTGTAGAAAATTAAACTTTTGTAATTTTCTGTACTCTCAGGTCCTCTTTGTTTTATGTGGACCTAACTGGTGGGATGTGCGGTGAGTGCTTCTCCGTTTCACTTCTCAGTTAGCCCCTTTTGTCCTGATATAGGCCTGAGTAGACTGTTGTCCATACTGTCTGTCTGTGTCTCCTTGGGTGTGTGTGTGTGTGTCTGTCTGTCTGTCTGTCTGTCTGTCTGTCTGTCTGTCTGTCTGTCTGTCTGTCTGTCTGTCTGTCTGTCTTGTCTGTGCGTGTGCATTGTCTCCTTCAGAACAGTTGTCATCTGGCGACAGTGCGGTGTGCTCCCCCAGGCTCAGTCCAGACCAGTGTAGGATCGTCTACTTAGAGTGTGGCATCTTTGGACCCCACATGCAGTGCAGCAGGTTGTGCATGGTAAGACACACATGCCCCCTTGTGGAGGCAACGCACCTGAACTCCTATCAGATGACAGACCAAAGGGCTGTCTTTATAAACGGATGATGGTAGCATAACAATTATTTCTTCCCTGCCATATATGAATACATTCCACAATGTGTGCTGTTTGGTTTGCAGTATGACTGGTACACCAAGAGGTCCTCAGTGGTGGTGGATGTAGTGAAGAGACCTGGAGAGGGTGAGGGACATTTAACAAGCCATGCAATGCTTTTATTGATCCCTACTACACCTAATGGTTCTGCCTGTCCTGTCTGTTCTATCTATCGGGTTGTTCTGACTATCCGAACAACCCGTTTGTCTACAGATGGCTTCACTGGTATATATAGCTCCCAACTGTCTCCACAGTGCTGGTCGGCTGACAGTCAGCGCGTCCTCGTTGCCTGTCCCCAGCGAAGCCGCAAGGTAAAAGCGGCAACCAGTGTAATCTCGGAGAAGAGAAAACGTGTGTTATTTTAATTGCAAATGAACCAAGCATATCTGTTGTTGGTTTGTTATGTTTTGGGTTTTTTATACCTTGTAGGACCTGCTTGTTGTGGATATCACCACAGGAGGCATCACTTCTCTGACAGCCAGTGAGTCAACTGACACCTCTGAAACGCTTGAATCATCATACTCTGCCTGGAACTCAAAGTTCTGTTAACTGATAGCATATTTCTGTCTCAAAAGTGGCTTGATTGCCATATTAGTGTGTTTTGTGAGAAACATGGCGCTGTTGGGGCACTGGGTCCAACATGCTATTCTGTATTGCACTTCAGAGTTCGACATCAGCAACTGGTGTATCCTGAACATAGTGAGAGATCTGATGGTAGTCAGCTTCTCCTCGCCAAACTGTCCCCCCAGTCTGGTAGGTTTAACCCTATAGTTAAGAATAGTTTCCGTTATTAAAGTGAATTCTATTTGATTTGTTATCTTGTTTTATTTAAGATGTGTAAAGGTTAGTGGAGTTTTTTTGGTCTGGGTGTGCACGTTGCGTTACAAAAACCTGTTATTCTCACATGAATTAACCAGGTGTACCAACATGCAAGTTGTTCTTCAACTGTGATGGGGATTGCTATAGGCTATGTAATTTCCTGTGTTCAGAGTGTAGGCTTCTTGCCAGCCAAGGACTCCCAAGAGGATGTTTCTTGGGTTACTCTGGAGGAATCCCAGCCTCAGAAAGACATTAGCTGGCAGATCCTGACCCTCAGCCCTCCCGCGGATCAAGACAACAGCCAATACCGTGAGAACCAATTCCCACTTATTGAACCAATTCCCACTCATTGACTCCTAGCTCTGGTGTTTTTCCTACCTTTTGGTGATATCATATATTCAAGTAAATGTTTTGGTCTGCAAGTGCATGTTGTGTTACCAAAAAAGATTGAAGACCAAAAAGATTGAAGCACCTGAAATTATTTTCTCAACATTATATATTTTTATATATATATTGCCGTGTGCACTCTATATTAGTGTGTACACAGTATATTACTTTGTGCACTCTATATTAGTGTGTACACAGTTATTACTTTGTACGCTCTATATTAATGTGTTAAGAGTCTATCACTGTGTGCATTGCTATGGTGACACAACACTGGGAGCTGCCTGGTTAGCTATGACACACCACATCTGATTCTCAAAATTGATTGGACATGCTTGAAATTGTGAAAACGGTGTTGAAGTTCAAATATGCCAAATAGAATTACCCCCATGTCCTTGGTGGGTCATCTACACGTGACATGCTTCCTACAATGTGATGTGCTTCCTCTTTCCAGTCTGGCGCTTCTGGGATGTCCCACTTATAACATGGCCACTTGCTAATCATTCAAATAGAAGGGTGTTGATTCATATTGTTGGTGATTCAGTCATTTGTGTTCCTGGAAACACAAATGATCAGAACAGATAAATATATGGGTCTAACTTATGCCTAGAGTGCAATCAGTTAAACATTCATATGGAACACAGACGTAGTCTCTAAACAAGATTAGAACATAATGGTTAAATGGTAAATGGACTGCATTTATATAGCGCTTTTCTAACCAGTGCCACTCAAAGTGCCAACAGTGGCCACTCAAAGTGTTTTACGATTTTTGCCTCACGTTCACCCATCCTACACACATTCACACACTGACGGAGTGTCAAACATGCAAGGCAACAGCCAGCTTGTTGGTAGCAGTTAGGGTTGGGGGTCTTGCTCAGGGACACCGCGACACTGAACTAGCAACATTGCCAGTCAACACGTTCTTCCTCTGGAAGCACTGGCGGTTTTATTATTTAATATTTAGCAACTGCGTTTGCAAATCTCCCATGCAATTGAGACCTAGTACCTCCATGTCAGTGGCCCAGTAGAACGCCAGAGGAGGAACATAACTTTTGAGGGTGATGATTTTAAATTGTTATGTTAATTGTTGGTATTTTGAAGGGGAGGTCTTTATTTAGCTAATTTTGTTAACTGCTTGTATGTTATGAGTTAACAGAGTTATTAAACCTCACAGGATGCTGGACAGCTGATGTGAGGTTGATAAAATGTTGAGCATTCATTCATTGGAGTGGTGATGAGACTTAGGCCATGATGTTACTTATACGACCTCGTCATAGCCGTGCCGTTAACGAAAGTTAATCAGCACCACTCCAGCCAATCCAAATTGACTACTCACCCAGGCCATGGTACAAATTGCAATATTGCTCGTAAATAAGTCCATACAGACGTCTGAGATTTGTTGCACATATAGGTGCTATAGCATATAAGTAAAAAAGAAGGACCTTGAGGAAGAAGTTGAGCTGAATGCAGTGAGTGATCTCTACTTCTCTGTGTTTGAGTCATCCCAGAGTTATCTTTTGAAGGGAATATGTATACCCTTGCCTACGTAACAGCATATCTTCTGGCTAAGACATTTTGTTTTGATGTTTTTTAGCGGGCTTGGACTTTGAAGCCTTGCTGATCAAACCAAAGGAGGCCGAGGAGGGAGTGAAGCTGCCTCTGGTCGTCATCCCCCACGGTGGGTCATCATCAGTCGGAGGCATCAGCTCATTTAATGTACTGGGGAATGTCCTCCTCTTTTGTGATCCGTGCATTGTGTTTTGGTTTTTAGGATCTTTGTTAAACATTCAGTAAACGCACATTAGTATCTGCTGCTCCTGTAAGTTTGTAATTGTGTAGACAAAGTGCTTTTCATAAAAAATGGTGAATGGTGTTTCCCCACTCAGGCGGTCCTCATTCAGTGATCGTGGCTGAGTGGCTTCTCTCACCGTCGGTGCTATGTCGGATGGGCTTTGCTGTGCTACTTGGTGAGTAGAAGTGCTCATGGGAAAAAAATATTTATACGGTGTGTATATATATTTATATTATGATTAATTATAGTCATTCATAATAGCCTTTATTCCTATTTGTGAAATGAGATACTCAAAAATAACAAACCATAGTTCCATTGACTGGAACGAATATTCCAGTCTTCTTGCTGTAATATCAGCGAAAAGATGTCTAATATTTGTCGCTTTCTTCCAGTGAACTATCGAGGCTCCATTGGCTACGGCCAGGACAACGTCCTCTCGTTACCTGGCAACGTGGGCAGCCAGGATGTACAAGATGTTCATGTGAGAACTTACTAAAAACACCCACGTTAAATATGACACGCACGTTTACAATAACATTGAGGGTTCCAATGCTCTCTGCATTATTTAATATTATTTAAACTCTATGGATGTATTTAAGTCGTTTTTGTGAGACTACTTCCACTGATTCATAATCATACCATACGATGATTTTAAATAAATGTGGCTAGCCTTTCGTTTTTTAAGACTCAATCTAAATGTTAATGTTCTGGTTTTACTCATGTGCTTTTGTGCTCATCCACCCCAGCTGGCTTTCTCCTGTGTTTAAAACACATTTCTATTTTCACACCAGTTTGCAGTAGAGAGCGTGCTGAAAGACGGGGAGTTTGACGAGCAGAAGGTCGCTCTTTCTGGGGGCTCCCACGGTGGTTTCTTGGCCTGTCATCTCATTGGCCAGTACCCAGGGTTCTACAAGGCCTGCGTGGCACGCAACCCTGTGACCAACCTGGCCTCCATGATCGGCAGCACAGACATACCAGACTGGTAATTCATTATATGTTTGTTTAAGACACACAATTTACATGTGAGGTGTTTCACTACTGAAAACATCTTGCATTAGAACTGGTATTCCCCAGGTGGGGTAGTACCTGTTTTTTAGGGAGGACGGTTTCTATACTTCTCTGCACATCTGGGCTTAAGCAAGCTGTGTGTGTGTGTGTGTGTGTGTGTGTGTGTGTGTGTGTGTGTGTGTGTGTGTGTGTGTGTGTGTGTGTGTGTGTGTGTGTGTGTGTGTGTGTGTGTGTGTGTGTGTGTGTGTGTGTGTGGGAAAACCCTTTGCAAGCTAGTGGCTGCTGATCCTGTGTGTATGACTTCATTGTAAATACGTGCAGGTGTATGGTGGAGAGCGGTTACGACTACAGTGCAGACTGTCTGCCTGACGCTGCCGTTTGGGAGAAGATGCTGAGCAAGTCTCCTATTAAACACATTGCAAAGGTCAGTTTAATAGAGGAGAGAGGCTGAGCCCCCCCTCCCTCCCTTATGCATTACTTTTGAACTGTATAAACTGAAAAAGTCATATGGGAATAAATGGAGCTACATTAAAAATAAGTTATGATATGGATCCAAATCTCCATGAAATGTACCTGGCAGGGTTTGTTTAATTTAAATGTAAATTCCCACAACAAGAAATATTTAATGGATGTCAATGGCATGGGTAAAATACATTGTAAGGCCAGTCAACATTAGTTAACTGGCTCAAAGTATGGCTCAAATAAGGAGCCAAAGCGGAAGTAGTTACTTTGATGACACTAGCTGCTTCACATATGGACGTGCATCCGTCTATTCTCCATCTATTCTACGGAGGTGCCGTATATGTGAATGACATATCCTGACGTTGGACCTCCTGAAAAAATACTACCCCCGAGGTAGTATGTTCTCCGGAGGAAATGCTAATTACCTTATATGTGAATGAGCAGTAGGATGTTGGCATTTCACACCAGTTGAGTGGGCATGTTGATGACGCTTCGGTCTACGTTTGCATGTCATTAAGTGGCACCCGCACCCTAATCGATAATCAGCCTATTGCCCTTTGTTCGCTGAATGGTTTAAAAAATATTTTAATGTGGCACTGCATATTTTAATGTGGCAGTCATTCGTGGTGAACGCTAAATGATAGGTCTTATCGTAACCCTCAAGTACAACATCATACAATAAATTACAATACATGAGTTCACGGCTGCACGCGTATATAGAAAATGTTTTTTTATCATTATGTTACATCTTTCCTGCTGTCGGCTCCCAAACCGTAGTCGAGGAGCACAGGAGGAACATTCTCTCGGGGGTAACAGCAGTGGGTCTGCTTATAGGTTTGAATATGGTCAGAATAAAGCAGACTCGTTCATTACTTCACTAAACTGACACACGCTACCGCTCGCTCTCCTCGCTCGTCCACTAACACACACATACACACACACACTGCCATTCTCGCACACACACTTGATTTCTGTAAACACAGAAATCAACTACATTTGTCCCAGTGTTTGATTGATGTGAAATGAAGCCAAAAAAGACGCCCTCTTCCTCCGGTAACGCAGTCGTTTGCGACGCCTTTCTTGTCTGTCGTTTCTTCTATTTGTCTGTAACGATCGACCGATGCGGATGTTGTGGATGCAACGGAATATATGATGCATCGCTGCAGCAACATTTAAGATGATCGCGATGAGTTCTGCCCGTTCTGCCTGCGCGCTGTCTGCGGTAAAACAAACCCGATCCCGCCTCTTGCGAACCTCAACCCTACGTCATATCCCGCCCCTTGCAAGCCCACCCCCCTTAAGCAGCCGGAGATTCTACTGATGACTGAGCGACACCGATCTCCGCATATCGGGCATCAAGTGTGAATAAGTGTGAAATGTGAAAGCAGCTACTGTTTAAGCGACTCTTGAGTTTTTCATGTGCATGGGTACCAGCATACTACAGTTGCTTTCTGTCAGTCTCAATTATTTTAAATAAGTTGACCTGCACACGACTTTGTCAGTTACTAAGGTCTAAATGTGACACACAAGGTGGGCATGACTTAGCCAGTCTATTGCGAGCAGTCACACTGGTCCATCAGTAGTCGGCAAGTATTGCATCACATGGGTTGTTTTAAATCTTCCCCAGGTGAGGACACCAGTGTTGCTTATGCTGGGGGAAGAAGACAAGCGTGTCCCCAACAAGCAGGGCATTGAGTACTATCGGGCTCTGAAGGCACAGCAGCTCCCTGTCCAGTAAGTATTGGGCGAACAGCGGACCAGTAGCCAGTAGCGCCAGTAGTAAAACAACCTGCCGTTCAATGCTTGGATAGTCATTTGACCTCTGTGTTCCCCCCACTTGTCAGGTTGTTTTGGTACCCGGGCAACAACCACTCTCTCTCCAAAGTGGATGCAGAGTCTGATGGTTTCATGAACGTCGCTCTGTGGTTGATACAGCACCTGTGCAGATGAAGCAGCCTGAAGCAAGACTAAGATGGATACAAACCAGTGGGTATCAGGCCTATAACTGTTTATGGTATCAGGGTACCCTGGACATACAATAAGACGCTATGCTTCTCAGGATAAAGTGAGGTCCAAGCCAAATGATTTTTTTTATTTTTACATCTGGGATTTACTACCCATCCTTAATTAATGGCAAATTCCATTATATGTGTCAGAAAATTAATTTTGACTCCATAACTTTAACTGAATGTAAAAACGTATTAGTTTTGGTTTGCTCCGTCTTCCCCACAACGAGTTCAAAATGTTATATTAAATTGATGTTAAAATAAACTATTTAATATTAAAGTTGTGTGTTCTCTTATTTTCTCCTAATTGGCTCTCTTAATTTTGTCCTTGGGTTCATAAATAATACATTATGCAGAAACTAAAATCATTTTTATTCCCTTGCCTTTAGGTTTATTTCTTATTTTATTTTATTTTTTAATTTTGTGTACCCTTTATTTCCTGCTTTTATTGCATCCCTAGTTGTGACTGCATTTGTATTTTCTGTGCATGGACTTAAAGGGTAGATCGTAGTCAGGTTAGTTCAGGTTACTAACACTGGTCGAATTGACAATCAAGAGCTGTGATGATGTCATCAATATCGTACACTCCCATTTCCTTTTTGATCTCACAGGTTAGGTGTAATTTCTCTGTGAGCAACATTGTGGATTTTATGACCAAAAGCTCTTCAGGTAAGAGATGCAATTTTTTTTTGCCTAGCATTCATCATATTTTAGAATTATTTAACTTAACTTTCTTTAATTTGATGATCTGCAGTCATTCTAACTCATACTAACAAACCAAAATGCTTAAACATTTTCTCATGGCTGCATGGGGTGGAGAAAGATGCAGCAGTTTGTTAAAAATGTTACAAACTCATGGCCAAAAGATGGGTTGGTTAAGTGTGTATGTTGTCTGTTCTGGACCTACAAAGGCGGCAAGACTGGCATCTACAACTATGACAGTGATTAGCCTAGTGATACATGCACATTCAGAAATACAGTCCACACTAACTAACTTCAAAGTTTTGGAAGAAATCCTTTTAAATTATTTCATCATTTTATTCAGAACTGTTTATTCTTCAATACAGTTATTGCATGTGGATTATTATTCATTTTTTTTATTGTGTGGATATTACTTCTGCAAATGACCTTTCATTGTTCTCCCTAGATCTATCTCCAGCTAGTGTTAATTTGGGGTAGGTTAACAACTCTTTGTATTCTGCATTAACTCATAATCTGTGATTGTGTCGTAGATGTCCAAATTAGTTTTATTTTTAGTACAAAAACCACTAGTACCATTAGTACAACCACTGAGTTACTGATGCTCAAACAAAAAGTACTAACCTAATCTTGGCTGTTTCACTTCTGCAGAGCGTTCATGCTCCTCAAACACCTGCGTCCCTGCTTGAATCAGGCCAATGCAAATGATGGTAAGTCAATTCAGATATTTTACAATTTCCACTGTTGATCTTATCATAGTAACACATTGTATTATGCCAAGCTCACTTGTCATAATGCTGCCGCCATAGTAGGCACACATTAGCCTTGGCATCAGTACGCAAATAATCGAACTAGATTTTTTTGTCCTATAGAAATCTTGTGACGTGAGGCTTATTCTCTCTGGTTATTCCCTGTCCTACCTCGACAATCGACTAGTGTGTGCTTTTCTGCGCAGAAATTGACTTAAGACTCATTAGACAGTGAGCTGCTCTCGTCAGGCAGAATTTTGGCAAGGTTTAAAAGTCTATGTGAGCTTTGCATATTAGAATGATGTAATGCCAAAGCATTTAATTGTTTCCAGAAATATTATCTTTTAGGAATATGTATGTTGAAGATTTTAGGATAAGAGCACATAGTGTGGAAATAACATTCTCTGTGCTGGTGTTACGTGCCCGGCTTTACACACTAAGAAAGTAAGCCGGACATAACCGATTACACTGCTCTGTTAACTTACCTATACAATACAAAACTGCCAGTCAACAATTTATCTTTGGAGTAACTGATGGAAAAGTCCAATAATAACTTGTATCCCATTTTCTCTTTCAGGATATCTTTCAAAAAGTTGTTCTTCTATTACTGAGCCAACTTCCTTTATTGAGAGCAAGTATTCCCCCGTTTTTCCCATGTGACAATAATGAAATTGCTACAAAGGTGTACTGTGCACACAGGCCACTCAATGACATCCCTTTCTTTACTTCAATGAATGTAACGTTTCTCGACCTAAGTCACACCAAGATACGGGAAGTCGGACAACATAAATTCTCTGGTATCCAAAACCTTATCACTCTGAAAATTAGGTGGAATTGTGATCCAAAAAACCTAAGAACTAATAAAACCGTCTACTGTAGAGTCAAAATACACAAGGATGCCTTAAGGAGTCTCCACAACCTCACTTATCTATATCTGGAAGGAAACAGCCTTACCACGTTACCCTGGTTACCTGAAAGCATAAAGGTCCTGGATCTCCAGAGTAACTGCATTTTCAACATCATCATCCCTTTTGGAACTCCACATCTAGAGCAGCTCTTCCTCACAATGAACTGTTATTATGAAAACCCTTGTTACCAGCCATTTTACATCCATGAGGATGTTTACAAGGAGCTATCACATCTAAAAAATCTAACCCTGGGATACAACAATTTGACATCAGTACCACTAGGATTACCAGCTTCACTTATGTCACTGGACTTGAAAGAGAATACAATAACTGAGATTCCAGAAGGGGCATTTGCCATGCTTCCCAACTTGGAACATTTAAATCTGGGATGGAATTGTCAGCGTTGTGACCATGCAGCCCACCCTTGTTTTCCTTGCCCTAACAATGCCTCCCTAAAGCTACACCCAAACTCCTTTTATGCGATCAACAGCTCTGTTGTTTATCTGAGCTTGAAGGGAAACTCTTTGAACAATATTCCAGAGGGTATTTTTCTCCCTTTGACAAATTTGAAGAGGTTGGATCTCTCCGACAACTACCTGGCCTACACCATCCGTAATGGTACCTTCTTTACAGAGCTAAAGCAGTTAACATGGATCAGCCTCATCTATAACTTTCAACCACTAACGAAATTTCATGATCTGATCCTTTCACCACACCTGGGCAATGTATCAAATCTAGAAACTCTACTTCTCAGCGGATACTTTTTCGGCACAATTTCAGAACAAAGCATTGTGGTTCTGTCCCGACTTAAACAACTTAAGATGCTGGAGATGCGCATGAATTTCATCAGCTATTTCAACATGAGTACTCTGGGAATATTGCCTTCCCTCACCAGATTAGACCTGTCCCAGAACATTCTAAGTTATCTCCCTTACAATGTGTCACATGGATACTCTTTGGAAAAAGGCTCTCAAGATTCAAATGCTTTCGAAGATTATTCAGATTTACCCATGCTACCAGTATCAGCAGACATGTATCAAAGTGAGACTGAAAGTGACACCTGTAGAACTAACAGTACAATATTTGAAATGTGGCATTTCAACAAGAAATTCTGCCGAAATAAATTCACAATTGATCTTTCTCAAAATAATGTTATTTTCCTTCATGAAGATGTTTTCGATGGTATGGAAAATATTGTGTGTTTAAACCTGTCTTACAATTATGCAAGCCAGGCTTTAAGAGGTAGACTTTTCAGTCGTTTGAAAAGCTTAGTTTACTTAGATATGTCATACAATAGAATTGACCTATATTATAGAGATGCATTCAGTGAGTTGAACAAGACTCTGAAGGTACTGGACCTCAGTCACAATGAGTATCACTTTCGTATGAGGGGAATGGGTCATCGTATTGAGTTTATTCACAGTCTCTCTAATATGGAAGTCTTAAATCTTGCAAATAATGACATTAGTGGGCGAATAGATCCGAGACTGAGCAGCAACTCTGTGAAGTATATGTACTTCTCTGGGAATCGCCTAGATATAATGTGGGAAGGGGATGGCCAGACCTACGTACATTTCTTCCAGGATCTCAGGAAATTAATCTACTTGGACATCTCACAGAACCGGCTACATTCAGTCGAAAAACAGATCCTCTGTAATCTACCAGGGAGCCTACAGGCCCTCACCATCAGCAATAATTACCTTCATTATTTTCCATGGCCGAGCCTTACTTGTCTTGGAAATCTTAGTCATCTCCATCTCAGTGGAAATCACCTTTCATATTTGCCTGGAAGTGTAACAGAGTTTCCACCAGAACTTTCCCTCTTGGACCTCAGTAACAACTGGATAAGCCATCTTCCTGATCAGTTCTTTAGTCAAGCCAAAGCTTTGCAGTGTCTCTATCTCAATACCAACCGTCTCAAAGTGTTGAACCTTCAGTCACTCCCACCCCTGCTGAAAAATGGCACTTCTCATCAGTTGCTTACTCTACATAATAACCACTTCAGCTGTGACTGTTACAATTCTGGATTGGGGGAATTTCTGCGGACCAGCACCACACGTATTCTTTACTTGACTACTGCTGTCCGATGTGAATTCCCAGAGTCCCTGCAGGGAAAGAGTGTGCTGACAGTGGACCATAGTAACTGTCAGATCTATGGTGGCTTGGCCTTCCTCTTATGTACGATCATCACATGTGCATTTATTGCTCTGCCGCTGTTAAGACATCTGTATGGCTGGGATGTGTGGTACTGCCTACAGATCCTATGGGCAGGATGTAAGGGCTACCTGCATCCTCCTGCCAGTTGCTCGCCAAAACACTATGATGCTTTTGTGGTGTTTGACACAAACAACCAGGCCGTGAGAGACTGGGTTTACAATGAGTTGGTTGTCCGTTTGGAGAGCTCAGGCTACAGAAGATTCTCTCTCTGTTTAGAGGAGAGGGACTGGATCCCTGGGCTTTCCTGCATTGAAAATCTCCACAATGCTGTCCATAGCAGCGAAAAGACAGTGTTTGTGCTGTCCAACGGCACAAGAAATGGCATTGGTGAAGCAACGGTCAACGGTGTGATACGGCAGACCTTTTTCATGGTTCAGCAGAGGCTTCTGGATGAGAAGGTATACAATTAAATAAATGTTTATAAATGCTTCTATTTTTGTTTACATTCATTAGCATTCCTATCATCATTATATTGTTGGCATGTTGTTATGAATCTCTTTGATTTCATCTCAACAAGGTGGACGTAGCCGTTCTCATACTGCTGGACAAGATGTATCCCAAGCTGAAGTACCTCCAACTAAGGACGAGGTTGTGCAGGAAGTCCGTGATATCCTGGCCTAGAAACCCACAGGCCCAACCCCTATTCTGGAACGAAATGAGGGCAGCACTGTCATCAGACAATCTTCAATTATATGACAACAACATTAGTGAAAGTTTTATATAGTTTCCCTAATCCTTTTTCTAAATTGCATATTGTAAACTATAAACAACTTACTTTGTCATTTAAAGGGCTAATGTCATGCCACCAGGTGTGGGTGTGATTAGCTGGTACAAGCTGTTTGAAAATCATTCCTACCCTGTGCCATAGTGACATCACAAGTGGGCGTGTCCACTTAGATCTAGCTGGATAGAACAGTCTACCAGCCTACCCAGTGGACTGTAGCAAACGTTACTCATCTATGCTTCATATATCTGGGTGGACACGCCCGCTTGTGATGTCACCCAGCTATATGAAGGATAGATGAGCAACGTTTGTTACAGTCCACTGGGTGGCATGACATGGCCCTTTAATCTGTGAATCTGTTAATCTGTGAAACCTTTGAGATGTTTAGCTTCAGTTTGTGTCCCTGTTCAATTTGAAGGGTGTATCACAACAATGTAATGTGAACGTTTTTAATGTAGAACACATCATTTTGGACAATATACTGGCTGCGCTACCAGTAAGATGTTTCATTGAAACGTATTTATTGAAATTCAATGTGAATAATATTAAATGGTGGAACATTTCACGTACATTAGTGTGCTGATATATAGAGAAGGGATTATAGCTTACTGCTGTAGTCAATTGGGAGTAATACATGAATCAAGCATATACGTATATATAGCAGATGTCCTGTCCATTGGTCTGAAGGGATTGCCATCCCAGAGCTAGCATAAAACGGCCTATACCCTCCTAGTCGGGGGGGGGGGGGGGGGGGGGGTAACGCGATTGTCGACGGGGAGGAGCGAACGCGATGGCGGCCACGGCCACCAGGGGTGGCTCCGCCACTGGCACTTTTCATACACAAGGCAGAGAACCGTCTGTCTGTCTGTCTGTCTGTCTGTCTCTCTCTGTCTCTGTGTGTGTGTGTGTGTGTGTGTGTGTGTGTGTGTGTGTGTGTGTGTGTGTGTGTGTGTGTGTGTGTGTGTGTATGTATATGGGGGGGGCAAACGGCCCACGAGAAGCCGCGGCCCTTCTGGCATCTGCCCAAATGCCAGACCGTCCAGTCCGTCACTGCATATAGCTACATCCACGCTTGTAGCAGATGCTCGGGCTGTTTTCCTCTCAACCAAGATCATGTTTTTTGAGCAATAAAATCCACACCCACTAATACATTGTACCACTTTGAGAAATTACATGTCCGACAGAGCTGTTACGATCTGTTGTAACTGGGAGCACTTTAAAGTTTAAACTAAGTTATAGCCTGTTAGCCTTCTATCTAATAACAGTAAGCAAGTGGCTTCATGGCTGATATCATAAATTTGTTAGAATGGTCTATTTAATAATACTGCAAGCACATGCTAACACAGGCTTCACAAAGCCAGTCGGTACATGACAAAACTCAGACAATACTGGATTTTAACAGGTTTAAGTGTATAACTATTCAAATATACCTTCATAAACAGATAAAAGTCAGAATGAGCATCGCTATACTTCTCTGCACACCTGCAGAGACACACACACACACACACAGTGTGTGTGTGACTTGGAAAACCATGTCCAAGCTAGGTACTGATGATCCTTTGTGTGTGTGACTTCATTATAATACATGCAGGTGTATGGTGGAAAGAGGATACAACTATAGTGAAGACTGTCTCCCCGACCGTGCAAGTTTCCCATTGAAGGGACGACGTGTAGGATGTTTACATGCATGTAAGAACAGAAATTATTTAATTATTTATTTTAGTATGACAGAACACACCTGGTGATTGTCAGGAACAGAAACTATTTGTGGGGACATTACCAACCTATTCTGTTTTACTTCTTCAGAGTTTCCCATTGAAGGGACGACGTGTAGGATGTTTACATGCATGTAAGAACAGAAATTATTAAATTTATTATTTTAGTGTGACAGAACACACCTGGTGATTGTCAGGAACAGAAACTATTCTTGGGGGCATTACCAACCTATTCTGTTTTACTTCTTCAGAGCTTTTATGCCCATCATATGGCTGCGTCTCCGACCAATGATCAGTCAAGTAGAAATCATGGTAGGTAATTTCTAATATTTATAAAATGTTTTCACTGTTGATCTATTTCTTAGTAACACATTTTATTATGCCAAGCTCACAATATAAGACTATTGACCAGATTCAAACATGAAAGACTAGGGAAACTCCAGGCCTAGTATAATCAGAAAAATCTAAAACAAATCCTTGTTTTATTTTTATTAATATAGAAATCTTGTGATTTGAGACCCTGTGGTAAATACCCATCCCCTGTGTGCTGCACCGCAAAACAATTGAATGGACATAATTTCAAGGTGAGCTGCTCTGTGATGTGATTTTATTAAAATGTAAGTCTTTTAATGTGAGTTTGGCAAATTAGGATGATGTTATAAAAGAAGAATGGTATTGTTTTCTAGGAATATTATTATTACATATTATGTTCCCGGAATGTAATCAAATCTTTAAGATTGCAGGACGTGATTTTAACTATATTTTGAAACCCGTTTATCATGCAATTGCCATGCTTTACACACTTTTAAGGAACGTGGCATATTAAATGGACATACCAGATTGCTCTACTCTTTTAACTTACGTATATGATAAACAAACTCCCAGTCAAGAATATATATTTGGAGTACCTGATTGAAAAGTCAAATAATAACAAATTTCCCATTTTCCCTCTTTTTTAGGACATATTTCTAAAAGTTGTTCTTCTGTTACTGAGCCAACTTCCCTTATTGGGAGGAAGAACCCCACAGTTTTTTCCATGTGACAATAATGAAAACGGTACTGAGGTATACTGCACCCACCGGCCACTCAATGACATCCCAATTTTTACTTCACTAAATGTAACGTTGCTTGACCTAAGTCACACGAAGATACGGGAAGTGAAACAGCATGTTTTCTCTGGCATCCCAAATCTTCTCACTCTGAAAATGAGGTGGAATTGTGCTCCAAAAACTTTGAGAACTAGGATTGCCCTCTCCTGTCATGTCAATATACAGTATGATGCCTTCAGGAGTCTGCACAACCTCACTTATCTATATCTGGAAGGAAACAGCCTTACCACGTTACCCTGGTTACCTGAAAGCATTAAGGTCCTGGATCTCGAGAGTAACTGCATTTTCAACATCATCATCCCTTTTGGAACTCCACATCTAGAGCAGCTCCTCCTCACAATGAACTGTTATTATGAAAACCCTTGTTACCAGCCATTTTACATCCATGAGGATGTTTACAAAGAGCTATCACATTTAAATAATCTAACCTTGGGAAACAACAATATAACATCAATACCACTCGGATTGCCAGCTTCTCTTACAAGTTTGGACTTGAAGCTGAATACAATAACGGAGATTCCAGAAGGGGCATTTGCCATGCTCCCAAACCTAGAGTATTTAAATCTGGAATGGAATTGTCAGCGTTGTGACCATGCAGCCCACCCTTGTTTTCCTTGCCCTAACAATGCCTCCCTACAGCTACACCCAAACTCTTTTTATGCAATCAACAGCTCCCTTGTTTATCTGAGCTTGAAGGGAAACTCTTTGAACAATATTCCAGAAGGTCTTTTTCTCCCTTTGACAAACTTGAAAAGGTTGGATCTCTCCAGTAACTACCTGGCCTACACCATCCGTAATGGTACCTTCTTTACAGAGCTAAAGCAGTTAACATGGATCAGCCTCATCTATAACTTTCAACCACTGAAGACATTTCATGACCTGATCCTTTCACCACACCTGGGCAATGTCTCCAATCTAAAAACCCTACTTCTCAGCGGGAACTTTTTCAGCACAGTTTCTGAAAAAAGCCTTGTGGTTCTGTCCCAACTTCAGAAACTGAAGACACTGGAGATGCGCAAGAATTTTCTCTTCTATTACAATATGAGTACTCTGGGAATGTTGCCCTCCCTCACCAGATTAGACCTCTCCCAGAACATACTGAGTTATCTCCCTTGCAATGTGTCATCTGCGTACTCTTTAGAACAAGGTTGTCAGGATCCAAAGGTTTTCAAATATTTATCTGATTCACCCATGCTACCATTATCAGCACATGGGTCTTATACTGAGAGTGAAAGTGACACATGTATAACACCTAACAATATCGTATTGGAAATGTGGCATTTCAACCAGAAATTCTGCCGAAATAACTTGACAATTAATCTTTCTCAAAATAATGTTATTTTCCTTCATGAAGATGTTTTCGATGGTATGGAAAATGTTGTGTGTTTAAACCTGTCTTACAATTACGCCAGTCAGGCATTAAAAGGAAAACTTTTCAGTCGCTTGAAAAGCTTAGTTTACTTAGATATGTCATACAATAGAATTGACCTATATTATAGAGAGGCATTCAGTGAGTTGAACAAGACTCTGAAGGTACTGGACCTCAGTCACAATGAGTATCACTTTCGCATGACGGGAATGGGTCATCGTTTAAAGTTAATTCAATGTCTCACTAATCTGGAAGTCTTAAATCTGGCAAATAATGGCATTGGGATACAAATAGACCCAAGACTGAGCAGCGACTCTGTGAAGTATATGTACTTTTCAGGGAATCACCTAGGTCCAATGTGGAATACAGAGGGCCAGACCTACATTCATTTCTTCCAGGACCTTAGTAAATTAATCTACTTGGACATCTCACAGAACCGGCTACATTCAGTCGAACAACATATTCTCTGTAATCTACCAGTGAGCCTACAGGCCCTCACCATCAGCAATAATTACCTTCATTATTTTCCATGGCCGAGCCTCACATGTCTTGGAAATCTTAGTCATCTCAATCTCAGTGGAAATCACCTTTCATTTTTGCCTGACAGTGTTACAGAGTTTCCACCAGATTTGTACCTCTTGGATCTCAGTAGCAACAAGATTACCCATCTTCCTGATCAATTCTTAAGTCAAGCCAAAGCTTTGCAGTGTCTCTATCTCAATACCAACCGTCTCGTAGTGTTGAACCTTCAGTCACTCCCACCTCTAATGACAAATGGTACTTCTTTACAATTGCTTACCCTGCATGACAACCCTTTCAGCTGTGACTGTTACAACTCTGGATTGGAGGTATTTCTGCGGACCAGCAACACACGTATTCCTCACCTGACCACTGCTGTCCAATGTGAATTCCCAGAGTCCCTGCAGGGTCAAAGTGTGCTGACCGTTGACCAGCATTCCTGTCAGGAGATCTATGGTGGCTTGGCCTTCCTCTTAAGTACACTCTTCACATGTGCATTTATTGCTCTGCCACTGCTAAGACATCTGTATGGCTGGGATGTGTGGTACTGCCTACAGATCCTATGGGCAGGATGTAAGGGCTACCTGCATCCTTCTGCCAGTTGCTCGCCAAAACACTATGATGCTTTCGTGGTATTTGACACAAACAACCAGGCCGTGAGAGACTGGGTTTACAATGAGTTGGTTGTCCGTTTGGAGAGCTCAGGCTACAGAAGATTCTCTCTCTGTTTAGAAGAGAGGGACTGGATCCCTGGGCTTTCCTGTATTGAAAACCTCCACCATGCTGTCCATAGCAGCGAAAAGACAGTGTTTGTGCTGTCCAACGGCACAAGAAATGGCGTTGGTGAAGCAACGGTCAACGGTGTGATACGGCAGACCTTTTTCATGGTTCAGCAGAGGCTTCTGGATGAGAAGGTATACACTGAAATAAATATTTACAAAATGCTTAAAGTTATTTGTTTACATTCATTAGCATTCCTATCATCATTATATTGTGGCAAGTTGTTATAAATCTCTCTTTAATTTAATCTCAACAAGGTGGACGTAGCCGTTCTCATACTGCTGGACAAGATGTATCCCAAGCTGAAGTACCTCCAACTAAGGACGAGGTTGTGCAGGAAGTCAGTGATGTCCTGGCCTAGAAACCCACAGGCCCAACCCCTATTCTGGAACCAAATGAGGACAGCACTGTCATCAGACAATATTCAATTATATGACAACAACATTAGTGAAAGTTTCATATAAATTCCAGTTGTTATACAAAGTAACAAAGTTACAACTACTGTCTCTCTGAAAATGTGTGTAAATAGGCCAAATTACTTTTCATTGAAAACCACTGCTGTTCATTAATTGATGTGAACCTTGTGAGATGTTAAAGATACCATAAGTCAAAGTTCTATATAATTAACATAATCTTTTTTTTTTGTCTCTAGTTTAACAAACTAACATCTACTGTTTCTCAAAAATGTGATGAAATGTGTGTATATAGAGGCTGAATAACATTTCAATGTGGAACACATCCTTTCAATAATTTGTGTTAAATTTGAGATTATTGTTCCTGTTCCTGTTCATGTGTATCCTTGTTCATGTAGCGTTTTAATGTAAAAACACATAACTACTGTTGGACAATGTACTGGCTATGCTGCCATTTAGATAAATCAAACCTTCATGAAACTAATGTGTATGCAATGAAACTTTTCAACTTTTTGTTAAACAATCATTAAATTCAAATCTGTATCTGCTGCTCTTGTGAGTTTATACGTGCATAGAATAGAGTTGGAGGAAAAAGTGTTCATATTTAATTGTAAAACCAACTCAGGCGGTCCTCATTCTGTGATTGCCGCTGTGTGGCTTACATTTACATTTAGGACATTTTGCAGATGCTTTTATCCAAAGCGACTTACAATGTACTTACTTAGTCAGTACATTACAGTGCATTCATAGAAACAAGTGCCAAGCACTTACAATTGCTATGTTAACCAATTCCCCGTATACAACAAAGATAGCTAGGATAAGACGCTACACAATGCTAAGTACTATTTTTATGTGCCAGGGCGTACAACAACATACAATAAGTGCGTACATTAAGTGCCATGACTTACAACATACAATGAGTTTGTAAGAGGTTTTCTTTTAGGAGAGTAAGGGAAGAGAAGGGGCAGTGGGGGGTAAGGTAGGAGGCAATGCAGAATCCAGGTGAACTCATGAGTGAACAAATGAGTCTTGAGTCTCTCGCGGAAGCTGGTGAGCGACTCTGTGGTCCTGACATTGGCAGGGAGCTCGTTCCACCATTGTGGTGCCAAAACAGAGACTTTGTTGTTCAACTTTTGGCTGCTCTTAGCGATGAAGGTACCAGGCGTCAAGTTGAGATATCTGAGCGGAGCAGTTGAGCTGGGGTGTGTGGTCTGACCAACGCTTGGAGGGAGGCAGGTGCAGTTCAATTGACGCCTTGTAGGCTAGTACCATTGTCTCGAATCTGATGCAAGCAACTACAGTGGAGGTCACGGAAAAGGGAGGTCACATGCAGTGGCGGATTTAGCAAATTGGGGGCCCAAAGCGAAGGTATGTATGGGGCCCACCTCATCCGATCTTTAAAAGAGAACAGAGAAAAAAGATTGAATGGTGAATAGGCAGGTAAAGCTAATCTGCGAGGAAGTAAAGGTTGGAGATTAGAAACCTGAAACCTGACCTTCCCCTTTAAACCCTGCATACACTTCTTTACTCCAAAATGAAGATAGAAAGCAGAGAGCACACAAAGTGTAGCACTACAAAGTGTACACTACACAATCTTGGTCACTTGACCAAACCATCGTGTTTCACTTCTGCAGAGCTGTCATGCCCAACAGTTTTGTCTCCGCTTAGACATCAGTTCGGTAGAGATAATGGTAGGTCATTTATGATATTTCCTAATATGTTTCCACTATTGATCTCTCAAATTGTATTATGCCAAGTTAACGCTACAGGAATTTTGACTTGCTTCTGGTAGACTACTCTTAGACAAATAGTATAGAATATATCACAAATTGAGGATAGAAGGAGCATTCACACATATCTAAAGTTTAACACAATTTGTTTTTATTTGATTCCAACTATAGTATTTTAAGGTGCTAAATGTATAATAGAATATGCTATTGCCTATTAAACAGTAAGATATAAACCTGCAATCTATAAAATCAGATATCTAAACAATAAGGACATGAATTTGCTGAAATTAAATTGTCAACACCTATATTACTCTTGAAAAATCAGAAACAAATCCTGGTTCCAAAGGTTCTCTTATCGGAAATGATAAAAGATGTGATTATTTCAGATTCAATCTGTCTGGACATCGTCAAAGGAGCCTAGGATCATTTAAAACCGTTATACATTCATTGTATTCTTTATATTGATGGCTCTGACTCGCGCTAGACTGAAAATGTACATTTTAGTCCTCTAGAAATATTGCGGGTAATTCGTCATACCTAAACAACGGACCACGTGTGGAGTGTACCACGCAGGGATTAAATATAGAATGTCATTTGAAAGTGAGCTCTAAATTAAAAACAAATCTAAATTGTTGTGGTGTGTGTTTGGCATATGAGGATGAAAGCATTTTATTGTTTCTAGGAATATTATTATAATACAAAAATATGTAAATGTTTAGGATTAGAGGACATGATGTATACATTGAGTTACTGTATCTCGTCTAGTGCCTAGGCCAGCCATTTGAACATTTAATAGCTAGATATTTTTGCAGATATGTGATTCAATTCTTCCTGGTAATAAATGAAATTTTCAGGTTACCAAAATCCTATCAACAATTTATATTTCAGATATCCTAAACGTCATCCTTCCTAGGAGAAATTATCACTGTCATTGTCACTTTGATTACAGTACCTGATGAAAAAGTAAATTTATAACTTATTTCCCATTGTTCTTTTCAGGGTATCTTTCAGAAAGTGATTTTTCTATTACTGAGCCAACTTCCTTCATTGAGAGGAAGAACCCCCCTGTTTTCCCCATGTGACAATAATGAAAACGGTACTGAGGTATACTGCACTCACAGGCCGCTCGATAACATCCCTTTTTTTACTTCAATGAATGTCACGTTTCTCGACCTAAGTCACACCAAGATACGGGAAGTGAGACAGCATAAATTCTCTGGCATTCCAAATCTTATCACTCTGAAAATGACGGGGAATTGTGATCCAAAAAACCTGAGAACTAGTAAAACCTGTCGAGTCGAAATACACAAGGATGCCTTCAGGAGTCTGCACAACCTCACTTATCTATATCTGGCAGGAAACAGCCTTACCACGTTACCCTGGTTACCTGAAAGCCTTAAGGTCCTGGATCTCGAGAGTAACTGCATTTTCAACATCATCATCCGTTTTGGAACTCCACATCTAGAGCAGCTCTTCCTTACAAGAAACTGTTATTATGAAAACCCTTGCCACCAGTCATTTTACATCCATGAAGAGGTTTACAAGGAGCTATCGCATCTAAAAAATCTAACCCTGGGATACAACAATATGACATCAATACCACTAGGATTGCCAGCTTCGCTTATGACACTGGACTTGAAAGAGAATACAATAACTGAGATTCCAGAAGGGGCATTTGCAAATTTTTCCAACCTGGAGCATCTAAATCTGGAATGGAATTGTCAGCGTTGTGACCACGCAGCCCGCCCTTGTTTTCCTTGTCCTAACAATGCCTCCCTACAGCTTCACCCTAACTCATTCAATATTATAAACAGCTCCATTTGTTTTCTAAGCTTGAGGGGAAACTCTTTGAAAAACATTCCAGAAGATCTTTTTCTCCCTTTGACAAATTTGAAGAGTTTGGATCTCTCCGACAACTACCTGGCCTACACCATCCGTAATGGTACCTTCTTTACAGAGCTAAAGCAGTTAACATGGATCAGCCTCATCTATAACTATCACCCAAATAAGACATTCTCTGAGCTGAACCTTTCACCACATCTGGGAAATGTCTCAAATCTAGAAACCCTTCTGTTAAGCGGGAATTTTTTCAGCAATGTTTCAGTAAAAAGCCTTGGTGTGCTGTCCAAACTTCAAAAACTAAAGACGCTGGAGATGCGCATGAATTTCATCAGCAAGTACAACATGAGCACTCTGAGAATGTTGCCTTCCCTCACCAGATTAGACCTCTCCCAGAACTCACTGAGTTATCTCCTTTGCTATGTGTCATCTGGGTACTCTTTAGAAAAAGGCTCTCAGGATTCAAATGCGTTCAAAGATTATTCTGATTCACCCATGCTACGAGTATCAGGACACATGTATCAAACTGAGACTGAAAATGACACTTGTAGAATACCTAACAATTTCATATTTGAAATGTGGTATTTCAACCAGAAATTCTGCCGAAATAACTTGACAATTGATCTTTCTCAAAATAATGTTATTTTCCTTTATGAAGATGTTTTCAATGGTATGGAAAATGTTGTGTGTTTAAACCTGTCTTACAATTACGCAAGCCAGGCTTTAAATGGAAGTCTTTTCAGCCGCTTGAAAAGCATAGCTTATCTAGATATGTCATTCAATAGAATTGACCTATATTATTCAGATGCATTCAGTGAGTTGAACAGGACTCTGAAAGTACTGGACCTCAGTCACAACGAGTATCACTTTCGTATGAAGGGAATGGGTCATCGCCTTGAGTTTATTCACAGTCTCACTAATCTGGAAGTTTTGAATCTTGCAAATAATGGCATTGGAATGCGAATTACTCCACGACTGAGCAGCAACTCTGTGAAGTATATGTACTTTTCTGGGAATCGCCTAGATATAATGTGGGATCTAGAGGGCCAGACCTATATTCATTTCTTCCAGGACCTCAAGAAATTAATCTACTTGGACATCTCTCAGAACCGGCTACGTTCATTCGAACAACAGATCCTCTGTAATCTACCAGTAAGCATTCAGGCAGCATTCAGCATTAGCAATAATTACCTTTTCTATTTTCCATGGAACCTCACATGTCTCGGAAATCTAACACATCTAAATCTCAGTGGAAATCACCTTTCATTTCTGCCTAACAGTACTGCAGAGTTTCCACCACTAACCCTAACTCTGTTGGACCTCAGTGGCAACCACATTACGTCTCTTCCTGAAAAGTTCTTTAGTGGTGCCAACGTTTTGCAGTTTCTCTATCTCAATACCAACTTTCTCAAAGTGTTGAACCCTCAGTCACTCCCACCTCTGCTGACAAATGGCACTACTTGTCAATTGCTTACACTGCATAATAACCCTTTCAGCTGTGACTGTCACAACTCTGGATTGGATGAATTTCTGCGGACCAGCAACACACGTATTCCTCACCTAATCACTGCTGTCCAATGTGGATTCCCAGAGTCCCTGCAAGGTCAAAGTGTGCTGACCGTCGACAAGCGTTCCTGTCAGGAGTTCTATGGTCACTTTGCCTTCCTCATAAATACACTATTCACATGTGCATCTATTGCTCTGCCACTATTAAGACATCTGTATGGCTGGGATGTGTGGTACTGCCTAAAGATCCTATGGGCAGGATGTAAGGGCTACCTGCATCCTTCTGCCAGTTGCTCGCCAAAACACTATGATGCTTTCGTGGTATTTGACACAAACAACCAGGCCGTGAGAGACTGGGTTTACAATGAGTTGGTTGTCCGTTTGGAGAGCTCAGGCTACAGAAGATTCTCTCTCTGTTTAGAGGAGAGGGACTGGATCCCTGGGCTTTCCTGCATTGAAAACCTCCACCATGCTGTCCATAGCAGCGAGAAGACAGTGTTTGTGCTGTCAAATGGCACAAGAAATGGCGTTGGTGGTGCATCGGTCAACGGTGTGATATGGCAGACCTTTTTCATGGTTCAGCAGAGGCTTCTGGATGAGAAGGTATACAATGAAATAAATGTTTATAAAATGCTGCAATTTATTTGTTTACATTAATTTGCATTCCTGTCATCGTTATATTGTGGCAAGTTGTTATAAATCTCTCTTTAATTTCATCTCAACAAGGTGGACGTAGCCGTTCTCATACTGCTGGACAAGATGTTTCCCAAGCTGAAATACCTCCAACTAAGGACGAGGTTGTGCAGGAAGTCAGTGATGTCCTGGCCTAGAAACCCACAGGCCCAACCCCTATTCTGGAACCAAATGAGGACAGCACTGTCATCAGACAATCTTCAATTATATGACAACAACATTAGAGAAAGTTTCATGTAAATTCCACTCGTTATACAAAGTAACAAAGTAACAACTACTGTCTCTCTGAAAATGTGTGTAAATTTGCCAAATTACTTTTCAATGAAGATCACCGCTGTTCAACAATTGATGTGAACCTTGTCAGATGTTAAAGATAGCATAAGTAAAAGTTTTATATAATTGGCATAATCCTTTTTTTTTAAGTTTCACTAAGTTTTTTAAGTTTTTTTAAGTTTTAAGTTTCAAAAATGTGATGAAATGTGCGTGTGTATATAGAGGCTGAATAACGGTTTACTTTTTACGGTTCCTGTTCCTGCTCATTTGCATCCTTGTTCATGTAGCGTTTTAATGTAAGAACACACAACTACTGTTGGGCAATGTACTTGCTATGCTGCCATTAAGATTAATCAAACCATTGTGAAACTCATGATATACAATTAAACGATTTTAAACTTGACATGCATTCTTGTGCTGATCTAGAGAAGGCTACATGTTTTGGGGACCTTTTCAGTTCAGACACAGTTTATTGTATCTAAAGATGTATGCATACTGTGGATTGGTATTTTAATCTAGTTTTTTTAATAAAAGTGTTTGTCAATTTGGGTTGGGACTTATGGCGTAAGAGTAACCATGACTGTAAAAATTAAAAGGACTTTGTGAATTGTAATTCATGTAGACATACTGGGGTATTTCCTTGTCCTTCATTTGCATTATTTCTTTTTGGGTTTTTTTGCATTTTATTTTGGTAACTTTTTGTTAAACAATCATGAAAATCAAATTTGTCTCAGCTGCTCTTGTGAGTTTGGTGGAAAAAGTTTTAGATATAATAGCATATCTAATAGCAAAACCCACTGAAGCAGTCGTCATTTTGTTATTTACATTTAGGACATTAAGCAGACACTACTTTTATCGCTTATTTTTTTTGACTTTATGACAATGTACTTACTTAGTACATTTGTCAGAAGAAAGAGGAACAACACTATATTGCAGTCTGTACAGTAAAGATGTTCATAGAAACAAGTGCCATGCACTTACGATTGCTATGTTAACCCATCCCTCGTATACAACAAAGATAGCTAGGATAAGACGCTACACAATGCTAAGTACTATTTTTAAGTGCCAGGACATACAAGTTTACAACATACAATAAGTGTGTAAGAGGGGTGTTTTTAGGTGAGTAAGAGAAGAGAAGGGGCAGTGGGGGGTAAGGGAAGGGGCTATCCAGTGTCCAGTTGAACTACGAACAAGTGAGTCTTGAGTCTCTTGCGGAAGCTGGTGAGCGACTCTGCAGAACTGACAACGAAAGGAAGCTCGTTCCACTATTGCAGTGCCAAAACAGATGCTTTTCGTATGTTTAACACAACACAGCTTCTCTCCTCTATCTATCTATCTATCTATCTATCTATCTATCTATCTATCTATCTATCTATCTATATGTATTTGTGTAAAAAGTATAGTCATTAATAAAAGCCTCATCATGAAATTAGATAATGCAATGAATGCCATACTAAGTAGTAGTACAGAGCGTAACAATGTGATTCTGGTACTGAAAAACCCATTCATAATCTGTATAGAAGTTTAGAAGATTATTAGGCTAAATGTTGTCAACATCCAAGGTATACTTACTATGAGCCAGAATATTATTAAACAATGGTATATGCTCCCAAGTTATGCTCACAAGTTAAAGAAGAGTTTGAGGAGAACATGTTTTAATCGCGATGCCATTCAGAAGCGCTACAGTACTGTGAGAAAGTGAAAACCCTTCTCACTGTCTCTCCCATTCCAGGCAATTGTCATATTTGTACTTCCGTCGCAGTAGGGGGCAGTATCTTAGTCTATCTAGCCTTGGCCATGAAATGTTCCCCCATGTACATGGTATGGCCCGACTGGCTTTGATTGTTCCACCTGGGACTAATTGCTTTGCTTATTTAGGGGGTGTCTCATTTTGTGTTGGTAGGGCAAGGCATATATATATATATATATATATATATAAAAAAATAAATAAATAACACTAGATGTCTCGTCTGCTCTGCTGGGCAATGGAGTCGAACGTCCACACTGGGGGCCATCTTGCCACAGTTAGCTCACTCACCCATAACATGTGTTGGTAGTGGTACATGTACTTTTTACGATTTTCAAACGGTTTGGTTTGTTCTAAATGTCAGAGATGTAGTTATGACACTGCATACTTATGAATAATTATGTTATGTTCTAAAAAAAAGAATAATCTAAAATAGGTACAAGATTTCCCTTTACAAATAGTAGTAGTTTGTAAGAAACCAAACCGTTTGTAAATCCATCAAGATTTCAGCGTGATAAGAGTATTAGCATTTGTGCAGATCACTGACCTCAGGTACCACCAGAAAGCTTTCCTGTGACAAGATGGCCACCTGTGATGACGTTCTAGACTCCGCCGTAAGACATCTAGTGTTCTGTATCTATGGGTCAAGGTAGGTGCTGGCTTGATGCGAGGCCAGTACGAGGAACCATATGTTAATTTAAGCTATGATTATGCTAACCTAGGCTAAATTGCTAAAAGCTATTTTTTAAACTTTCATTCATATTTTGAACCGTGGTTTTATTTATGTTTATTTATTTTTGCATTTTTGTTTGAAGGAAATTAAACTTCACTCTTTTTTCCAAAGTGGGGTGACCACATCGCTCCTCACATTTGGTGGTAGTGGTGGGATCGTGACGTCATCTGAGAAACTGGAGAGACGAGGGGGAAGACGAGGAATCGGTGGACAGTGAGGACGAAGTCGAAGCTGCCACAGAATGGAGCAGAGGCTGTCTGTTGAACCGGCGTTCAAGCAGAAGCAGCGCTGGATGAGTGTCCAGATGCAGCTGAACCAGCTCCTGATCCAGCTCCAGCACTGGCACCTCCACATGCACCGGCCCCAGCACCTGCACCAGTAGTGCCTGTGACCTGGCCCAGGGCGGCCATCCCCAAGCTAGGAGAGGATCACAAACTGTTGGAGGCTGTCTACCAATGAGGAACTGTTGGAGGCTGTCTACCAATGAGGAACTGTTGGAGGCTGTCCACCAATGAGGAACTGTTGGAGGCTGTCCACCAATGAGGAACTGTTGGAGGCTGTCCACCAATGAGGAACTGTTGGAGGCTGTCCACCAATGAGGAACCGTCAGACTGTCCAGCAATAATGAAGCGTCAGAGTCTGTCCACCAGAAACTATGGGTTAGAGGCTCTGTAAACCAGTGTTGGAGACTAATGATTTGGAGTAATTGTTTCTGACAAATTCCCAACTGTTTTTTCTTGTTTCTAAAACTCTGAACAGAGGATGCAGCAGAAGCAATAATTGTCCTGTGCAAAAGACTCAAGTATCCCGTCGTCTCCTTTGCACATTAGTACTGAGGCCAGGCCGGTTACATAAAGTAGTACAGTCTTTATATAGACAACAGTTATTTATTTATTATTATTTGATGCTAGTGCCTAATGGTGATTTTAATTTGACTGTTTATTGTCCTAGAAACTGATGACGAGTGTTCAATAATTTCAATTACTTATAGTGGTTGTAGGCTACTGTATGCGACAGTGAGTGTGGCTGTGTTTATAGGATGTGTGTGGAAGAGCTAGGAGGGAATTATCACAGTATACCCAGTACCCCGCTCATCCTCATCGTCATCCGCTTATCCGGGGTCGGGTCGCGGGGGCAGCAGCTCAAGCAGGGGGCCCCAGACTTCCCTTTCCCGGGCCACATTGACCAGCTCTGACGGGGGGATCCCGAGGCGTTCCCAGGCCAGTGTTGAGATATTATCTCTCCACCTAGTCCTGGGTCCTTTTGGTCATCACCCATCCCTCATGACCATAGGTGAGGATAGGAACGAAGATCGACCGGTAGATCGAGAGCTTTGCCTTGCGGCTCAGCTCTCTTTTCGTCACAACGGTGCGGTAAAGCAAACGCAATACCGCCCCCGCTGCTCCGATTCTCTGACCAATCTCACGCTCCATCGAACCCTCACTCGCGAACAAGACCCTGAGGTACTTGAACTCCTTCACTTGGGCTAAGGACTCATTTCCTACCCGGAGAAGGCAATCCACCGGTTTCCTGCTAAGAGTGTGACATATTTTAGTTGTAATATTCCCTTGTGATACATTTTAGCTGTAATACTCTCACATAGCCACATAAAGCAGCACCGAGCATAGTTTAGAGGTAATTTCCCCTCACAATCGCCAGAGGGCAGCACTGAGCACATTTGACAAATTAGGCAGTAATACTCTCACACAACCTCAGAGGGCAGTACTGAGCACATTTAACAAATTAGCCAGTAATACTCTAACACAACCTCAGAGGGCAGTACTGAGCACATTTAACAAAGTTACAACATTTACACATAGGGGCAGCAACGGACACACAGAGGAAGTGTTTAGAGAGAGAAGTTTTTAGAGCCATAGAAGAAGAGGAAGTTCACAGAGGAAGTTTTTAGAGCCATAGAAGAAGTTTACTTTTACCTGTTTATAAAAAGCAACAGCTGAACAGAGGCGGGCAGAATCTCTCGGCGGCGTATCTTAGATGCCAAGCTTAGAGATGCTCTGCGCGTGTTATATACCATTCCCCTCCTTTTGTTTCATAGACGATAGACAATAGACCAAAACCTTAACCAAATAAAGTGAGTTAAAAGCGATCCTGTCTCGGCTGCCTTTCCTGGACAAAAATATCATAACAAGAGTCATGGCCTCAGATTTAGTGGTGCTGATCCTCATCCCAGCCGCTGCACACTGGGCTGCCAGCCGATCCAGTGAGTGCTGAAGGTCACAGGCCGATGATGCCATCAGGACCACTTCATCTGCAAAGAGCAGTGTTGAGATCCTCAGCTCACCGAACTGCAACCCCTCTCCACCACGACTACGCCTCGATATCCTGTCCATGAATATCACAAACATTTGAACACCGCCCACTCCGGCTCAATGCCCCAAACCTCCACAGGAATGCTAGAAAAGCTCTGCCGGAGGTGTGAGTTGAAGATCTCTAGGACGGGGGCCTCCTCCAGACGTTCCCAATTCACCCGCACTACCCGTTTGGGCTTACCAGGTCTGTCCAGAATCTTCCCCCATTCCCTGATCCAACTCACCACCAGATGGTGGTCGGTTGACAGTTCCGCCCCTCTCTTCACCCGAGTGTCCAAAACATAAGGCCTCAGATCAGCTGACACGATCACAAAATCGATCATCGATCTTCGGCCTAGGGTACTCTGTACCAGGTACACTTATGAGCACCCTTATGTTCAAACATGGTGTTCGTTATGGACAATCCATGACTAGCACAGAAGTCCAGTAACAAACGACCACTCGGGTTTAGATCAGGGAGGCTGTTCCTCCCCACCACGCCTCTCCAGGTGTCTCCATCGTTGCCCACGTGGGCGTTGAAGTCTCCCAGCAGAACTACGGAGTCCCCTACCGGAGCCCCATACAGGACTCCATTCAGGGTCTCCAAGAAGGCAGAGTACTCTGAACTGCTGTTCGGTGCATACGCACAAACAACAGTCAGAGTTTTCCCCCCCACCACCCTTAGGCGTAGGGAGGCGACCCTCTCGTCCACCGGGGTAAACTCCAACACCGCGGCGCTCAGCCGGGGATTTATGAGTATCCCCACACCCGCTCTGCGCCTCACGCCCTGGGCAACTCCAGAGAAGAATAGAGTCCAACCCCTATCCAGGAGTACGGTACCAGAGCTGAGACTGTGCGTAGAGGTAAGCCCCACCAGATCTAACTGGTAGCGCTCCACCTCCCTCACAAGCTCCGGTTCCTTTCCCCACAGTGAGGTGACGTTCCACGTCCCCAGAGCGAGCTTCTGCCGCTCGGGTCTGGTCCGTCGGGACCCCTGACTTTCACTGCCACCCATGTGGCAGCGCACCCGACCCCAGCGGGTCTCCCTGCAGGTGGTGGGCCCACAGGGCGAAGAGGAGGGGGGTGCCACGTAGCTTGTTCGGGCTGAGCCCGGCCGGGCTCCGTGGCAAACCCGGCCACCAGGCACTCGCCGGCGAGCCCTCCGTCTGGGCCTGGCTCCAGACGGGGGCCCCGGGCTTCCTCCAGGCAGGGTCTCTCGTCCTCTTTCTTGTTCTTTCATGGGGTCTTTGTGAACCATTCTTAGTCTGGCCCCTCACCTGAGACCACTCTGCCATGGAAGACCCTACCAGGAGCACATGGCTCCAGACAACACAGCCCTCAGGTTCACAGGGACACGCAAACCTCTCCACCACGATAAGGTGACGGTTCCAGGAGAGTATACCCAGTACCCACTACAAAATCTAGACTAAACCACTGGACTAAACTCCTTTAGGGGGCTTCAAGATCCTGCATCGTCCTGTCTGGGTTTATTTCACAATGATGACTGGCTCGCTTTACATTATCCCATACTTATTATATATAAAACTTGGGTGGTTTCACTTACTAAGAAAAATTTATTTATAAGGCACATTTGAAAACAGTTTTCACTGGCCAAAGGGCCGTACATGGTGCAAACAAAGGCATATAAAAGAACACAGACCACTTTATATTATATGAAAAACATAAAAATAACAACATAAAAGGGGAGGAAAGGCCAGGGAGAAGAGGTGTGTTTTGAGCCTTTTTTTTTTTTAAATGATGACGGAAGGAGCGGTGCAGCCACAGCAAAAGTTTTAATCTAGTGCGTGGAACGTGCAGGAGACCCATGCTACATGATCTAAGGGACCTGGGAGCTGAGCAGTGATGGCTGAGCTCTGTAATGTAGGGCGGGGCCAGACCATTTAGGGCTTTAAAAACCATAAGTAGGGTTTTAAAATCAATTCCGTGGTGGATGGGCAACCAGTGGAGGGATGCTAGGATGGGGGTAATATGATCCTGCTTTCTGGATCCAGTCAGCAGCCTTGCTGCGAAGTTCTGGACCAGCTGAAGGCGAGAGAGGAGTGATTGAGGGAGTCCTAGGTAAAGGGAGTTGCAGTAATTCAGCCGTGATGTGATGAAAGCGTGGATTACTTTTTCCAGATTGTGAAATGTTAAATGGGGTTTCATCTTAGCAATGACTCAGAGCTGGTAAAAACTGCTCTTGACTACAGCAGCAATTTGCTTGTTAAAGTCTGAGTCAAAGATGACACCCAGGTTTCTGGTGTGGGGTTTGATGTAGGGGGAGAGAATACTTAGGTTGGGCGTGAGAGGGGCCTTAGATTTGGAAGGGCCAAAAATAATGACTTCTGTTTTGTCATTGTTAAGTTGAAGGAAGTTAATTCCCATCCAAACTTCTCCATTTCCAGTGTGATGGAGAGAGAAACGTGTGCCTTTAGGCTTGTACACACAGCAGGCAAGTGTTCAAACAGAAACCAGATGTTTCTATCTTACTCATTCTGTCATTCTGCATTTGCTCCTTTCTGTAGGTTGTCTATGGTCAACCTCATGTTGACCGTTTTAGTAGTCTTTGAAAATCTTTTTCGTCTTCCTTCTACTTCATTGATACATTCACACTTCAAAAACATTTAAAGTAGTATTCATTTGTCATGATTGTACAAACTAATTGTATATAAAATAAACCTTTCGGGGGAAGCAAAGCAAAAATAAACTTCTGCGGAATCTCCTTGTGCGTAGGGATCCATACATTTTTTTCAATTTTGTTTTACTATTATGTATGACTAAAGATATACAGAGACAGCAACAGTTTATTAGACTTCATTAGATGATCGCTTTCGTATCATTACACTTAATAACTACATTACACTAGCTACAGTGAGGCAATGCAGTATTTCTTTCCTGATCAGCATTTTTGTGTGGGGGGGAGATAACTACATCTAAAGCGTTAACTACATCAAAAATGTTTGAAGCTACAACCTTCAGCTTTGTAGATAACAATGACTTCTTTTTGATTTGTACTTTAATGATTACTCTTATGATTAGAGCTAACATTAGTTGTGTATTAGTATGATTTTAATGTCTCAAGCAACAGAGCTCGCAGTGCAGTCCTTTGAATGCACAAACTCAAGCAGGCTGCAGTTCACATCCCTGTCAAAGGAATCAGTAATGAGAAGGAATTTCAGATTTTGGTTAAATGCTTGTATGGTAAATTGATCTGTGTGTGATCTAAATATCAGAAAACTAATCTAGTACCTAAATTACCTCATTTTATTTTAACTGAACGCAATAACTGTCTTTGCTTTCTCAGTCTTCACCAGAATGCTAAGTAAGAAAGAACCTATTTCTGATAAATACATGTCTTATAAACTATCTATGATATTAAAGTTGTATGCTCTCTTAATTTCTCTACATTGTCTTAATTCTTAGCAATGGCCTTTGGCCACAAGCTTCCATAAATTGCATTGAATAAACAAAATGTTCAAAATGTTCAAAACAAAATAATACATTTTTACAAATAATCATTAATATGCTGTAATAGTCAATGTAATGAGGAATCTTGGTAACGTGACCAAACCATCGTCTTTCACTTCTGCAGAGCTGTCAGGACCAACAGTTGTGTCTCCACTTCAACATCAGTCCAGTAGAGATAATAATAATAATAATAATAATAATAATAATAATAATAATAATAATAAATTGGACTTGTATAGCGCTTTTCTCGCACTCAAAGCGCTTCACAGAGGCAACATACAACAAATAAATAAACAAAAATAAATGCAAACTTGATGGTCTAGGACAGGGGTATTAAACTAAAATTCAAATAGGTCCAGTTAGAGAAAATGTCCTCAAGCAAAGGTCCAGAACATCATAATGTCTAACTTGCGTTATGATTCAGTGTATATTGAAGTAGCCTAGTAGTTGTATCAACGTCTGCATGTAATCAACAACTGACTGTCAGATCAATATAGGAAGAACAATTTAAAAACATTTTGACAATATTTATTGTCACTTTTATACAATTATACAGATAATACTGAAGATATATTATTTAAGGAGGTTCCACTGACTCAACTGAAACTAATCTCTTCAAGGAAAAGAAGGGCTGCATTTAAAATCTAAATGGTGAAAATAAATTCAAATGTAATCCAACTGTGTTCAATCATTTGTGTCAATTTCATGATATTAAGGTGAAATTTTTATTTTTTGTACTACATGATAGTCAAGCATATGGCTACATGTTTTGGGGACCATTTCACTTTACACACACAGTCTATTTATTCAGTTTGCCTTATCTCAAGATGTATGCATACTGTGTATTGGTATTTTTTATCAAATTGTATTAACAGTTTGTCAAAGTAGGATGGGACTTCGCTCTGCTTGTAGATATGGCAAACATTATAAACCGTAATTGTAAAAAAAAAATACCAACATCATTTTTTTCAGAAATACTGGAGTATATACTCGTCCTTTATGATGCCTGGATTGTTCTGTTGTAGATATTCTTTGGAAAATAAATAATTTAACACAAATCTGTATCTGCTGCTCATGTTTGAACTTGCATGGAGATGAATAGCTTTTGTATAAATTTTTTTACTATTCAGCTCCATTCAGTGATTGTGGCTCCTCAACTCGTTTGTACTATGTGGGATGGCCTTTGCTCTTTTACTTCTTGAGGAGAAGATGTGTGTTTCATGCTCACTGAAAATGTACTTACTAACTAATAACTAATAATAAATATTATATTTAGAGATACATTGTAATACATTGTATGGTATTTTGTAGAATGCCTCGTGGGCAATAATAGCCTTTATCATGAAATTAGATGATGTAATGATCGCCATTCTAAGTTGTATATATATATATATATATATATATATATATATATATATATATATTCATAGATATAGTATTCCTTTATTGGTTTATTTCTTATCATTAGTTAATGACACCAAGAGTGGAGTGACAATGATCTCTAGTTAGTTAAGCACTTACCTGTGGAGCTGGACACGTTACTGTACAGATTCATTTACTTTTGGAGCACAAATGTCTAAAAATACCTGTTTCGATTATTATTAGTCCTACCTGTTAACAGTTAAAGTATAGATTTCGGTACAAATAAGTGTTGGAGTCTTACTTACGGGAGGTTTGTTAAAGCGGTTTGTAAAGACTTGCGTTTCATCCTGGTGAACTATCAAGGCTCTATAAGCTATGGCCAGGACAACATCACCTCGTTACCTAGCAACCTGCACAGCCAGTATGTACAAGATATTAATGTGGCTAAAAAACTGCAATAATAACATGGAGGAGTCCAAATGCTCTCGGCATTGTTTAATATTAATTAAACCCTATGAATATATGTATGTTCTCAAGTAGACTTTTAGCCTCTAGTATGTATATTTTCAAGTATAACAAATGTCTAAAAATACCTGTTTCGATTATTATTAGTCCTACCTGTTAACAGTTAAAGTATAGATTTCGGTACAAATAAGTGTTGGAGTCTTACTTACGGGAGGTTTGTTAAAGCGGTTTGTAAAGACTTGAGTTTCATCCTGGTGAACTATCAAGGCTCTATAAGCTATGGCCAGGACAACATCACCTCGTTACCTAGCAACCTGCACAGCCAGTATGTACAAGATATTAATGTGGCTAAAAAACTGCAATAATAACATGGAGGAGTCCAAATGCTCTCGGCATTGTTTAATATTAATTAAACCCTATGAATATATGTATGTTCTCAAGTAGACTTTTAGCCTCTAGTATGTATATTTTCAAGTATAACTTTTTGGTGGCACAGTGGCGCAGTGGTTAGCAATGTTTCTTCACAGCAAGAAGGTTCTTGGTTGAAACCCTGATTTCATTGTCTATATGTGCAGGTGCATGGAAAATGTTTGTCTGCCTGATCCTGCTGTTTGGGAGCAGATGCTGAGCCATTGTCATTGAAAAAAAAAAAGTCATTGGTCTCCAAAAGATCACTTAACATAGAATCATTCACAGTCCACACAGTCAGTGAGTGGGTTACAAAGTAGCCTACCCTGCCACTAACTAATGTTAAATGTTCATGTTTTTCTTAAATCTCTAAAAAAAAATCGCTGCCTAGTTAAAAGCTGGCAAAAACTGTTTGACCAGAGTGGTGGAAATTCTTAGAACTGTATTGACAACGCAACTCTAAATAAACGTAAAAGTCTCAGCAGGGAGGCCACACAACACTACAAGCATATACAAAGGTTGAAGCGCTACTCACTACTCCTTTCGGCCATCTCAGGATGTAGCTCGTGGTATTGCTGCGTCTGAGTCAGCCGAGGCGTTCCCAGTTCCCCTCAAGGGCAATATGCGTGGTGTAAACAGTGAAATGGTTACTATGGATAATAAATAAGGGTTCCCAGATCAATATGTCTTGGATTTTATGGAAATGTCCAATACAAGAGCCAAGCACATTTGTAGGTGTACAACAAATGGAATGGATGGAATAAAGATTAAAACTGATAATCATCCAAATGATTGGATAATTATCAAGATTTATGCCCTAGATGTGTCGTCTTTTTCTCCCATCGCAGAGGGCCATTCATGCTCAGGGGCCCCGGGCACGTGCTCAGATTGCCCACATGGCAACCCGGTCTCACACAAAAATGTGTAATATCTACGTTAATACACAGTAGGCCTACAAACAAACCGTATTCGTATTCATTCATGAAAAAAAGGGAGGGGGGGGAAGCGCCGGTGTCATGCCAATGTAGTTACCCCCGATAAAAATTGTCATTTATAGCACATCTGTCAAAATGTATGTTTTTATTCTTCCTACGTGTTTACGATCTTTATTCATTCATTGCACTGCGGCTGAACTGACAGCTGTCCGCTGGAACCAGCTGATCGTATTTTATTCCTATAGACTAATCCACATTTCAGTTGCAAAATCTGCGGATATATAACTATAACATTGATCATGGTAGGTAGGTATCGCAATTATAATGCATTTCTTTACCCCACACAAATAAATTCGAAATATAGCAAAAATAAGTATCCCTTCTCTATAATGCACACTGAAGGAAGAATATACATGAATAGATTATTCTCTCCTAGACATGTTATAGGGGGACACACATTTTGTCAGACTGTATAGGCCTACTTTCGACCTGCCAAAATATGTATCCCCTACTTAAAATGAGCACTCCCTGTCCTGCCATCAAGTGCTTTATTTTACACATACTTCAGATCATTAATAACTATTGAAAATATAAACATGTTTCCTCCTCTTTCCTAGCCAAAGTAATAGGGGAACACCAGTAGTTAAGCTTTTTGAATCAGTAGTTAAGCTTTTCAAACCATTCGTTCAGCAGTAGTTAAGCTTTTTAAATCAGTAGTTAAGCTTTTTGAGTTAAGCTTGTATCCCCTACAACTTCAGATCATTAATAATAACTATTGAAAATATAAACATGTTTCCTCTTTCCTAGCCAATGCTATAGGGGACAAACATTTTGTCAGTAGGCCTATGTACTTTCAACCTTCATGCAAAGTCATGCATCATACTGAGTTGTTACTCTTTCGCAAACCATTCGTTCACCAGTAGTTAAGCTTTTTGAATCATTCATTCACCAGTAGTTAAGCTTTTTGAATCATTCAGTATTTAAATGGGACCTATTATGGTCTTAACTACTGGTGCCCCCCTATTACTTTGGCTAGTAAAGAGGAAACTTTAAATGTTTATATTCTCAATAGTTATTATTAATGATCGAAAGTATGTGTAAAATAAAGCACTTGATGGTAGGACAGAGTGTTCATTTTAAGTAGAGGGTACAAGCTTAACTCAAAAAGCTTCACTACTGATTAAAAAAGCTTAACTACTGATTCAAAAAGCTTAAAGGTCCCATGACATGCCACCAGGTGTGGTGTGATTAGCCGTTCCAAGCCGCTAACTACTGCTGAACGAATGGTTCAAAAAGCTTAACTGCTGATTCAAAAAGCTTAACTACTGATTCAAAAGGCTTAACTACTGGTGAAGAGGAAACGTGTTGATGGTAGCACTTGATGGTAGGACAGAGTGTTCATTTTGAGTAGGGGATACATATTTTGGCAGGTCGAAAGTAGTCTGATAAAATGTGTGTTCCCCTATTATTTTGGCTAGGAAAGAGGAAACATGTTTATATTATCAATAGTTATTATTAATGATCTGAATTATGTGTAAAATAAAGCACTTGATGGTAGGACAGACAGTGTCCGTTTTAAGTAGGGGATACATATTTTGGCAGGTCTGACAAAATGTGTGTCTCCCTATAAACTTGTCTAGGAAAGAAGAATCTATTCATGTATATTCTTCCTTCAGTATGCATTATAGAGAAGGGATACTTATTTTTTGCTATTTTTCGAATTTATTTGTGTGGGGTAATGAAATGCACTAGGTCTATAATTGCGATAGGCCTACCATGATCAATGTTATAGTTATCCCCAGATTTTGCAACTGAAATGTAGATTAGCCTATAGGTATAAAATACGATCAGCTTGTTCCAGCGGACAGCTGTCAGTTCGGCCGCGGTGCAATGAATGAATAAAGATCGTAAACACGTAGGAAGAATAAAAACATACGGTGGCGACCGTGGGCGTGGTCGCCGTGTCCAGGGTGCCGCAACGGATCCTGGGGGGGTTTGGAGCAATCGCAAGTTGGACCTCTGGCGCCCTCCTAAGTCCTTTGCAGCAGAGACATTGTGTGGGGTTTGTCTCTGTGGGTGTGTTAGTGTTGCTGTAGTTTATTTAGTTATTTAGTCCGACACCGTCAGTGTGATGGTCATGGCGATCTGTTGAGCCATGTGTTTTTGTGTGTAATGCGTGTGTTCAAATAAAGGCAACTCTCGAGTGGTGTATGGGGCGCAAGAGTTTTATGACGTGCTGCTGCTCGCCACAATACATTTTGACAGATGTGCTACAAATGACTTCGTAACAACCTCGTTGATAACAAACATATTGGAAAACATGTAGCCTACTTTTAATTCAGTAAATAACGAGAAGAAATATCAGATTCTAATGTATTGCTTGCCTGCTAATTTCAATTCTGTGTTTCCCCTACTTGTCAGGTAGCCGGTAGTCTATACTTGGGCAACAAGTACTCCCCAAAGTGGATACAGAGTCGGATGGTTTCATGAACGTCTAGATTAAGACAGATAAAAGCAGTGGATATCATGCATATAAATGGCTACGATATCAGGGTACCCTGGAGGTGAAATAAGACGCTGTTTTTCAGGAAAGAGTGATGTCCAACTTGGACATCACTCTTTCCTATTTTTGGAAATAATCTTGGGATAACTTCCCCATCCATAATCTTCCATAAATTGCATTGAATAACCCAGGGTGCTCTTCCCTTTTTTCACACACCATTGCGGTTCAAAGGGAATCTGAGTAACATAGCAGGACATAACCAGCATGTTTCACTTCTGCATAGCTGTTATCACGGTCACACAGCTCAGACTCTGCTTTAAGATCAGTCCAGAAGAAATAATGGTATGTAATTTATATTTTGTTTTCACTGTTAATCTATCAAATTGTATTATGCCAAGCTAATGATATAGGATTTTTTTTTTTACCTGATTCGAACGCCAAAGACTATAACCCTAACAAAAAGAATGGAAGATAATTCCCTGTGCTGAAATTGCGTAACCCTAATTTACATCTCACTAAAAAATTTGCAGAGCGAAATGCAATCTGAACTGAGCATTCACACATAGCCAAATACACTAATTGAAGGTGCTAAATATATTAATATATGTATTTGCTGTAGCCTATTAAACTAACCAATATAACAATTAGATATAAATTATAAATGATGATTGAGGAGGAGATGCAGTGTATAAAGTGTACAATACAATGATTGTAGCCTATGCCTTATTTGGCCCTTATTAATGTTCATATATTATATTATTGTTTTTGGATATCCAGAAAAGTATATTAAATTACCGTTAACAGATATCCACAATACATTTGTGGATACCTGCAATTGCATTGTTTCTAGTCATAATGCTAATTGTTGATATCCGTAATTACATGTTTACTAGTCTAAAATTATGATAGGAATGCACTTCGATTAATTATGAAAATGGCTTTCCATACGTAACCCTCTCTTTACACCTTTGGAAAGTCACATAGAAAAATGACCATAACTGATTATACTGCTCTTTTTACTTATTTATACAATACAAAACCGCCAGTCAAGAATGAAGTCACTGATGAAATAGTCAATTTATAACTTATTTCCCATTTTTCTTTTCAGGGTATCTTTCAGAAAGTGATTTTTCTATTACTGAGCCAACTCCCTTCATTGAGAGGAAGAACCCCCCTGTTTTTCCCATGTGACAATAATGAAAACGGTACTGAGGTATACTGCACTCACAGGCCGCTCGACGACATCCCTTTTTTTACTTCAATGAATGTCACGTTTCTCGACCTAAGTCACACCAAGATACGGGAAGTGAGACAGCATAAATTCTCTGGCATTCCAAATCTTATCACTCTGAAAATGACGTGGAATTGTGATCCTAGAAGTTCTGAAAATACAAACGACCTCCCCTGTGGAGTCAGAATAGACAAGGATGCCTTCAAGAGTCTGCACAACCTCACTTATCTATATCTGGCTGGAAACAGCCTTACCACGTTACCCTGGTTACCTGAAAGCCTTAAGGTCCTGGATCTCGAGTGTAACCGCATTTTCAACATCATCATCCCTTTTGGAACTCCACATCTAGAGCAGCTTCTCCTCACAATGAACTGTTATTATGAAAACCCTTGTTACCAGCCACTTAACATCCATGAGGATGTTTACAAGGAGCTATCACATTTAAAAAATCTAACCCTGGGATACAACAATTTGACATCACTACCACAAAGGTTGCCAGCGTCACTTATTGCTCTGGACTTGAAAGAGAATACAATACCTGAGATTCCAGAAGGGGCATTCGCCCATTTCCCTAACCTGGAGGAACTAAATCTGGAATGGAATTGTCAGCGTTGTGACCACGCAGCCCGACGTTGTATACCTTGCCCTAACAATGCCTCCCTACAGCTTCACCCAAACTCATTCTATGCAAAAAACAGCTCTATTAGATATCTGATCTTGAGAGGAAACTCTTTGAACAATATTCCAAAGGGTCTTTTTCTCCCTTTGACAAATTTGGGGAGGTTAGATCTCTCCGACAACTTCCTGGCCCACACCATCCGTAATGGTACCTTCTTTACAGAGCTAAAGCAGTTAACATGGATCAGCCTCATCTATAACTTTCAACCACTAAGGATATTCCCTGAGCTGATCCTTTCACCACATCTGGGCAATGTCTCAAATCTAAAAACCCTTTTGTTAAGCGGGAACTTTTTCCGCACAATTTCAGAACAAAGCCTTGTGGTTCTGTCCAGACTTAAACAACTTAAAAAGCTGGAGATGCGCATGAATTTCCTCAGCTATTTCAATATGAGTACTCTGGGAATGTTGCCTTCCCTCACCAGATTAGACCTCTCCCAGAACACACTGAGTTATCTCCCTTGCAATGTGTCATCTTTAGAAAAAGGCTCTCAGGATTCAAATGTTTTTAAAGATTATTCTGATTCACCCATGATACTAGTATCAGCACACATGTATCAAACTGAGACTGAAAATGAGACTTGTAGAACACCTAACAATGTTGTGTTTGAAATGTGGTATTTCAACCAGAAATTCTGCCGAAATAACTTGACAATTGATCTTTCTCAAAATAATGTTATTTTCCTTCACGAAGATGTTTTCAATGGTATGGAAAAGGTTGTGTGTTTAAACATGTCTTACAATTATGCAAGCCAGGCTTTAAGAGGAAGACTTTTCAGTCACTTGAAAAGCTTAGTTTACTTAGATATGTCATACAATAGAATTGACCTATATTATAGAGAGGCATTCAGTGAGTTGAACAAGACTCTGAAGGTACTGGACCTCAGTCACAACGAGTATCACTTTCGTATGATGGGCATGGGTCATCGTCTTGAGTTCGGCAGTCTCAAAAATCTGGAAGTTTTAAATCTTGCAAATAATGGCATTGGAATGCGAATTACTCCACGACTGAGCAGCAACTCTGTGAAGTATATGTACTTTTCTGGGAATCACCTAGATACAATGTGGGGTAAAGAGGGCCAGACCTACATTCATTTCTTCCAGGACCTCAAGAAATTAATCTACTTGGACATCTCTCAGAACATGCTACATTCATTCGAACAACGGATCCTCTGTAACCTACCAGTGAGCATTCAGGCCATCAGCATTAGCAATAATTACCTCATTACTTTTCCATGGCTGAACCTCACATGTCTCGGCAAACTTAACCATCTAAATCTCAGTGGAAATCACCTTTCATCTCTACCTAATAGTGTTACAGATTTTCCACAAAATCTTTCCGTCTTGGACCTCAGTAACAATCAGATAAGCAATCTTTCTGATAAGTTCTTCAGTCGAGCCAACGTTTTGCAGTGTCTCTATCTCAATGACAACTTTCTCAAAGTGTTGAACCATCAGTCAATCCCATTCCAGCTGATAAATGGCACTTCTGTTCAGTTGCTTACCCTACATAATAACCCTTTCAGCTGTGAATGTTACAATTCAGAATTGGAGGGATTTCTGCGGACCAGCAACACACGTATTCCTTACATGACCACTGCTGTCCACTGTGGATTCCCAGAGTCCCTGCAGGGTCAAAGTGTGCTGACCATTGACCAGCGTTCCTGTCAGGAGATCTATGGTGGCTTGGCCTTCCTCTTAAGTACACTCTTCACATGTGCATTTATTGCTCTGCCCCTGTTAAGACATCTGTATGGCTGGGATGTGTGGTACTGCCTACAGATCCTATGGGCAGGATGTAAGGGCTACCTGCATCCTTCTGCCAGTTGCTCGCCAAAACACTATGATGCTTTCGTGGTATTTGACACAAACAACCAGGCCGTGAGAGACTGGGTTTACAATGAGTTGGTTGTCCGTTTGGAGAGCTCTGGCTACAGAAGATTCTCTCTCTGTTTAGAAGAGAGGGACTGGATCCCTGGGCTTTCCTGCATTGAAAACCTCCACAATGCTGTCCATAGCAGCGAAAAGACAGTGTTTGTGCTGTCCAACGGCACAAGAAATGGCGTTGGTGAAGCAACGGTCAACGGTGTAATAAGGCAGACCTTTTTCATGGTTCAGCAGAGGCTTCTGGATGAGAAGGTATACAATGAAATAAATGTTTAGGAAATGCTTTAATTAATTTGTTTACATTCATTAGCATTCCTGTCATCATTATATTGTGGCAAGTTGTTATAAATCTCTCTTTGATTTCATCTTAACAAGGTGGACGTAGCCGTTCTCATACTGCTGGACAAGATGTATCCCAAGCTGAAGTACCTCCAACTAAGGACGAGGTTGTGCAGGAAGTCAGTGATATCCTGGCCTAGAAACCCACAGGCCCAACCCCTATTCTGGAACCAAATGAGGACAGCACTGTCATCAGACAATCTTCAATTATATGACAACAACATTAGTGAAAGTTTCATATAAATCCAACTGTTTCAACAAAATAGCAACTACTGTTTCTCAAAAAATGTGATGAAAATGTGTATATATAGGCCAAATTAATATTCAATATAGACTGTTCAATAATTTATGTGAATCTTGTGAGATGTTAAATATAAGGTATGTATCCCTTCTCATTTAGCATTGAAGGGTGTACAATAACGTCATGTGACGCTTTCTAATGTAAACATGTAAAACACACGTAGGACTTGCTATGCTTCCATTGAGATGATTCATTGCAATGCATGATATGTATCACATTAAATGATGGAACATACATGGATGCTGAGAACTGATTATAGCCTATCTTAACTATTTTGGTAAGAATACAAGACTAGGGTTAGAATATGTTTTAGTATTATAGTATTCCAATCTCCTTATTTAACGATGTGATCCAAAATCTCTAGGCCAAGGATATTTATGGCAATAGGCCTATCCAAAAAATGCACTTCTGCCGACTCCTTCTGAGGAACATAAAAGCTATTTAGACCTGTTGAATGCCTTGTAGAATATTTGAAAAAGGTATGTTTATCCTGTAGACATTGTATTTCATGCAATGAATTGTTAAAAAAGTGAGTGTTGTTTCTAGAAAACAATTTTAATACATATGAAATGATCGATTATTGTTTGCGATCAAATGTTAAAGAGAGACAACCCAATAATGGCTTCCTCGTCGTGGAAACGACCCTGTGCGCGGCGCGCATTGGACAGGGTGCGCGCTCACGCGGCAACGCTAGCAGGACACAGGTCACAGGAAGAAGCTGAGCAGTTGGTGATATGACGCCAACGTTGCAATGGGTACGAGCCGGACTTCCACAGTGATGGGGAGAGATGGAGCGTCTCCTGTCCCGTAAGGTAGCTCGTGTAAATGTGTTTTTTTTGCAATAACTTTGCCATTCAAATCAGTGCAACTGTGTTATTCCGTGCGGTAGCCTAATTCTTATGTAATGCACTAACTCATGCAGTCGTGTGCATATGACAACAACTAATCCCCTCTCGAGCCATGGTCATAGTAGAGTTATTTGGCTTCTGGCTGCATGGCGTCTGCATGCACGCCGTCAACCACTCCCCTTTTCCCGAAAAATAGGATGTCATGTCTAGTTTATCGGTGCTTCATAGTGAAAGTCCATAGTTCTTGCAGAGTAAATCTTGCTTGACACACAAACGCCATACGATCATTTAGTTGTGTTGGTATCAACTTACACCAAAAACTGACGGCCAAATCATATCGGAGGAGGACGCGGTTATTCTTCGTCCAAAATGCAATGTAGCGTTTTGCCAATTATATGTCATATATATACACACGTGAATAAGTTTATTTCACACTCATTTAGGCAATTTTACGGATATGCTATGCGTAAACTTTCGCTTCCCGCCACTAAATTGCCTATTTGTTTAACTGACGTCAAATATGCATTACGAATAAATTACGCATACTTCATGACGACCTAAGAGGAGTCGAAGCATTTTCAGAAATGTATATATATGTTTATATATATTCTATATTTCTAACATCATCTAAAAAAGGCCCTACATAATTTTCACAGTAGCCTCTCTATAGGCGATATGAGTCATGGCTTTCACTAGAATAGATATAGTAGATTTCCTTCTTTTTCCGTCGCAAGGCTTAATTCATTGTCTCATACAATGATGGATAAAGGATTGGCAGCTCGGGTATGATTGACAAGTACATTTGACCATTCTCTCAGTTGCATCCCATTCAGCGACAGCGTACTGCACCCTATCCTCTTAGATTAGAGGAGGGATTATGAATTGGATTTGCATCCACTCTGCAACCAGTCCCTACGGTCTGGACCACTGAATTTGACTATTTTGGTATCTACGCTTGTATAGGCATGTTTAAGCATTGTTATAATTAGTGTTCTGGTTTTCGGATTAGTCTATAATTCATTACAAAGTTTTGAGATTTTTTTTACTTAGTGCCAATTCAACATTCCTGGCCAATACACGCCTACCTACACAGATGTATACAATTAATAATTGTGCATTACGTTAATAGTTGCCTTAAATTAAATGTAAATATAAGTTATCTTTCCGACCATTTGTATTGCGAGGTATGTGAACCTGTGCATAGAGATGATGTGCTGTCCATGGTGCTGAAAGGGTTTGCATTCCAGACTTAAAATAAAAAAATAAATAAAAATAAAAATAAATAGGCCTACCGCCTACCAGTCATATAGCAACGACTTATATCAAGACCACATCATTACACTTGATTGAATCAATAACAGAGAACCATTTAAACTAATAGTTGTGATAAAAAAATGCATGTCTATGTTGGGGACAAATACTCCCGATACATTTCTTTGATGTGGATATGTTAATAACTGAATATATAAACTTAAGCTCTTGCATTTACTGTGAAATATATGAATTGCAGCCATGCAGGGATACATTCTGGACCAGAGGAAATGTTGTGTTTCACACTGTCCCTTATGAAATTTGCTATTGACTCTGTTATTATCTTTATGTCCTTTCCTTCAGCATGTGTCCTTGTCTGTCCTATCTAGAAAGAACAATGCTCTTGTTTTTTACTGAGATGAATGGCGTAGCGTCCGCCTGGAAATACGGCATTGTGAGTGTCACGTTGTTCTTCGAGAACCTCTGAAGATCCAATACTGATCCCTCATGCAATCTCCTCAAACTAACAACCTGCCTCTGAGTTCTGCAATCCTAGCTGCACTGATGGGCAGGTGAAATCTAAGAGGCCAAGAGGTGGCCTTCATTAAGAAACAAAGCAAAACAATGTTTCCCCAATGAAGGGAAATGACCCCATGATCTACAGTAGTTTTGTCCCAATCAACGATGCCTTTAAACATCCGAGCTAAGCCCGCCCAGAGCAAGTTATCTGCCGCATCAAAGACCGCGGGTCACAGCGATGGAAGCACTGCCTCACGCTTCACTAGGTCTTCCAAGCAGAGCAAGTCTAAGGAGGGGTCCATCTCTACCCCGGGCTGCCGCTCGGGGCTGGAGCCGGGCTCGGTGTCCGGTGGGGGGCCTTCTCCGGCCACTAAACCAGCCGCTAGACCAGGGCCCTCGGCGAGGACCGGGTCAAAACCCAAACCCAGAGGGGCAGCAGCGTCCGACGCAAGGAGAGCCTCCAATTCGGCCACAGCCCCGGGCGGTAAAACATTTTCCATGGAGAACATCCAGTCGGTCAGCGCTGCCTACGCGACATCTGGCACCATGTACCCCAGCGATCATGATGCCCTGGAGCCCTCAGGGAGTTACCCCAAAGGCACCCCGTACCCCAGTGACCATGACGTGCTGGAGCCCTCAGGGGGGTTCCCAAAAGGCACCATGACTTTGGGCAGGAGCACCGGTCGGGCCTCGTACACCGGGCGCTCTACTGCGACAGGCAGCAGCCCCAACATCACTTTCTCCGGGATCCCTCCACCATCAGACCCCTATGGAAACGAGAACCATCACCCGCATCCAGGAGGCCCTGCTAGCCTGAGAGGCCAGTCGAGTAGACATCAGCTAGCACAGGACAGTTTGGGGGACGGAGAAGGGTCCACGCTGGATATGCAGGCCCAGCTCCGAGAACTTCAGAAGGAGAACGAGCAGCTTCGGAGAGAGATGGACGTTGGGAGAGATGGGAGGAGGAAATCCGGCACAGTGAACAGTGTCAACTTTTGGGCCACTGAGATGAAGAGAGACAGGGGGGTCAGGCGGGAGGAAGGTGTGAGGGACTCGATGCCCAAGGACCAGTACCGAGATAACCAAGAGGACTGGCAGGTGAGCACAATGGCCCATGTCTGACAGAAATACAATATGGTTTAAAAAACCATATATTCCTTTACACCTCATGCCCTTTACAAGTTAAATACTAAATATCAATGACAAAACAGGTTAAATTCAATGTTATTGTCATTGCATACAATGCAACACGACAAAAAGTGGTAAGCATCCAACCATATAGTAGGTGTTATAAATACGTATATTTGTAATATTTGATTGTTTTCTCAAAAAGATATACATTGTTTGATAGATGACCAAATAAAAACAACAATAACGTACTATTACTTATAATAATAATATCTGTCTGAAGTGTAAATCAGGTCAATCAAAGCCAGAATCCATTTTCATCTGTTCATTAGTTGTGTCTCCAAGGGTGTGTTCAGGTAAAGTCTTCTGTGGCGCTTTGATAAAATAACTGATGTTCCCATGGAAACACAGATAGCAACTAGAATGCCTACGTACCGTTGGGCGTTTTTGGTGGTACCCAGACTCTATCAATGTTCACAGCTCCTCTGAAGCTTTGTGTCACCCAGGCTCGTATGCTCGCTTGGCAAGCATATGGATGTTTTTCATTTGGTGTGTGTAGACATATTGTCATCGCTATGTCTCGCTCCCACGTTTGCTCGCTCGCTCCATCTGTCTCTCCCCTTTCTGCCTGCTTTTCTGCCTATATGTCTGTCTGACTCCATTTAGTCTTAAGTGTTGTCTCTAATTTTCCAGGTAAAATTGTATATATCTTTATTGCTCCACTGAGAAAAGTATATTCCTCATTGAGAGAGTTGAATTCAAAAATACGCCCCCTCCCAACCCCCCGCAACACACACACAGACATGCTCACACACGCACACACACACACACACGCATACACGCACACATGCACACATGCTCACACACACACGCACACACTTGCACGCATGCACACACACACACACACACACACACACACATACACACACATTAATCAAATCTGCATATCGTTCCTTTTCTCAGGCTGTCAGCATGATTCCATTTTAGGGAAGTTTCACTTCTCCCTCATGGCTGGGCTGTTTGTGCGTACGTGTTAGGTGCACAGTATTACACAGGTTGAATATTCTCGTATTGCTGTGAATGTGTCATTCAATGTGTCAATGTGTGATAAGTCAGAGCAAGGCGCATGTGATGTGCTGTGATCGGATTAACTAAGGAAGTTTGGTGACCAAACCGAAACTGCATTGAGTATAAAACAAGATTGTCTGCAAAGTAATGGCCTTGGCCAGCTCAAATAAAATCCACTTATTTTGAAGTATGCTGCCCCCTTAAGACACAGAACAGTCCAAATGCCTTGGTCAAGGAGGAATCCATCCATGAGATCAATTGTCCTGTCATACATTTTCCCCAAATATTTGTGTTGAGTGTTCCTTGGCAGAAGAAAAAACACACGTGAGAAGCTTTTTTAAAGTCATCTCCCTCCCTATGGCTTAACACAGATGTTTTAGTAAAAAAGTATCTCATAGCATGTCTGTGTCTAATACAGATAAATGACACTGCTTGTTGAATGTGTTTTTTGGACAACCATAAATTCTGCGCCACCAAAGACAAGCCAGATAACCCTTGAAAGTATTGTGAGTTTGATGATACTGTTACATCAGTTGTTTCCTTTGAGTGCTGTTCATAACAAACTTACGACCTCAAAATTGAACACAGGCACGCAAGCACGCACCCACGCACAACACACACACAACCCTGAAACGCGCACACACACACACACACACACACACACACACACACACACACACACACACACACACACACACACACACACTTTCACATACATACATTTTAGCAGCATTGTCCGTGCTGCGAGCCTCAGGTTATGGAGTTGGCTAGAGAGTCTTAAATCAAAAGTGTTGTTCCATTCATTGAGCGCCTTATGTCCACAGTACAAAAAGCGGGGGGGGGAAGCAAAGTAAAGGTTATCTGCCAGCCTAGCAGACTTGTCCCAGCTTATCCTCCACTGGGCTGGCCGCCTTTGGCTTCTTCCTCTCAAGGCCATGAGACCATATAGTCCATTAGTTCTTCAGTGTTTGTTCCCATTTTTCTTCTCCCTTGTTCCCATTTTCCCTAGCCCTCTCTCTGCCCCATCCCACTCCCTCTCTCTCTCCCTCTCTCTCTCTCTTTCTCTGTCCCTGTCAATCTTTCGGTTTTTCTCTGTTTTTCTCTCCTTCTCTCTCTTACTCATCTCTTTCCATCCCCCCTGCTGCTCTGTCTCTGTCTGTTCTTCAATGACACGCACGCACACACACGCACGCACGCACGCACGCACACAGCAGCTCATCACTCCACTCTGGTCGACAGCAGCGTTAGCCCATGCCAACCCATTATCGATTGATCCTTAAACTGGTACAAATACCATCCTCAGCTCCATCCCCATTTGAGTATATACCACTGTCTCAAGGCACCATTTCATCCTCACAGAGACGGCAGTCATGTCCCATACCATTGGGGACATCTATTTCTTTCTTATCAGATACTGCTGACCTTATGTTTGTGCCTCAAGGCATCGCCCCGCTCCCTCTCTTTAAATTATTATTCCCTACCTTCCCTCCTCACACTCTCCTCCCTCTGTGTGTTTTTTTTTCTACCTCTGACACAGCCAGGCTGGGAGAGGCATCTTGACACCGTATCATACCGCCATTACCATAAGCAATGTCACCTTCTCCTTTAGCAGCCAGTGACCAGGGCTTGCTCCCCTCGCCATCTGTTTGTTTAGGCTGTGTTTTAACGCGTCTGGGTGTACGTGTGTGTGTGTGTGTGTGTGTGTGTGTGTGTGTGTGTGTGTGTGTGTGTGTGTGTGTGTGTGTGTGTGTGTGTGTGTGTGTGTGTGTGTGTTCCGCCAGGGCTGATCTATATGTAATCAGCGGCAGCTTTTTGCATTGATTATATGTGTATGTTATTCCTTCTTACTTCCTTCCCAAAATCCCGACCCTTGAGTCCTTGGCGTTCCCCTTTGTTGTCTGATGTTGAGGCCGCGGCGTTGGGAGTCGCCCGTTTGCATCGTCTCTGATGTGGGGGGGGGTTTGATTTTGTGTTGCTTTCAACTTGTTCTTTTTTATTCTTCTGATTTCTTATTCTAACCTCACACCTTAAAGAGAATGTGGTCTCCATGGTTTCAAGTACTGGACCGGTGCGTTTCTATCTGCCAGTTGAAGACCTGCCACATTTTTGTATATATTTTTATGTGCATTTTGTATATCTGCAATAGATGATGTTACTACTAGCGTTAAATGCTTTGTTTAAAACTAAACACAGTTGCAGTTTACTAAGGCAATATTTGAGGATTCAATGTTCTAATGATTATATTATTATATAAATATAGACATTTTCATTGCAATAGGCTATTCTCTTTCTATATGCATTGCATACTTCAACTTTTTACAGTATATCGTGTTAAATGTCTGCCATCTTCAGCTCAAATCCTTTCAGTCCTACTCCTGGATCTTAAACAGCAATTGCTGCCCCCTTGTGGAGGGTGATCATAACAACACTGAATATTTATAAATAATACAGTTTTTCTTTATGTTTGTGTTTTACCTTTATTATATCTATTCATCACAACACTCTCTGAAGCCTGGGGAACCCAGAAGAAGCAAGGTGTGTAGCTCTTACCTCAAAACTTGGTATTCTTGAATTTCCACCTGTATGTGTCTATAATTATAATAAATAATAATCAACTTTCTACACACCTTTAAAATAATTCAAAAACAAAGATAAACAGAATGAATAAGGGATAGAGGTTGGTCAAATATGTGTATACATATGCACTGAATTTGTCTAAAACACAATTAAAATGTAATTTTGGAAATGTGAGGAAAGGAGGGATTTCTGATCATTCTGTCGTCTATCTCAGCAGCAGCTTCCGTTAACAGTGCAGGAACTGCAGGAGGAGCTCCGAGCTCACCGGGAGATGAACAGCCGATTGCAACAACAACAACAACAACTACAACAACAACAACAACAGCACCATCAACAGCAGCAGCAACAGAGCAACTGCTACAGGGACCTCCAGGCGGAACAGGACCCCAGAGGAGCCTCCAGCCCAGGCCACAGCCCCAGGCCGAGCTCCGGCCTGGGCTCCAGCTCTCTCCTCAGCCCCCTGCCTGGACACAGCCCCCGGGCCCACAGCCCCCGGTCCCTCAGCCCCCGGGCCCACAGTCCGTCCAACGCCTACAGCCCCAGGACACAGCAGCAGAATCAGCAAGCAGACATCATCATCCACAGCCCCGGGTCCTGCCTTGCCGATGCGGACGGACCCACGCAGGGCACCCAGAACCACAGCCTGCGTCGCGGGCAGAGCAGCGGCCACGGCCAGCACACGCACTACGACGGCGGCGGCTGTCCGGCCCCGGGGCGGCGCAGCAGCAGCGGCGGCGGCGGCACCCCGCAGAGGCAGCCGGCCCCCCGCAGCCCCTGCCTGGTGCCGGGGTGCGACGGCTTCGCCTCCCCGCCCCCGCTGGATCCCGCCACCGCCGCGGCCGAGGAGGGCTTCCAGCGGCTGCAGACGGAGCACGAGCGCAAGGCCAAGGAGCTGTCGCTGCTGAGGAGGACCATGGAGGAGATGGAGGTGCGGATCGAGGTGCAGAAGAACACGCTGGGCGCGCGGGATGAGAGCATCCAGAGGCTGCTGGAGATGCTGCAGGGTCAGGGGGGGCAAGGGGGCCGGGCGCCCCAGCCCGGGATCATCACCATGGCAACGCAAGACGCCCAGGCCCATATCGAGAACCTGCACGTCAGAGAGGTGGGTTGCTCAAGCTGGGGTTCTTGGTTCATTCGTGTTGATCAGTTTGTTCATGGGGGACGTTTTGTGTGAATTCAACATTGGTCTGGCTCTTAAGACGTTCACAAAGGAACACTTAAGGGCAGCACTTAAATGTTTGCAGTGCTGTGTGTCTGGGTTTCTGTGCATTTGTGTGCATGTGTGTCTCTCTGCCCGTCTGTTTTTCTGTGTGTGTATGTTTGTGTGTGTGTGTGTGTGTGTGTGTGTGTGTGTGTGTGTGTGTGTGTGTGTGTGTGGGGGGGGGGTTAAGCAGTGTGTGAGAGACAAACCAGCTCAGCAGGTATTATCAATGGACCAGATTAACAGTGAAAACTCTAATCCCATGTTCAGCTTTACACTTCAGCTGTCTGTGTGAATGAGTGTAATTTTTCACTTGTTCTATTGTAGGAGATATATTATCCCCATATATATATATATATATATATATATATATATATATGAATAGTATCACAATATGATGTTGGTGGGTGTGGAGAAAACATTTTCTTTAATCTCAGAATATCTTTCTTTCTGTTGGTCTGTCTGTGTATCTATTGTTTGTGTATTAGTTAATTCATGAATTTAACTAATCACAGTTTCAGTGTGCTATACTGCTGACTGTTAAGCCAAGTGTTCCTCTGACACAACGGCTCAGAACGGGTTGCTCTTTGCACAGCAGTCCAGCCCAGTTTATTTTTAACTCCTAAATCTTCTTAGCCCTTCATTTGCATGTGTGTGTGTGTGTGTGTGTGTGTGTGTGTGTGTGTGTGTGTGTGTGTGTGTGTGTGTGTGTGTGTGTGTGTGTGTGTGTGTGTGTGTGTGTGTGTGTGTGTGAGTGTCTGTGTGTGCATGTGCAAATGTTTTTGTCAATCTTGTTTGGGTGCCAATGTGTTTTTTGTATGCATGCTTTTTCCTATCAGAATCATTTGTGTGTGTGTGTGTGTGTGAGAGAGAGAGTGTGTTCTTGTGTGTGCGTGGTGTGTGTATGTGTGTGTTTGTGTGTGGTGTGCGTGCACATCTGGGTCCTGCGCGGCTTAGCTTTCCCCGCAAGGACACCGACTCCCTGCTCCAGGTGGCTGATGGGAAATCCACCTGTTAGGATTGTTTGGTTGCCGTGGTGATTCTATCAGAGGTGGACTTTAGGTGCTCTAGTCCATGCTGAATCGGAATGCGAGCTCCACTAATCAAGGGTAGGTTTGTGCGTGTGTGTGTGTGTGTGTGTGTGTGTGCACACACTATGCGGGACCTCGTCTAGCTGTGTGTGTGTAAGAGGTGAGTACACGCCTCCTCACACTTTTTTTTCTCTCTCTCTCTGTGTCATGCTATTTTTAACCTGTCCGACGGCTCAAGACTCTGTGTGTGCTAGAGGGGGGCGAGAGGGAGGGAGGACCACGGTCCCAGGTGCGTCGAGAGAGAGAGCGAGAGAGAGCGAGAGAGAGAGGCATAGACAGAGAGTGTTTTTGTAAGGTAGAAAAACAAGAGTTTGTTTGTCTGAATATTAATGATATGATTAATGAGGAAAAACACGGACCGCCGTGATTGAGAGGAGAGACGGGACTGTTGTTCTTGGATCACTTCCTCTCTTCCCCTTTTGCTCTTGAGGTAGAAGTGTGTGTGTGTGTGTGTGTGTGTGTGTGTGTGTGTGTGTGTGTGTGTGTGTGTGTGTGTGTGTGTGTGTGTG
>NC_140285.1:9537144-9547144 GCF_964030765.1 Micromesistius poutassou | reverse complement strand
ATTAGTCTGTGTGTGTGTGTGTCTATAAACTGTATATTTTGCCTATGTGTCTCTGTTCAACAAGTGTGTGCAATTGGGAGGCATGAGTGTTTGGTCGGTGCATTATTTATTTATAGTAGAAGCTTGTTGCGCATGTGCCAGCAGAAAGTGTTGCTAAGAGAGAGCTTAGAGATATCAGAGATACACAGAAACCAGAGGCGAGGAGACGGAAGATTCATAAGACATGTTTTGGGTGATGGACAGAGACAAAAATGATGGATAGATAGATAGATCGAGAAAAAGAGCTGTTAACAGATAGTAACAACTGCTCCTGACATCAAAACTGAGCTTCAGATGCCTTTAGTTTGAGGCAGAAGGGTCAGTAAAGGCAAAGATCAAGGGAAGATCTGATCGGATTTGAGTTTGAATGTGACTCAAGAGACCAGCTGGAGTGGTACCACCAACAAAAATCAGAGGATTTTTTGATAATGCTTTACAAATGTAGAGGATAAAGAACAGCCAGAGGAACCAAGACAACCACGACAGAGAGAGTAGCGTAGGCAGGAACAGAACCAGGTTTGAATCAGAATCATTGGGAAAGGAGTATTACCGATGATGAGCCGCCAGGCTTATTTTTACCGGGTTCCTCCCCAGGAGCTCCACCGGAGGAACCAGGCCGACCAGGCCAAAACCAGAGCTCTGCAAAGCGTCATTGATATGAAGGTAGGACCACCCATCTGCAGCCCTGAGAAGTAAGCTAGTTAAAGAGCAACAAGCTGCTTTCAATTGCATTAAGCTAGGTAAATAGCATCAAGCTAGCAAAATAACAACAAGCAACATAAATTGTAGCTATTATATACTTTCAGCCAATACTACGCAAATAGCAACACATTAGCTAAATAGCCAAATGACAACAATCTAGGTCTATATAATCAGCAGCTATAAGATAATTAAAAAGCAGCAATCTATGGAAATAGCTATACGGTAGCGAAATAGCAAGAGGCTATCTAAATGACAACAAGCTACATCAATAGCAGCTAAAAGTGAGTTCAATAGCAGCAATCTACAAAAATAGCAACAAGCTAGCCAAATAGTAACAAGCTACACAGCCATAATCAGAAGCATTGCAGATCTTTCCAGCCTTCAATGAAGTCGCCCGCCAATTCCAAGGTAAACACAGAGTACGATTAATAGCCATTTAAAATAGAAAATATGAAAATAATGAAATTAGGTATTAGTGGATATGGTTACTCAAATAAACGTCAGAGAGTATACAGCTGTTCAATTCCACATTGAAGCTTGAACTCACAGTTGCTTCTGAGTTTAATATCAAGTTCATGCTAAGAATGAAATAAATTATTGATCAATATTGCTGTTGCATGGGGAGGATTGGATTACAAAGCTTGCACGCACACAGCCACATGCACACACGCACACACAAAGTTATGAGCATTGCTGTTACTAAGTGTATGAGGGCCATGCCCAAGGTAAGTCCATTATTGGCCAAGCAGAGTAGAGCACTTATTCAATTTGTTTCAAATGTCACATATGGAAGCTTTCACTAGCATCAGAGCCCTTTGAAGTCTTGGAGAGCTGTGAAAAATGCAGTTGACTCCACATGTGTGCATACGCATATGTGCATAAGTGCATGGGCAAACACACACACGTCCAACACACACACACACACACACACACACACACACACACACACACACACATATGCACCCATGCATGGCGCACATGTTTGCTCCAAAAGTAGTTGTTTTACTGCAAAACCACAGTTATTTTTCGCACATACTTTGCGATTTGTCCGCCTATTAACAAACTACACATGTGCAAGACTGGAATAGCTTCAATGGAGTGGACCCATTGAAGTCACAAATTCAATGTGACTGCAATAGTTATCAAGGAGAGAAGAGAGTGAGGGAGAAGCATTAGCTGGTGAGGGTGTGGAATGTACGTGTTGCTCATATAGCACATAATGCTAGTGTTGAAATGCGAGTTCCTCTTCTCCACTGTGTGCTGTCCTTTCTGTCATGTTAGTGTCATCTAAGCAGTGTGTGTTTACCTTTTTATTGTCATTTCAGACCACCAATCCCCCTTTCTGTTTTGATCCTGATGTTATCTGGCAGGTACAGTAATCCGTGGTCATGTTTCTCGAATTCTCCTGTCATCTCAACATGAAAATACATCCTCTTCATATAGTGTCCTTCTAGTCTTCAGCTACTGTAGCAACTGTTTTAGTGTGCATCCCTCAATGCTTTGTTACACTCCGTCTGTAGGTATTGTCTTGTTTGTCAATTGTGTTTCTGTATCTTGGCAGATCCTGATCACTGGTAGGAAAACAACAGGTGTAGTTTATAAGATAAATGATGGGCCAAGACTGGCCTGTAAACAAATAAGTAAAGGGGGGAGCTGGATGATATTTCAATGAGTGGTTTTTATATTAAAAATATATAATTAATAATAATTAATGTTCTCATTTTAAATAATTATTAAAAAACGATCCAAAGGCCAACGCAACGTCTTAAAATATGTCTTAACGACAAGAGACATTAATAAAACAGACCTCATAGTAAAACGAAAGGAACAGTAGGTTACTTTACCCTTTATTGAGGATCTGTGAATAGGGTATGTTGTGCTCTCTCAAGATAACATGATACCAGTCATAAAACATAAGGTATTACCAAGGAATGGATAACATGGCCTGCCTTTGTCTGTGTGCATATCTGTGTGTGTGTGTGTGTGTGTGTGTGTGTGTCAGTGCATGTATTTGTGTTGTCAGAATAGATGTTTATTAATGAGGGGTCCTCCAGGTTTTATTTTATGGGCATCTGTGCATGCTTAATGCTACCACGAGGGTGTCTACGTGTGCCTTTGTGTGAGTCATTTCTCATGCATGTGTGCCTATGCGTTGCTTCATTGTTTGTATGCATGGGACAGTGCAGCACGCGGCCGTGCGCTACACAGGGGCTGATGTCAGGGACCTGTAATAAAGGTCAGATGCTCGCATGTTGTCTGTGGTTTTTCCACCGATGGCATCATGCCGTCTGCTTCCATTTATTAGATTACCTTTCCCGTCTCTTCCAAGGTTTACCATTTAACGTGCATCTCAAACCTATGTAGCTAAACCACCCCAGGACCTGTCCCTGACAGATCCTTCTATTCCCTCTAGAAGCGTTGCAACAGGAACACACCAGGCTCCTCAAATATCTCAGTTTCAATGTTTTCTACGCCGACTCAAACCAGTGCCATATAAATATGTACGCCTATCTCTACATAGACATGCATGCACGCTGCTTACTTACTCCTCTTCTTCATAAGACATCAGACCTTAATTTGTCATGCATTTTTGCATAAAGCCTTTGGCTACATGTTCACAACATGCTACGTCTGTAGATGTTTGCTGTGGAAGAACCGGCCCCCTTCTGTTTGGACTTCTCAGCCAATGTTGACCTGCACGCATTCCCGCCAATTCAAAGCGATTTCTGGCCTCCTCAGACCTCTCTGTATTTCGGTCTCTTGCATGTGTGTGTGTGTGTGTGTCTGCGTTCCACCGCTCTGTCACTCTTGGCTGCAACGATGTCTGCGAGCGCGTCATCCATCAGTCGCCACTCGCACAGAACCCGTACAGTAAGTCGTCGGTTACGCAGAAGGTCCTGAACTGAGGGTCCCCGGCCGTTGTCCCCCCCCCCCCCGTGGCTCACCCTGCCGTCCCGCGCGCAGGGCACCAAGATCTCCTCTCTGGAGAGGAACATCCGGGACCTGGAGGACGAGGTGCAGATGCTGAAGACGGGCGGCACGCTGCACCCCGACGACAGGCATGATGACCTCAAGCAGGTGGAGGTCTACAAGAGTCACTCCAAATTCATGAAGAGCAAGGTAGAGACCCCCAACATGCCCCTCTGGGGGGTAGGCTGTGGCAGACAGTGCACGGTGTTGTTTCTGCATGGTCAGCGTTTTTGGGGATGTGTTTGAGTCTCCTCCGACTCAAACACTGCCGGTCGCATGATGTTCTGTGTGAGTGTAAGTGTGTGTGTTTGTGTGTGGCATGTGCTCATCCTCTCTCATCTCGCCAAGAGATGGTTTCACACACTGGATTCCTGGCTGATTTCTCTGTGGCTGAGTGTTATATTCGACTTGTGTTAAAACCATTTTCTATTGGTTTGGCTTGGTTTCTTTTTAATTGCTGGTAGTGCGTCTGTGTGATCAGCAGATTATAATTCTGTTGTTCTGTATCTGTGAAGCGTGACCTTGCAACAAACATTGCTATCAGCTTACGGCCCAAGGTGTCTGTTTACTGTCCTGGCAGGTAGTGCTGGCACAAGAGCCCTCTCGGGTTACCCTCTCACAGGGTTAACTGGTTAATTCATTGGAATCCAAACCTGTGTGCTCTCTCTCTCTCGCGCTCTCTCTCTCTCTCTCTCTCTCTCTCTCTCTCTCTCTCTCTCTCTCTCTCTCTCTCTCTCTCTCTCTCTCTCTCTCTCTCTCTCTCTCTCTCTCTCTCTCTGGTTCATTCTCGCACCTTCTCTCTCTCTCGCACTCTGGTTCATTCTCGCACCTTCTCACTCTCTCTAGTTCATTCTCTCGTCTTCCCTGTTAGTTCAATTTTCTCTCTTTGCTTTCTACCATAAAAGCCCCCACACACAAGGACCACCCCCCCCCCCCCCCCCCCCCACACGCACACACACACACGGTTAGGTGTATGTGTATGGGCTCCATGTAAAGGCTAAGGTTTCACAGAGGGGCCTGCTGAGTGTGTGTGATGGCCAGGGTCGGTGAACTCTGTCGGGCCGGGAACGTCTTCTTGATGCAATCATAAAAGGATGTTTTCCAATGAAAGGGGTTCTGACAGATGAGTATGAGCCTACAAGGGCAGGGGAAAGGGCTCTCTGATGATATACATCCTAGCCATGGCCTCCTCTGTCTGTCTGTCTGTCTGTCTGTCTGTCTGTCTGTCTGTCTCTCCCTCTCTCTACGCCCTCCTTCTCTCTCCCAGGCTTCATATTTCTACATACAGTCACACAGGAATACCAAACAGGAACCCACAGGAGCAACACACACTCACACACACGTACACGTATGTAGGCATGCGCATAAACGCAGACACTGAGCAGGTTGCTTCCCTCACTTAATTTAACAGGTGTTAAATCACCCACACACACACACACACACACACACAGGTTCCTGCTGGTGTCATGGTGGTGTGCAGGGTCTTGGTCTTTCAACAGTAGTACAGATGAGTTGGGGTTGAGGTTGGAAGGAATGGGAAGAAGAGAAGACCAGTATCTCTGACCCCTCCAGTTTCTCTTTCCTGGCTTTGATCTGCTCCACGCCATTAAATGGTCTCCTGAGAAGACAAGGGGAGCAGAAGAACGTCTCTCAGAGTGGTCACATCTGCCCAAACCAGCTGACCAAACTGGAGTTCCTTTTTTGACATTTGTTTATCTTCTTGCAGACGGACGGTTGTGTGTTGTTGCCTTGTGTTGTGCTTGTGGTGCTCTTCTGCGCGTGTTGTCGTTGAGAGGCCGCCTGTGGCCTGTGTCTTTTGTGTTCCCCGTAGGAGCAGGCCTTGCCCCTGTGCGTGCCTCAGAGATCCATCAGAGCAGCTCCTTCCTCCCTCCTCCCCTACCAGCACCCCTACCAGCAGCCCTGGATCACAGAACAGCCAGAAGTAGTCGCTCCACCTCCCTCCCCTCCCGCCCTCCGTTCTGTCCCCCACTTCCCTCCCCCTTCCCTCATCTCCCTTCCCCTCCCCATCCTCTCCATCCCCCCCCTCCCTTCTCCTCTCTCCTCTTCCCTCCATCAACCCCTCCCGTCCCTCCCCCTCTCCTCCCTTCTCCACCCCTCCCCTTCCCTCCGTCACCCCCTCGCCTTACCACCGTCACCCCCTCCCCTCCCATAATTTTTGGTTATTTGATGACTTTATTTCTAAACCCTGTCCCTTGTAGTGGTTTCTATTCCCTGACCTCTTTGACAGGTCACTTCGGCTGTTGCATTTTTTTCTTCGCAAGCTTCCTTATAGCAAGAGAGGCCTCATCCAAAAATGTATATAGTCTATACAACTACTCAGAAAGCTTAGATATAAATCTTGACCACACTTAATGAAATCACATTAAATGTTTTCATTAAGTGTGTTTTATATGAATCACATTTCTGTTTCACGGTAACCCCCTTAGTGCCCTCTTGTGGTCCCTGGGTAGCCCCCCCCCCCCCCTCCCCCGATCAGAATCGCAGCCCTAATGTGCTCTCCTTGTGTTTTACATGTTGACTTAGTGTTGCTCCATTATTTTTCCTTGCCTTTCTTGTACTTTTCTTCGTTCTTTTTTTTTTTCTCTCCTCATTCTTCCCTAAAAACCGCCCTGCGTGCACCTCACTCCGCGCTCCTCCTCCGTCTCCCGGGCGGAGGGCTGACGGCTCCATTCTGGCCCCGTCAGAATTCCCTTGGAATGACGTATGGCCTGCTCAGCACCACAATTAGAGAAATCTCCCTCAGAATCAACCTCGTACATTTTTGGCTCTGGTGCGGAGATGACAATCTCCCCAGCACATATCTAGAAAAAAAAAGTTTCCTAGGGTCCATTTGATTTACTTTGTGGTTTTGTGTCCTTTTCTGTACGGCCTTTTTCCTTAAATTACACAATTTCTAAAACAATCAGGAATCTGCCAGCTATTAGAGTGTAATATAGCTTCTCATAACTCTGTCTCTCACTGTGAATATTCCCCCTGCGTCTATCTTTGTGATTTGCTGTGTATCCACAAAGGCCAACAGTAGTTGTATTGTGGTCATTGTAATTTGTTGTTTATTTCAGTTCAGCAGTACTAGAGGCTATCCTTTCGCCTCTTTTTGACCGTAAAAAGTGAATGTGCTTAAGTGGCAATCTCAAAGATTTTCATGTGAATGTCTGTTAAGTCATTATCCATCGCTGAATGAGGTAACCCAATAGGGATCGAGCCTATGGCCATGAAGAAGGTTGCATTTGCAGTATTTTGTAGGTTACAAACTGGTGTTGGTGGCAACACGGTTGTATCTCTGGGAAAATCTTGGAGATTGCCAAGTATAGCCAAAATAGCATCCAAGGTTCTGCTTAAGTATCGCTCTTTCATTATAGCCTACTGTATGTGAAACTTGGACATTTTCTAAGAATTCCTCATGATGTATGCATGCTGTTTTTATGTGCATTTATGTGAGCATGTAGCATGTTAGTCGTCTGTTGCAAGGATCTGATTTCATAAAACTTTTCTCTTTTTCACTAATTAGTCTACATACTTTTTTACTAATCTGTGTGTCTGATCTGGTGTGTGTGTGTGTGTGTGTGTGTCATATTCAGATTGACCAGCTGAAGCAGGAGTTAAACAAGAAGGAGTCTGAGATGCAGGCTGTGCAGACCAAGTTGGAGACACTGACCAATCAGAACTCAGACTCCAAGCAGCACATTGACGTGCTCAAGGAGTCGCTGAACGCCAAGGAGCAGCGATCCAACACACTGCAGACCGAGGTATTTACACACACACACACACACACACGCACACGCACACGCACACGCACACACACATTCACGCGCAGACACGTACACAGCCACATTGGGAATACAATGAAGATATCCAGCATAGAACAAATAAATGTGATAAACATACTTGACATGAATGTATCCATATTGGCTTTGATTCGTACAAGTAACACAAACACGTGAATATCTCACATTTTTGCGAATCGACAACAGACACAGCGGACTCGCTGTCCTTGTCTATATTTTCTTTTTATTTCACAAATATTTGGTCGGCTTTCTCTCCCTGGCCGGTATCTCCGCCTCCCCGGAGCACAGCTGTGTTTGCACGCCGGGCTAAGCAAGTCAAAAGGCTGAAAAAGGTTTTAAAAAAGAAAAGGCACCAATTTGCCGGCTCCAGCTTTTGGGTCATCACAGTCAAAGCAACTGTGGGCGGTACAGACTCTGACCCGCCGGCCGGCCGGGCTGAGCACTGCAGGGTCTGAATGTTGGGTGTTGGCGGCCGGTGGGTGGGGGGACAGTGAGGTGGAGAAGGTGGAGCCAAATGTTTTTTTTTCCCCTCCATCCTTGCACGGACGTGAAACCGATACGTAAGATCTCTTTATGTTGGGCAGCAGTGAGCGGCCCGCTAACGATGCCCACTGTTCATAACAGGAAGCCATTTGGGCCGCGATTAGGTGTAATTGTCAATACACGTGCATGGAATTTCGGTGCCAACAGTAAAACCGAATAAATCCTACCGGAAGGACCTGGCTTTTCGTTTGTGTGTGTGAAAACACAATATAAAAGTTAATATCTGTGTGTATGTGCGGTTTCATGAATGACTTTGTTGTGGGTGCATTTGCAGTGGAATTGGTCATTATCGGCTTTGAAGCAGTCAATAATGACACACATGCACTGTCAGGGATGATTGCGAGTCTCTTCCTCGTGCCTATTTAGTGTTTTCCTGGTACGGAAGAGCCATTTTGTCCTGCTTGGGCGAGGCTATAGGGTTTCAGAAAGATTGGGCTGACCAGCAATTGGAAACTCTTTAGCTCAGGCCCAGCCTGGCATTCCTCAACAGACTGCCAATCAATCCTGCTGCAGGTAGACGAGACCCTTGTGGGGGCTTCTCTCTCTCTCTCTCCCACTTTCACTCACTCACTCTCACTCTCTCACTCTTTTGATTCTTTCCCTCTCACTCTTTTGTTTCTTTCTTTCTCTTTATGACCTCTCGTTTTATTCCAATTCACACACGCACACGCACACACACGCACACACACACACACACACACACACACACACACACAGAAATGCCCACTGCAAACCTTATCTCTTTTCCCTACCCCTCTACTCAGTGCTATTTGTGTGTGTGTGTGTGTGTGTGTGTGTGTGTGTGTGTGTGTGTACATGAATGTGTACATGTGTGTGTTTGTATATGTGTGTGTGTCAAATCAGTGTGTCTCCTTCTGAATGACAGTAATTTGTGCAGCAACCCACTCTCTCTCCCCATTGCCAAACCGGGGTCTCCTTGGCTCAGGAAACAACATCTACACACACATACACACACATACACAGAAACACATACACACACACACACCCCCCACCCACTCGCATCAGGAGGGGAAAAGGGAAAGGATGGGATGGTGGACAGAGCGTGCTCTGTAAGGGAGGGAAAGAGTAAATTGAAGCATATTTATCTGTCAGTCAAAGTTAAGGACAGCTTCTAAGTAGGGGTGATTGAGATTGCTGTGTGTGTGTGTGTGTGTGTGCGTGTGAGTGTCTGTGAGTGTTTTCAATGTACATGTTGTTGGGAAAGTAGCCATTCCTGTCAGAATGACAGTGTGCCTTTTGTCTGCTCGGCTCAGGAGAATGAAAAGCTGCAAACATTCAGCTGCAGATCACATAACCAATCAGAACCCTACCCAGATATGTGAACCAAACAAAACGCTTCAAGGATGAGAAGTTTCCTGATTGACAAATTTTCTGTTTCCACCGTATCACTTTTTGCACTAAATATTGTACATAACCTCCTTCTGTAGTTATTGCCCCATAAGTGTTTTATTTAGGATGTAATTGTATTTTATATAATGTATTTTAATGTGTTACCTGCTCTGGGAGATTAAACTTTGTTTTCCCGGGTAACTCTGAAACGTGAACATAAATGTTGTTAGTGTATACTGTCCCCGTCAAATAAACCAATAAATGTAAAAGGAAAATTAAAACAACCACGATACATCTGAGTAAAACACTTAAGAGAATGTCAAATCGACAAGTTGGCCTACACAGCACAACAACCCCACCATCCCACCTGAGTGGGGCAGGGGAGTCACATTTTCCCCCTTTAATGGAGACGATGAGGGGAGAGAGAGCCCGACTCCCTCCATCTCTCCATCTCTCCCAGCTGCCGTTTGTGTTGTTGCAAAGCGCGTTGGTCCTGCTGACGGATGGTCCAGCGAGGCGGTGAGGCGGGGAGAAGCTGGGGGGGGGGGGGTGGCCTTCGCCCGGGTTACACCCTCTCCACCCAGCAGCCA
>NC_140285.1:9524644-9532144 GCF_964030765.1 Micromesistius poutassou | reverse complement strand
ACGTATGGTGTGTGTGTGCATACCATATGTGTGTGTGTGTGTGTGTGTGTGTGTAGCAGTGTAAAGATGTGTGTGTGTGTGTGTGGGGGGGGGGGGGGGGGGGTGTTTGTGTGTTTAAGAAAGAGAGTGTAATGGAGACTATTTGGTTTATTGTATCGTATGGATGCAGTTTGTCTAAGGAAAAATCCTGCTCAGACTCACGCCCTGCACGCTGTTGCATTGTACAAGTGTGCTTGCATTGTGTGTGTGTGTGTGCGTGTGTCTATCAAAGATCGCACGTGTTTGTGTGGGGCCGCGTGTCTGCACATACACAATGCATGCATGTGTATGCATGTTTAATGTGTGTATGTGTGTCTGTCGATTCATGTGTATAGGTGTGTGCGTGCATGCATGTACTGGTGAGGGTGGGGTGTGTGTTTACATGTGTGCGGCTGCTGATGTGTGTGTGTGTGTGGCTTGTGTGTGAGTGTGTGTGTGTGTGTGTGTGTGTGTGTGCGTCAACTCTTGTGTGCAAGTCCCAAGGCCTCTGCTGCGGTCTTCCCATAATCTCCAGCACCGGCGTTCCGACTGTGGTCTGGTCAAATAGTCCCCTTGTTGTTTGTTGCGGCCCACAGCCGACGCTGAGGCCGATAACTTAGCAGATTCTCCTGCCAGAAAAACTTTTATGATGAAACACGAGAGCGGGAGGTGAGGACAAACAGAGAAGCTGTTTTCTTTAAGCCTCTGTTTTACTTTGCAAACCAATGTCCAGAATACACATTTGGACGTAACTGCACGTTCGAGAGGGGAAGTCGACAAAATATAAAAAGAGGGAGAAAGCGGGAGAATGAACATCTGTGTGTGCTTCAAGTGTGTGTGGTGTGCCCTTTTGTTTGCAGATTATACTGTATATCTTTATATCGCTTTTGTGTGTAGTATTGTGTTAAGTGTGTGTGTGTGTGTGTGTGTGTGTGTGTGTGTGTCTGCATGGGCCTGCACATTGGAAATCCACTGAAGCGTGTACATCAAAGTGTGAGAACTCGCGCTTAGCACTGTGTAACTGTCCTCGCTTTACAGAAATAAAAACTCATAAAGCCAAGAATTAATAACTTCTCAACCACCGAATCTTGAAAATCTATCAAGCCCTTCTTTTTCAAATGATATGGTGTTGAGTGAGGCCCTGGAAATGTCATGTCAGGTTTTGGGGTTGGGGGTTTGGGCAGGGGGAGGGGGGTGTATGAGGGTTTGGTGTGGGGAAGGGGGAGATGAGATGTGTTTTTAATTCATCTCTTCGGCGACAAGCCTCAGTGCAATCCACATGGCCCCGTTGGATTTGGTCTTGGCCAGACTGGACTGGAGTGCTGCCTCCATCCCTCTCTCACCCGGTCCTTGTGATTCTTCCCTCCTTCTCCGATATGAAAGCAACATAGTAATTGAAACCATCGTCTTCGCCAGCGTCCAATCACAAGGGGCTAATGAATCCTCTGGTTGCCGTGGAGACAGCAGCCTGGGCTCTGCTTTGAGTGTTATCTCTTGCACATGATAGACAGACACTGATAAAAAGAGATAGATATACACACAAACACACGCAAACACATGCAAACCCAGACAGAGAGACAGACACACACACACACACACGAACACGGACGCAAACCCTCACACACACACACAGACACACACACACGCACACACTGACTTGTACAAAGTAAGAGTTGAGAGAAAGCGAGCAGCGGACCAAAGTCAACCCGGCGGAGCTGCTTGAGGGATGTGTCCACGTTGAAGCATCGCTCGGTTACACCACACCTCTCAGCCAACACTCAGTACCCCGCCTGCAGCCCTGGAGGCGTCCTGGGAGACAGAGAGTGGTGAGAGAGCCAGAGAGGCTGGAGACGGAGAGGGAAGAAGAAAGCAGGGAAGAATAACAGGAGAACGGAGGATAGAGAAGGCCAAGGCGAGGTTACGCGGCCCAGTGGGATGCTGTTGACAGTGGTCGGCGATGACAACATGATTTTAGACCCCGGACGTGCCATTGTTTTATATTTTTTTTAAGGGAAGCTCTTGGGTTTTCCTCTTTTCTCCTCTTGATATCCCTTTACCTGCCTCCTCTCTGCCGTCTGTTCGTTTGTCTTGTTCTCCATCTGAAACCATACTTCACACACCTTATCGACCCCACAGGCTATTACTTATTCTCCCCTGGGCTGCTTGCTCCAGGGTAGGCCGGCGGGGTGGGACTGAAAGTGGCTATTAGTGAGGTGATAGGACCGCTATCGCTATCACAAGTCACTAGCAGCACCGGAGAGACAGCACGGATTTCCTATCGCCGCCTCTCTCCAATAAGTGCATTCTCATCTGCTCTGTTGCTATCCATTTCCTCCGTGACATTTCTCTTAATTTTCTCTCTCTTTCTCCCCACTATAACCCTCTTTCTTTTTCTCGCGCACATATGTGAAATGGAATCGACACACACTCACACACTTCCGCTTGTGTACGGTGGGATTAGTGTTTGGAGTGTTTGGAGTGCTGCAGACAGGCAGGTCTCAGTGCTAGGCTCTGGTCCAATGCCAGGGACGCAACACAAGACAGATACAAGAAGCTTGCAATGCCAGGAGAATCCTACTTGATTCCAATGAGAAATCAGCCCTCTGTATACTTGTTCCAATATTTCAATATTTAAACATTATATAATATTTTATCTTTATTTTTTTATACTGTGGAATATTTTATTGTGCTTACTGTGCATACTTATAGTATACTATGCACACACACACACACACACACACACACACACACACACACACACACACACACACACGCACAATTCCTTCCACAAGGAATCTGGCTTAATATTACAACTAGAGGTTGAACCCATGCAAACTTCCAGTGAAGACTTTTGACTGTCAGCTGTTTAAATAACTATCCAGAATAATATTTATCCAGGACTTGGTTCACAAAGAAGACACGCCCACAGAACTCTGTCTTCCGCTTTTTATTTTCCTCTCTCCATCAATGTGTGTATGTTTTGGAAACACACACACACACGGATACAGGCACCTTAATATGAAGGGTCACCTCCATTTCTCATCACCTTAATACATTGCTCCATGGTAACAGAAGCTGGAAAAGATTCTGAAGAGCAACAATGAAGGTCTACACTTTGCCAATTGCATGCATGTGTGTGTGTGTGTGTGTGTGTGTGTATCTGTGTGTGCACATCATTGTCTGTGCGCACTTTCTGGTGTGTGTGTGTGTGTGTGTGGGGAGAAGTGTTTGTGTGTGTGTGTGTGTGTATGTGTGTGCGCACATCCTTGTGTGTGTGTGTGTGTGTTTTTTTGTCTTGTGCGCACATCCGCTGCTCTCTTACTCTCGGCAGTGCTCAAGAACACAGATATATGTCCAATAACAATTCCTGAAGCAAGCTTCGATATCAGTCATTCCACCGAGGCAGGCCGGTGGGAGAGGGCTCTAAAGTGTGAAGTGTGTGAGCTTCTGCTGAACATACCACGCTCTCATATCTTAGGATGAGACTGCTTTCAGTCTCTCTCTCCCGCTCCTACTCTTCCATGCACACACACACACACACACACACACACACACACACACACTCACATACACACATTTATACACATACACACAATCACGCAGACACGGTTTATGAACAGTTTTATTGCAGCGGTTCTCAGTGAATCACATTATGAACATTAGGTCAGAGCTGAACATTTACTACTTCCAAATGTCAACAAGTCAATGTGTTGAGACATGCCGGTACCAGAACTGAAGAATAACATATGGGCCACCGAACGGGGAATGGGCTGTCTCTGTATCTGTTATAGATATTCAGTCTGTCGGTCAGCCCGGTCAGAATGTCTGTCTGTCCATCTCTTCAGTGCATAATGTTTATCGTTTATGTACACTGTTTTATTCCTCAATTAGTCATTCAGCATAGACTTTTATCCATTGGGGATCGAACCCAGACCTTTTGTACCCTAACCGCGACTAGAATATCTTGCCCCTGTATGTCTGTCCGTCTGTCTCCCTGCTTGTCTGTCTCCCTGTTTGTCTTTCTACCTGACTGTCTGTCTGTCTGTGTGTATGTCTATGTGTCTGACTCCCTGTCTGGCTGTGTGTCTGTCCCTCTATCTGACTCCCTGTCTGTGTGTCTGTCCCTCTGTCTGACTCCCTGTCTGTCCTTCTGTCTGACTCCCTGTCTGTGTGTCTGTCCCTTTATCTGACTCCCTGTCTGTGTGTCTGTCCCTCTATCTGACTCCCTGTCTGTCCCTCTGTCTGACTCCCTGTCTGTCCCTCTGTCTGACTCCCCGTCTGTGTGTCTGTCTGACCACCTGTCTGTCTCCCTCTGTCCTGCAGGTGGATGCGCTGCGGGTGCGTCTGGAGGAGAAGGAGCAGGTGCTGAGCAAGAAGAGCAAGCAGCTGCAGGACCTGTCGGACGAGAAGAGCACCCTGGCCGGGGAGATCCGGGACATGAAGGACATGCTGGAGGTCAAGGAGAGGAAGGTGGCCGTGCTGCAGAAGAAGGTACGGCGCGGCACCGCACACAACAGGCTTCAAGCGGCCATCTCGGTTCTAGTGTTTAGAACCAAGATGGATTAGAACCATCTTGGATCATTTGACAGGGTCCCGTAACAAGCCAGTTTGTAGCATAGAATCTAGTTGATAGTCAACTCTACTCCCTGAAATTTTTGTGTACGTCTGCCAGTTTTATATTTTTCTTTCATTTTAATCACTATGAGGGGCTGACAACTTGCTGAAAACCGTTATTGCAAAGCAATTTCCAAACTTGAATGCAACTTGGAAATAGTGTCTAGGAGCTATTAAGAAGACCAGAATAAATCAAGGGTTGTTTCAAGTGTGAAATCCTTATCTCTATGACACACATACACAATATTGACACAGTGTCTTTAACTGTAATACTCAGAACCAGAGACTGGAGATGAAAAATAAATTGAGTTTGTTATGGCAGAATGCCAAGGTGGAGCCGCTTGGTGTGTTAGCTATGTTGAAGTTAGCCACCGTTGCCGCACTTTGCCAGGCACTCTGGAGCCAATATAAATCCACATGGGCACCTTTTTTGGCTGCGGTCATGTGGTTGATTTCGTTCTCCATGTTTAGTAACGCATCCCCGCTCAATATGCTCGTCTTGGCCCAGCCCGATGGGGCCAGAGCTGGATCTAGTTTTGTCGCGTGGCCAGTGGCAATATCGGTCCCTTCATTGTTCTTTATTAGCTTTTTTTTGTTCGCTTCCAGGGGTTTTTAACATTTCTTAATTAAAGGCTGTTTGAGGTCATGTGTGGTGCAGATCTTTGAAGGTTTCATTTCCCTTACCAATGTTATTGTCGGGCCTAACTTTTAATTCACTGTATAACATAACATAAAATAACATAACATGACATAAAATAATGTAATATTAAGATGTTACATTTTTTGTTAGCATTGTGCTTGCACTGTGCTGAGAATCTGCCATCGCTTTACAAATACGATTGAATACTGTAGTCCAGAAAGAGAGCTGTATCCTAGAGACCCACGCATAACCCTTCTTTCCTCCGTGCCCCTCTGCTGTTTACAATGAATCTGCGGCTGAACTGGGCTGCAGGGACACGGGCAGCTCTGTGTTTTGATTCTTAAGATATCCGTTGAAACTAATCCAAACATTGAATTGCCACTGGACTAATGGATGGATATACAATTCCACAGTGAAAGTGATCCTAGATCTGGCAGTGACTTGTTGAAGCCCAGTTGAACTGAGTGACCTTTGCTAAGCCGAGTGACACACATCAGCATTAAGGATAAAGCCTTCCTTTAGGATGCTCTAAGCCTTGGGTAAGGTCACCTTATGCCAGACATATCATATGGAAACATGGAAGGCAGCTATTTTGTAGGTTTTGACATGAAGGATCTTAAAAAAGTCTTACTTACTATATTTAATATCTATCCAATTTAGAAATACAATTGCTTTTCCAAACAGGATCCAATGCCTGTCAAATTGGATCTTGTATGCAACAAGTAAACACACCTTACTAGTACAACCATCTCTTTTCTACAGGAGTAAATAACTTATAAATATACAAACACAAACACATAATAACTTCCATACCATGGAGGACAGGAAGAGAGATGGTCTTGGGATTGTCAGAGTAATCTTTCTTACTTCCTGTAATAATTAATATTAATACCTGCGTGAAGACACGTTGATATGATGGTCAGGTCCAAGGCTAAAGGTGGCCGTTATTTATTTTGCCACAAAGACATTCTTATATTACAGTAATACAATCAAGGGATTGCCAAGCTTTTTCCCAGCATGATGTCACGACGGTCGCTTGAGCCATGTGTCAATGGATTGATGGCACAAAGCCTCGACAACAAAATTGTGGAAATTGAATAAATGTATGTGCTGGATCTGAAATGGGTTTCTAGTCTTATGCAGTGCAAAACATACATACACACACACACGCATGTACAAAAGCACATACGCATGCACACACACACACACACACACACACACACACACACACACACACACACACACAGAACAGTAGAGGCTCTGTTGGAGTCGTGGGCCTGCATGACCGTGACCGATGTATAATGATGCATTTATTTATTTATTTGTTCCTTTCAGGAGCCTTTTAAAGAAGAGGGAAGGGGTAAGGCGGTGGGGTGTGTGCGCGCACACACACACACACACACACACACACACACACACACACACACACACACACACACACAACCGGTGGTGTGGTTTTGGCATACATACGTTATTCATGTTCAAACATTGTGGTCTTCTCAATCCATATTCATGCTTTAAAAAAAAAAGGTCTGTCTGTGTCTATGGAAGTATAGTATCACCTATCGCCCCCCCCCCCCCCCCTCTCCCCATAGCAACCACAGACAGGGAGATTCAATTACGTCTGCTGGGCTGCATAGGGCCTGTGTGTGTGTGTGTGTGTGTGTGGCTAAAGGATGTTGTCCTATACACAGGGGTCTCTGTTAGTTATGATAGTGTCTAGAAGGTCTCCCTTCAGACCCCCTCGTGGAGTCAGCCTCTGTTTCAACGCTCCGTCCCGCCAGGAGGTTGACATCCCCCAGCTCTGTCATCAGCCCCGCCCGCCCCCACCCAGTGTCATCACACCGCTGGGGGGGGGGCTTTGATAGTCAGGGGAATTCAAGAGAGAGGGAGAGAGAGAGGATGGATTGAGATGTTCCGGGGCCTTCTCCATTTCCTCCCCCCCCCCCCCCCCCCCGCCCTCCCAACCCCACACTTCTATTTCCCTCCATGGAGCGATTCCTCTCCGTGGCCCGTGGCTGTTCTTCACTCTGTAATGCGCCTCCGCCTCCCTTATAAGGCCATGCTGTTGTTTTTTTTACGCCCCCCCCCCCCCCCTGCTTCCGTACAAGTTCATAGCCCCCCCACCCCACCACCACCACCTCCACCTCCACCTCCACCACATGCCTGTCTTTCATCACCGCTATCTCTCCGCTCCTATCGGTTAAAGGACTATTATCGATTTGGGA
>NC_140285.1:9515349-9520349 GCF_964030765.1 Micromesistius poutassou | reverse complement strand
TATGTTTAACACGGCACATGGCAGAACAAGGTTTTGATTATCCCAGGTTATGGTACATTCCCGTTTATTTAGGATTTTACTGTGTTTCAACTCTCTTGAGTCCTTTCAAAATGGCGGAGTATCACCAATAAAAACTCCCATGGTGCACTCTGATGTCCAAGCCCCATACACCTGCACCAGTAGCACTTATGTCTGATAGTTGATACGCCCGCATTGCAAGCCGACACTCCACAGGCATGCTTCTCGGCTTATATAAACAGGCCCCGACACACACACGCACACACGCACGTGCACATACACACACACACACACACACACACACAAATTTTGATTCAAAGTAAAGCTCAAACTGGAAAATGTTTTTCCTGTTTCCGATGCGAATGGTATTGCTCCTTTGAGGGATTTGTTTGTATTTGTTTATTTTGGAACATATTTATTTTCCCTATGCATATTTTCTTAATATCTCCATGTGCTACACACCAATCCGCATCCTGTGTGTACACAGAGATGTTTCAAATCCCCAATGGGCGTTTTATTAAATTAAATAACTGAAGGGTGAATTTAATGCGACCAGGTAATGCTATGGAGAATTTATCCCTCAAACTGTCGAAAGACTCAGACACAGAGACACACACACACCGACACCGACACACACACACACACAGCGTATATGTGTCCGTATGCAGGGCAGCTGGTGGTGCAGTGTCAACAGATTGGCGCGGCCGTGGAATAATAATGTGGGGTGGTGGAGCTCGCCTGGTCAATGGCTGTTTACAAGACTGGAGGGTTCTCTTAAGGACTAATTTGTCACTGTCAGCTTTCTATGCATTTTCTTTGGCCTAAAAAAATAGGTGCCAAATTTAATCTGGAAGCTCAAAGAGCACATTTGAAAGCCCACATGCACGTGTTGATGCGTGGAGAGCTGTGCGCTGTATTTCTCAATGTGTGAAGTGTGTGGCGGGTTCTTTCGTGTGTGTGTGTGTGTGTGTGTGTGTGTGCCTGTGTGTGTCTGTGTGCATGTGTGCGTGCCTGTTTTGGTTTGTGTGTGTGTGTGTGTGTGGCTAAATAACTAGTGTGGCGGTGATGGTAAATACAGAGCTGTCCTAGCTGGTGAATGCATGGGGTTAACTCTGTAATCAACACTGTAGAAATGCACTACACGGACGGCAGATTTATTGCATGTATGTGTGTGTGTGTGTGTGTGTTTGTGTTGATGTGCGTGTGAAAGCGCGTCACCGCGTGCAAGTGAGTGTTATTGTCGTTGACAGATTTACACACACCTTTTCAGCTACAGATATCAGGCCCCGTCTTGTTGGAGTCTGCCTGTCTGTGAGACCAGACACAGCTCCTGTCTGACTCTCTGTCTGTCTGTCCGCCTATCTCTCTGTGTTTGAGACCAGCCACATCACCTGTCTCATTCCCTGCCTGTTCAGGCACACATGCCTACCATATATAACCTTTGTTTTATTGTGTAACTGTGTGTGTGTGTGTGTGTGTGTGTGTGTGTGTGTGCGACAGCAGGCCAATATGGATGGACTCTCGTTGATATAAATCATTTTATGAGTGTCCTTTCTCCTCCTTTCCTGTCATCCATAGCATTCTCTCCTTCTCTCCATAGTCAAATCAATTCACCCAACGTCCAAAAGCAGATGATGACGACTGAGATGAAGACAGATGGACTGACGGATGGTCATCCACACTCGCTATCCCAGGTCAGTATGTATGTGTGTGTGTGTGTGTGTGTGTGTGTGTGTGTGTGTGCACGCACATGTGTAGCATTCCTTGTGCTTTAATTTAGCTGTTCATCACTTCCTCAACCATTAAAGTTCAGGTTGACTGAAAGGCCTTTCCTCTGCCTCCTCCTCCTCCTCCTCTTCGTGTTTCCAAGTTCATCCCTTTAAGCACAAGATTCTCGTCTCCTTTTCTCCTTTTTCTCTCTTATCTTAAATCTTTCTTTTCTTCCGTCCACCTTCCCTGTATCAACATTTCAGAAAGTGTGTCCTTTATCTCTGCCTCTGTCACTCTCTCCTCCGCTCTCTCTCTCTCTCCGGTCCGGAGCTTTCCTCCACTCTGTCAAACCCAACTAGCTCACCCTTCGCTCCTTCCCTCCCTCGGTGCGTCTCGCCGCCCGGCGCTAAGTGGAAGAGACGGGCGTTTAGTCAGACAGAAATCAGGTCCATACGCCGGCCGGCAGTGGGGGGCATAATGGTTCAAGGGCGAGCAGAGAGCAAGAGAGTATGAGAGAGAGAGTCAGAGAGAGAGAGAGTGTGTGAGAAAAAGAGAGTCAAAGAGAGAGAGAGAGAGTGTGTGTGTGAGAGAGTGAGGAGGGAGAGAGAGAGAGAGAGAGAGAGAGAGAGAGAAACACAGAGAGAGAATAACAAGAGGCACACATGTGATGTGATGCACAGCGACGTCCACCAGCTGAGACACTTGTGTGTCCTCACTGTGTGGGTCAGACTTCTGTGTGTGTATGCATTTTGAGTGTCCTTATGTGTGGATGTTTGCGCATCAGACATCGGGGTGAGGGGCGGGGGGGGGGGGGGGGGGGTTGCAGACCTTTGCAGAGGTGTTAATCTGCTGAGAGTGCAGCCATTCCGGCCCTTTCCCACAGGACAGATGAAGTCGATTGGAGCTCTCCCTCTCGTTCTCTAAGGCACCCCCCCCCTCCCCACACGCACTCCTCCCCCAAGGCGTCCCACACGCTGGGTTTACACTTATTTGGATGTTTCTGTGTTTACTGGCAAGGAAAACATCCCCTTTCCCTCTTCAAACAGTCCCTCAGCCGGTTGTTCTCTCTTAACAAGCCCTCAGAGAAATAGTTTCCAAGTTGAATCCATCTGGATAGTTAGATAGAGAGACTGAGAGATACATAGACTGACAGATAGAAAGATAGACATTCAGAAAGAAAAAGATGGATAGATAGATGAATAGACAGACAGAAAGATAGACAGTGAGCCAGACAGCTAGATAGATAGATAGAAACACTATTATGAATGCATGCAGCTACTTTGTGCTGTCTCAGCAGTCTTGCCCTTAAGTCCCCCATCCCTCACTCTCTCTCTCTTCCTTTCTGCCTCTCTCTCTCTCTTTGTCTCTCTCTCTCTGCACGTATCTCCCAGTTCATCAGGAACAGTGCACGCTCCGAGGGTAAACAAAACACAAACAAGCCATCTCTCCTCTTGATCCACCCGCCTCCTCTCCCCCAGCACCATTCCACCCCCACCCCCCCCCCTCTGAGTTTATGTGGGACGAGGGCACGGGGGGGGGGGGGGTGGGGGTGGGGGGTGATAGCATCTCTCTCTCTCCACCTCCATCGTCTCCATAGCCGCCACGCTGCGCTTCCCAAACACAGAGGGAAACACACATCGGAAGTGTTCACCGACTCCGACCGGACTTTCATCCCGCCGCCCCAGCCACCATAAACCTCCCTCTCCCCTCTCCCCTCCTCCCTCTCTCCCCCCTCTCCCCTCTTCGGGCCGTGCTCAGCCGTGGCGTGGGCGATCTGTGACAGTCCCACCCCTTGCACGCCAGCTGTTTAAAGAAAGAAAGAAAAAAAACCTGACGGGGGACGAGATGGGAGAAGGGGGATGATCTTCCTTTGATCCCGCGCGAGGAATGCTTTCATTGGAAAGCGGCGCTCGGAAAAACCCTCGGCGCACACACGTACGCGAGGCCGTGGTTTATGGCGCTCTAGATAAGCCCTCCGAGCCGTTTTCGGGGGGTTCTCAAGAAGTCCCGAGGAACACCGGGTGCACGTTATGACGTGGCGGTTCTTCACGTTTCAACCGAGCTCCTCGGGAAAAGCAATGGAATCTAAACCTAATCGCACCAAGATGCACGGCACGGCCGAACCAAAGAAGGGCAGAGCAAACGAAAAGATGGAAGAAAGGGAGATCGATATCCATGTAGACAGACAGATGGGGTGATAACTGTCTCAAGGAGTATGAGTGAAAGGTTGACACTGCGTGTGCGTGTGCATGTGTGTGTCTGTGTGCGTGCGTCTGTATCTGTGCGTTTGTGTGTGTGTGTGTGTGTGTGTGTGCATGTGTGTGTGTGTGCGTGCGTGTGCATGTCTGTGTGTGTGTGTGTGTGTGTGTTTGTGTGCGTCCGTGTAAAGCGATGGGATCAGAGGTGCCGGAGCTGCTGGGAATGTGCATTCTCTCACTCCCCACCCGTTTATTTGAGTGATTATAATCCCACCATCACCAGAGGGGGCCAGACGATGTAATGAGCCGTCCCCGGGGACCCAGGTGCTGATTGGTTCTGCAGCCGCAATTCTCCTCACCTTCGCACCCGTTTCGCCCTCTGTTCCTTCCCTTCTGTCTGTCTTCAGCTTTTCCCCATCGACCCTTCTCTTTGTCCTGCACCATCGAATTACTGTGTGTGTGTGTGTGTGTGTGTGTGTGTGTGTGTGTGTATGATTCTCTTGGCTACCCGACTGATTCGCACCAGATCCGCAGACGGACATGCAGAAAACGCACACGCATGCACGCGCGCACGCACACACACACACACACACACACACACACACACACACACACACACACGCACAGCCACACAGGGGCTACCACGGCCGGACCCTCGAGAGCGAAACCCAAGCAGAGAACTGTGTTTGTACACGCGTGTGAAGGTGTGTGTGTGTGTGTCGGAGTCTGTCTTTGTGGGGCGGGGTCAGACCACTGCTTGTTGATGCTGGTGCATCGAATTACTGCCAATCTGTCACATCCAATTATAGCTCCAGACTGCTGACACACACTGCCTGCCTCTGTACCACTGTGCGATCGCGAGCGTGTTTCTTGTGTGTGCGTGTGTCACCAAGCATAGGAGTGTGTGTGTGTGTGTGTGTGTGTGTGTGTTGCCGCCGCTCATCTCCAGCTGTGCTGACGTGAAGAGCCACAGGCGCAGGGCAGTGATCTGGCTGACTGGGCACTTTTTCAGCCCCGGGGCCAGGATAAGCCCCCCTGTTGTTCCAGTCACTTGTGAAGTCCCAACTTTCAGGC
>NC_140285.1:9507849-9510349 GCF_964030765.1 Micromesistius poutassou | reverse complement strand
TCTCACCACCATCACCTACAGCTCTATCCCTTTGTGGAGTGCTTGTTGGGAGACAATGAGACACTTCCTGATTAAACATAATGATGGCCCCGAGGTCACTTCCTGTCTCTCAGGCACTCTGAAGTCAAACATGCAGTCCTGTATACCCCAAGGGCATGTCTCTGAACCTGTGTGTGTGTGTGTGTGTGTGTGTGTGTGTGTGTGTGTGGGAAAGAGAGAGAGAGAGTGTGTGTGTGTGTGTGTGTGTGTGTGTGTGCGCGTGTGTCAACACTTTAACTGCGCCAAAGTGGAACCTCACTTCTAGATGAGAGAACCTGAGGGGATAAAGAGTGGGAGAGTTGTTTGGAGAAAATAGATGGAAAGGAAGTGAGAGAAGGAGACCTTTTTGTTTCCAGGTCAACAGCCAATGTCGTTCAGGTGACCCCTGACCCCTAAGACATTCCTCCTTATTTAACCCGGCGGCCATTATGTTTATCGTTCGTATCCCCTTCCTATGTTTACTCTTTTTCTATTTCTGTTTCATCCTGTAATTAACAACGTCCCACAAATGACTTATCCCGGCTACTCAGGGACACACGCGTTGACATGTCTCTCTTGTGTCTTTAGTACACCATACGCTGTGTCCAGGGTACCCGTGTAAGATGCGACGTGTCTTTAACTGCTTCGCCCCCCCCCCCCCCCCCCCCCGGCAGTTGGAGGAGCTGATGGGGGCGCTGGAGAAGACGCGGCGTGACCTGGACGCCACCAAGGTGCGCCTGTCGTCCACGCAGCAGACGCTCCACGAGCGGGACGACCACCTGCACGTCATGCGGCAGGAGCGCCGCAAGCAGCTGGAGGAGATCCTGGAGATGAAGTCAGTACCGCTCGAACGCCGTCCCGACTGTCTCCCCTGGCACCGCCGTCTCTCCGTGTCAGGGCTGTCCGCTCCGTCTGTCCTGGCTGGTCTGGCCTTTCTGGACATCCGTTTGTCCCACGGTCCATCTTGTCTAGACGTCTGTTCGTCCCACCGTCATTTTTTCAGTTTTTTCCCAATCCATTTCCTGTTTGTCACGTCTATACGTGTGTTATTTCCTGCCACCCATTCCATCCATCCATCTCACAATCTGTCTGTCCCTTCCTCTGTACATGGCACACTTCTCTGTCTCTAAGAGGCAATGTATGTGTGTAGGTCTCACTAATACAACACACCACATTAGGACCACAGGTCATGCAAACATGCGTCTTCTCTCTCAGCTGCACAGTGTGTACATTCAGTTTTCCTCAAGATCAATAGTGTTACCGTGGCTATGAATGGATGCTGTTGGTTGTCCTGTATGCTGGTTAGTGTTGTTATCAGCAGGAAACCGGGTTGTATTCTTATCGAAGGCTCTAGTTAGAGGTACCCACCTCGAAAGATAAGGCAATTAGCGTACATGGAGATCCTAAATCCCTCGTCAATATGAGTGATGAGCATGTGTGTGTGAGTATGTGACGGACTGTCTTGCTTCATTGCCATTGGCTGCATTACCTCCTCTGCACAATCTTCACGTGAATAACTTTAACGTGCAAACAACATGGACAATTGTTTTTCGTGTGTGTGTATTTATGCAATGTCTTTAATGCACATCTGTGTTGTATGTCGGTTGATGCACAGCAGTGCAGAGATATTGTCTTATATAGACATCAGGTTAGTGTGTGTGTTAAAGTGGGAGCTGCCACATTCTACTGCTGTCTGGAGAACAATTCAAGTTATTGAGCACAGGTGTCGGGCGGTGAGACGAGATAGGCAGGTCCACCCGAGCCCAGACTAACTGGATAGGGACCTGGGTGTGTGTCAGAATGAAAGGAGATGGAAGGAAAGCATGTGTGTGTGTGTGTGTGTGTGTGTGTGTGTGTGTGTGTGTGTGTGTGTGTGTGTGTGTGTGTGTGTGTGTGAGAGAACCTCTCTCTCACACACACACACACACACACACATACACACACGTCCAAGCTAGCATGTGTATCTTTGTGTGCTCAGGAGGACCACGTGTGTGTGTGTGTGTGTGTGTGTGTGTGTGTGTGTGTGTATCTGTGTGTGTGTGTGTGTGTGTGTGTGGGGTGCGTAACACATGACCTGATGTGTTTCCGTGCAGGGCCGTGTCCGTGGGTACGTCAGGCTCTGAGGGTGAGCCTCGGCGATCCGTCACTGGAACAGGGGGGGAGGTGGAGGTGGGGGGGGGGGGTGGGGGCGTGGGGGGGACAACATGTGTGTTTGCTTTGCTCTGAGCGCTCTCTTGGAAGGAACATGGCACATATATCTGCCTGTCATGTGCCACGGAGAAATTACTTTAATGTCCACCATTCAGGGCAGCACAAAGGGGACGGCTGGCACAGATGTGTTTAAAACACTGCTTTCAACCCAATATGCTTTGCCTTACGATCCTATTAGCTCCTAAGAATGGCTTATTTTGTAGTGTGTGTGTGTGTGTGTGTGTGTGTGTGTGTACACACACATTAAAAGCAGGGGCACTGTCCACACGGA
>NC_140285.1:9492849-9497849 GCF_964030765.1 Micromesistius poutassou | reverse complement strand
GGAACTGCAATAGATGTAGTCGATATATTTTATCTTCCTCTATTATACGTTGCACATGTTGTGATCTTAAAGCCTGCCTGGGTTAACGTATTAGTGCCGTACAAATTTCAAGGAAGTTCCCTTGATTTGATTTGTATGTAATAATCCAGTTTTTGCGTTTTGGCAAACTTTGTGAAATAGTTCTGGTGAAATAGGACAAATACACACTCGCTCGCTCAATCACACACATACACACATACACACATGTACAAACACACACACACACACACACACACACACACACACACTCATCATGTAGTACACACACTTCCATGCTGTCACACATAACAGCGTAATGGCAACTCGACATGAAGACAGACGCTGTTTCCCTCCGTCTCCTTTTTTTTTCCCTCCTGACTTCCTTATTTCGTGTATACACACATGGCAAAGCTACACACAGGTATCTGACATGTGTCTGCTGCCCTTATGACAAAGGTCTATGAGTTCACAATCCATTGAACTCAAATGTGTCTCTGGCTTTGGGGGTACACAGCCAATTGAATTATAGCAAGGATACGCACAGACCCACACACACACACACACACACACACACACACACCTGCACACACACACACACACACACGCACACCCACACAAACACATGCACACACACACGCATGCATGCACAAGGCCGTCACGCACACACACACAAACACACACACACACACACACACACACACACACACACACACACACACACACACACACACACACACACACACACACACACACTGCAGGTAAAACAAAAAAAAGAATTGCGCAGCGCGGATCTCTATTAAGTTAGCGAAGGAGAGCGGAGCGTCTTCCTCTATTACCGAGGCTCTTAGGTGATTAGATCAGCCACCGGGTTGCTCTCCTATGCGGGATTCCTGGGCACATCAAACGACCGCAGAGAACCACATCACAGGGGCAGGAAGAGCCCCGGCTCCATTAAGCAGCCCATAAAGAACATGTGTGTGTAACAGGAGAACCGCACCGGCCCCGCTACAAAAGGCTCTCGCACACTTGGGACACAAACATGCACCGAGTCGGTATGCCGCGCCCGAGCATGCGGCGGTGCATGTCAAAACATGTTTGTGGCGCATTTTACTCCACGCATGCACGAGTATGTGTGCACACACAAACCCCCCACCCCCCGGCCGGCCCCCCCATCACCGCCACCACCGCTCGCTCCTCATGCACACACACACACACACACACACACACATAGGTAGGAGTGTGAGTGTGTGTGTGCCTGTGTGCATGCACCCCACTGTGCATGCACATGAACGCGCACACATAAACACACGCACGCACACACACACACACACACACACACATACACACAAACTCAGTCAGTCATACAGTTTATACTTCAGCTGGTCAACATCAGATAAAGACTCCCAGAGCCTGTATGGATGTTTGTATATAAGCAGCCATGCGCACAACTGTGTAAGAAAGCGTGTTTGTGTGTGTGTGTGTGTGTGTGTGTGTGTGTGTGTGTGTGTGTGTGTGTGTGCGCGCGCACACACACACACACACACACACACTGCACACACGTATTGTATTATCGGGCGTTTGGTTTTATCAATATCATCAAGCTGTGTTGAGTGTTTCAGTCATTCCAACTCGGCCCCAGATATGGCAGGGGTAATTGTCTGGTACAAAATGTGGCACCCCTTCTTTCTCAGTCTCTAATAATCCTTCTTACCCCTTCCCGCCACGCACATACGCACACACGCACACACGTACACACGTACACACGCACACACACACACACACACACACATGTGGACACACATTCAAACGCACATAAAGGCACTAACTCTGGCTTGGGGTAATGGCCTGGTAACTCAGTGACATGAAAAAGCAGGAATGCAGGAATGGGCTCTGGGGCCAGATGGGAATCATTAGCTTTATTGGTACACAACTGGCACCGACGCGGCCTCCCTCACCCCTCTCCTCTCGCCCTCTGCAGTACTGCACCCTCCCTCCCTCCCTCCCTCCCTCCCTCCATCTTTCCTCCATTCGTGTTTTCAGAGAGGGCTTTTAAATTTTTTTCCTCCTCAAGGTGTTCCTCAACAGGAGAGACAAAGAGAGAAAGAGAGGCATACACAAAGAGTGAGGTAGAGAGAGACAGAGGAGATGAATAAAGAGAGAGAGAGAGAGGATGTGAGTGGTTGCCCCATTCCGGGCTGACTCCGAACAGGCCTCCCACATTCGCCGCAGTGATTCGAAGCAGAGACGGCCCCGCCGCCGTAGTTCGCGCTGCGCTAGATGTCAGACATACCAAAGGGCTTTGCCTGCGTGTGAACCCCCCTTCTGAAGGGACGGGCCGTCCCGCCCTGTCAGCGGGACAGGGGCGTCCTCAGAAGTGACACGACCGACCAGGGCCCCGACAGAGAACCGACAGCGATGGCCCACGAACGTCAAACACAGTCAGCGCGGTAAGGCCGCAGGCAGACAGACAGACGGACGGACGGACGGACGGACAGGCGGGCGGGCGGGCGGGCGGGCAGACAGACAGACAGACAAACAGAGGATGAACAGAGCTATAGGGACAGAGAGGGAGGGTCGACTAATTTGTTGCAAAAACAGCATCAGGCGGAGACATGGCGGCCCACCCAGACGAAGACGAAGCCGAAGCTATATCGTCCTACAACGTTAGCTTCCCCGTTCACTTCCCAACGAAACTCTCCGGTCTCGGGACTGCTAGTAATACAACTGCCCCTACCCCAGCCAAACACACACACATACACACACGCACACACACACACACACACCCACACACACACACACAATCCTACCCATCCAAGACGCCGTGGCTGAGGTTGACTCATGATCGAATACAGACATTGTCGCCGTGGATCGCGCCGCTCACACCGCACAGGAAGTCGGCGGTGCGAGGGGCGGAGGCATCAAACACACACGCACCCCGGGACGCTGAGGGCAGCATGTCGGCTGCGGGCGCGGGAGCCGCTGGCGTGGCCCGGCGTCGGGAGAGAGGGCCAAGCCCAAGTTGATGTGGGAACGGAAAACATGGCAAAGGGTCAGAGAGAGAGAGAGAGAGAGAGAGAGAGAGAGAGAGAGAGAGAGAGAGAGAGAGAGAGAGAGAGAGAGAGAGAGAGAGAGAGAGAGAGAGAGAGAGAGAGAGAGAGAGAGAGAGTTATCCAGTATGGCAGGCCCTAATTGCTTGCGGCTCCTGTTGTGTTTAGCTTTGTTTGAGCACGTCCAATATCACCAGTCATAGGGGAGCCTTGTGCCAAAGTGAGTGTGCAGACGCGTGCATATAAACATACGCAGACACACACACACACACATACACTGAACACGCACACACATCTTAACACGTACACACACGTACACATAAACACACACACACACACACACACATGCACGCACGCACGCACGCATACACACACACACACACTCATAAACACAAATACAAATGTAGGGTCTTGGGCCAGGCAATGTCCTGCCATGGTGTATCAGTTACAGGATAGCCACAGTAAACAGTGAGTCATAAATCAGTTGTGTGTCATTGTTAGGATGTTGTGTTCTGGCAGCCCCAGAGAGTCTCCACGCTCACCAAGAGGAGAGCAGGCAGGTGACTGCCAGACCAGCAGAACATGTCCAAGATACACACACGCACACACACACACACACACACACACACACACACACACACACACACACACACACACACACAATCATGCACATACTGCACACACACACACACACACACACACACACACACACACACACACAAGCAGGCGCACACAAACACACATACATAAACACAGATGCATACCTATAGTGTGCAGAAACATCAACAGAAAGGTGTTGTTTTACAGACACTGTAGCACGCAACCCTCCAGCTTTGCGTGCTTGTGTGTGTGTGTGTGTGTGTGTGTGCCTGTGCACTCAAGGTACTTTACAGATGCCCTGACCTATCAATCACAGCGTGTTGTGTGCCAGTGGCTCCCTCACCTCTAAGCCGCTTACCGTTATGTCTGACTGCACGGCTGCAGATAAAAGACGGATACATATTTCCCGCTCCTATCTCTCCCGACCGGCCTGCCCCGCTCCCCTTTGACTGGGCTTCTTTTTCCTTTTGAAGTTCAGTTTTGTGTGACCACACGAGACACACGCATCGGAAAACACGCTCACGCCCTATCCCGAAGGCCAGAGCAGGTCTGGGGTTGTGTGTTTACACATTTGCGTTTGACTGGCGTGTGGGTTTCTGTCGGATTTGAACACAGACTCTGGGATGCCTCGGGGAAACCCCTGTGAACTGGGTTGTATACTGAGGGCAAAATGTATTCCTCTCTGAGGATCCAATTATTTTTGTATTAGTTTTGACAGATCATTTATCAACATTATTTTTTGGCGGGGGTGGAATTTACTAGCCTAATTGAATTAGTGTAGAATTTGTTATGAATATAAACGTAGAGCGCCGATCTGTGTGTGTGTGTGTGTGTGTGTGTGTGTGTGTGTGTGTGTGTGTGTGTGTGTGTGTGTGTGTGTGTGTGTAAGGGGGAGGGGGGTGGGGTGTTTAATATATTGTAAAGATTGACCCATTTTCAATTAAATTAATGTTTGATAAGCATAGCAAGACTTTGGCCAAATCGTTAAGGGGAAATCCAACACAACGTGTGTTTTGCGTTAGAGGGTGTTTGTGGGTCAGCGGTGATGGTTGTGGAGATTGTGTCTGTGAAATCCATCGCACCATGTTTTGCTTGTGGCTGTTTGTATTATGTGGTACATACAGTATATGCACTTGTGTGCATTGTAACTACTGTATATTTGTGAGTGTGTATTTGTGTGTGTGTGTGTGTGTGTGTGTGTGTAAGGGACATTCGCACAATCGCGTGCGTGTGAATGCTAGAGAAATGAAGGGTACATGGAGGAACTCATTTAGCAAATTATCCAACTTTTATCCCACCTCTGTTTGCATACTTTTTTCTAAATAGTACACAATC
>NC_140285.1:9477849-9487849 GCF_964030765.1 Micromesistius poutassou | reverse complement strand
ACATGAACGTGTGACCCGGTGAACTCTGACAAGTAATCTCGGAGTTATGCTTTTAGTTTGACGCCATTAAATAAAATGATGGAATTTATCGCCTTTTTATGACTATGGAGGTTTTTCTCCTTTTTCAGTAATTTAGTTACTGTAGTGGCTGGTATGCATTTACACCTCCCTGCTAGCTGAAACCATACATATAATTTCAGCTTGCCCGATTTAATATCACAGTTTAAAGATTTATTTTTGCATTTTTATGCTTTATTATAGAGTGAGATAGACAGGAAGGTATGGGGAATAGAGGGGAGGACATGCAGCAAAGGACCATGGGCAGGAATCGAACCCGGGAAGCTGAGATCAGGACTGAGCTTTAATGGTATGCGCTCTACCCGTTGAGCCACCAAGACGCCCCCAATATCACATTTTAATGATCTTATTCGGGACATCAAGATTACACAAAATGATCTTATTTTAGCAGAATACTAAACAAAAGAATGTGACCTCAAATGACACTGCTCTCATCTCAAACGTTGCGTCATGCATACATTATGTAAAGTCTGGGCCCTTACACATTCAACGGCCCCCAGGCCCTCCATGTGTGTGATTCAGGCTAGGCCCCCTAAGTGGTTTCCTATGCCCCACCAAGGCACTGCCACTTTGTTCCTTGAGTGTCCAGAAAACCCCTGAGAACAAACCTTTCTTTTAGGAAACCTGGAAAAAAAAAACTCCTTGCTTCCCAGAAGAGTCCAGTTTACTGCGAGAGATCTCATCTGATTGGACCGAGCCTCTCTAGAAGGCGGACCTTCAACAGGACAAACTGTGTAGAGTGACAGCAAGACTGCCTCATCCCCCGGGCATGGTGTATTTGTACTCTCTGGTGACCGGGTCGAGGTTAAACGTGAAAACGTGTGTGCGCGGTGTGTGAATGTATACGCCCACACACATCGAGCACAGCGACCTCCCGAGGTTATCCAAATCTGGGAGACGCTGGTGACGGTGACATCACTGCCGTCACAGCCGCCCCGAAGCCTGGCCTGTTTATTTCCCTTGTCCTACGACAACACCAGCTCTCCCCCTGTCCGCTCCCTGACCCCTGAGCCCTGACCCCTTACAGGTGATGCAATGAGGATGTGAAGAGGTTAGGCTGTGGTTCAGGGCTAGGGCTAGGTCTACGTATGTCACCTACAGTCACGGCCCCTCCAGCCTCAAGTGTAAGCGACAAGCGTGTGGCTGTCTGTCAGCGGCGCGACACAGCGTGTTATTTGCGCTGACTAGCCACCGGTAGAGCCCAGACGGTGATGGTTAGCTGGGGAGCGGCTGGAAGAGGCCAGTCCTCGCTCTGTGTTCTTCATGCACTGCCACTAGGTTTGTCCGTCTCTCACTCGCTCACTTTTGTCTTCTTTTCCTTCTGTCTCACATGGCACAGCCGGTCTCACTCTCTCTCCCTTTCGTTCTACCTTTTCTTTCAAAATCTTTTCGAAAGACAAGCTTTTTTTTCTATTGTCTTCCTATCTCTATCTGCATCCCCCCCTTCTCTCTCTTTGTCTCTTCCCCTCCCTCTCTGTCCCCCACTCTCTCTATCTCCCTATCCCCTCTCACTCTCTAGCTCTCTTTATCGCTCAATCTCTTTCTCCCTCTCCCTCTTTCTCTCTGTCTCTCTCCCGGTGTTGGAATGCCGTGCTGACCGTCTGTTCCCCCTCATCCCTGGGAGCAGTCAGCCATCTTTCCTCGTCCCTGCTCCCACTCTAAACATTTGGCTACTTTTGGCAGATTTGTTGATTTTTGTCCCCTCATATTTTTCCCTCTTGTTTCTGTAAAACTGATGCATACTCTTTCAATTAGACCCCCCGCCCCCCCCCCCCCCCCCCTTAGTACATCCCCTCCACCACCGTCACCACCAGCACCAGCACCACCCCCTCCAGCAGTCACACTGGTGTGGGAGTGGATGGGGTTGGTATAGTAAGTGGGTTGTATATTTTATTAAGAAAGTGAAAACACACACACACACACCGGCCCCGGTCCTGGGTGAGCCATCTGCTGTCATGTTTTTTTTTCCTTTTCTTTTCTTTTCTTTTTTTTTTTTGTCTTCCTCCTCCTCCTCCTCCTCCTCAGCATGTACATTTAAGTCAACGCTTAGCATCACATGACACAAAGGACCGGTAGAGCATCGGTCGCTGTTGGGCGGATTGTAGAATCCCAAGTGTCTACAGGCGGTTGGGGGATCAGCGTGTGTATGTAGCGTTAGTCGGGTTAGCTCTGTGCTACATAGACAGATGTGCTCCTTCAGCATGTGTTTTTGCTGTTGTAGCGTTGAGCCATAGGCGCGCCCCTGTGATTTACTCCTAGGATACTACATGTGAACAAGGAAGCTTGGGAATTGGTGGGATTCAGTTTTGTGTCGAAAGGGAAGTGAATATTCCCCATGAGGTCTGCGTTCTTCTGTCACATCCTAACACGACACAAACAGGGCTCTGTCGGCAAACGGGTTTAACGCCGAGATTTACCTCCTCGCTCAACTCTGCGGCGAGGACAAAGGTGACGCATGGCCTCGCAGAGCGGTGCTTTATGTCTGAGCGTCTCCGCTTCCACCGCCTCCCTCCTCACCGGTAAATAACCCGCGGGTGTGCGGCGGGGAGGCCGTAAATTACAGTGTCGGCCGGCCGTGCCCCATTCTCATGTCCTCTGCTTGCTCCCTCGCCCCGGGACTCCACTGCAACTCCAGCGCTGCGGCTCCAGTAGGGGGGGGGCCCTGGGTTGGGAGGTGCGGGGGGGGGGGGGCTAAACGCAGCACACCTACCCTTCCAGGAAGGAGCGTAAAGTGTACACATGGATGGTGGGTCAGAGGGACCAGAGGGACCCGGGACAGTTAGGTGGATGAGAGGCATGATCACAAAGCAGAGGAGTGTGTGATGTTCTGGGAGACCCCCTGTGTGCCTCCCGGTGTCGTGCACCGCCGTGTGTCCATGAGGGATGTGTGTGTGTGGGACGGGCCTGCCATACACACACTAGCATGCGCGCAAGCACACACACACGCAATCACACTCGCATGCCTGCAGTACGCACACACACAGACTATGATCTTGGACCAGAAGACTTATACACGTGTGCCACATGCAAACACATTCTACACAAACAAACACCATCTCTCTTTTTCTCTTGTCAAAGCCAAAACAGTGCAGTGTTAAATCCGAGCTTATACAATGATTACACTAGTCTACAGTTATAATCCGCCAACGACATTGAAGAAGAAGAAAATAAGCTGACCTCTAAATTCTGAACTTATTGCAAGGATTTAATTTACATCCTGTTGACAGGTTTAACATTCATTTCATAAAGATTTGGACGGCAACACAGGAACTGGAAACATGGCTGTATGTATGAGTCAGGGGACACTCAAGACTACCCTTAGTCTTCCCTAGAGGCCCACATTCACACACGCACACACACACACGCACACACACACACACACACACACATAGGGTCTCTCAGACCCACACACACACACACACACAGAGACACCGGTGTGGAACAGACAGTATTGATGGTTCTCCTGGGCAACGTATGGAGGCATCTGTTTCTGTCCCGCGGACTCCCCGCACTCATAACTTCAAGTAAGTCATAACACAAATTATAAACACGTATCCCTCAAGCGTGACGCCTAGCAATAACAACATGGAGTGCAGTGAGCTGATTTAAGGCGGATCGGGACTCTTAAATCTCCACAGCTCCCCCCCGCCTCCACCCCTACTTCCCTCCTCTCGTCCCGCCCCTTTGGGTACAGGTGGCGGTCGCACTTGTCAAGCGAAAACATGTTTTTATCTTTATTACCGGTATCTCTTTGAGCTCTTTCGGTGTGGCTCCTCTTTCATTTATTTTTTCATCCTCAGAGAAAAACTCTTCTTTGATAAACACTGTGGTCCCTCATGCGTCAGCGCTGGATGTGATGTATGAAGTGATGTATGAATACGTGAACGTGCCTGTGGTGCCCTTTCAACCTTGCCGGTCACCCTGAAATCGTTCTGATTGGCTGTGCAGCTTGTCAGCTGCCTCGTCGCATCACAGATCCATGACAGCTACATCTCCATGTCCCCCAAACCCACACACACACACACACACACACACACACACACGCCTTTCAGAAGTCCTCATCAAAGTATCCCCAACTTCCATCTACTCATCTACTCACTTTGTCACTGGCTTCCATCCCCACTCTGTCCCTCTCTCTTCTCCGCCTCTCTCTCTCTCCCCCCCCCTCTCGTATGCCTTACTCCTCTTTCTTCCTCTCCCTCTTCCCCTCTGACTCTGAACCTGACCCCGCTCTCTCTTCTCTATGCCCCCCGTTTGCTTTCCACTAAACCCTGGCCCCGACCGCTGCCCCCGTCCCCCCTCACATCCCCTGGTCTCATGGTCATGTACTCTAGTCATCCATCTCCCACCTCCAGGGCTCCCAGTGTCTCAATTTGTCCAAGGCATCGTGAAGGCCCCAATTGGAATCACATGCTGCAGGGGAGTCGAGAATTTCACCCCTTATAAATAAGATGTCATTCCCGTCTCTGTGGTTGTGCTCTCCCTTTTTCTCTCTCTCTCTCTCTCTCTCTCTCTCTCTCTCTCTCTCTCTCTCTCTTTCTCTCTCTCTCTCTCCCACCCTCTCTTCCTCTCCCTCAACCTATCCCTCCCCCTTCTCTCTCTATTTTCTCTCTTCTCTCCCCCTCTCTTCCGCTCTCTCTTACTCCCCCTTCTCTCTCTCTTGCGCTCTCCGTCTCTCCCTCCCCTCTCTCTCTCTCCCTCCCCTCTCTCTTTCCCTCCCCTCTCTCTCTCTCCCTCCCCTCTCTCTTTCTCCCTCCCCCTCGCTCTCTCTCCCTCCCGCTCCCTTTCTCTCTCTCTCTCACAATCTGAGTCCCATGTATGATGTCAACAGCAGAGGAAGTGCAGTGACCTGCCGACCATGCTTATTCTCTTACGCTGCCTTGTAATTAGCCCCGCATCGGAACATCTGGATAATACGTTTGACGAGTGACATAGGTGCGCTATTTATTGTGTACTGTTTAGTTTGGCCGGGAGAGTTTGGCTCCGGAGTGGCCCTCTTAGTGCGAGAGGGTCTGATCTTAGTAACGACTTGTCACAGAGGGCTACATTGTCACTCTCTCAGTCTGACAGGAAATGAAGAGAATACGTTGTCCAGGAGAAGCCAAGCACTAAGTCAAGCAGACAAACAAGCCAGAGGAGAAAGAATGAGGTTCCCCTTTCCCAGATATATACACATGTGTGTGTGTGTGTGTGTGTGTGTGTGTGTTCCTTCCTGCTGATAGATGAACATAGTCCCCCAGAATGATGTACTTTGGTAGTCTGCGTTACATCTAAGGCCAAACAGCCACTCAAATTAGATGTGATTAAATACTCCTGGTGATTCAGCTCCAAAGACTGTTTGTAATTTCGATCTGAGAGGAAACGAATGTACACACATGCAGACACTCACACAATGGCACACAAACTCACACACACAGACACACACCAACACACGCACACACACACACACACACACACACACACACACACACACACACACACACACACACACACATACAAATGAGCACACACAGACAGACACATACACTTGCATGCACACACACACACACACACACACACACACTGACACACTCACACACACACACACACACACACACACACACACACACACACACACACACACTGATTAAGGATGTGGGAAAAGTTTACAGGCGGGCTAATCACAATATTGGCCCTTTTAGGGCTTTAGGAAGACATTTCTCAGCACTCGGGGTCCATCATTACCACTTAGGGGGCACACACAGGGAGTATACAAGAAAATAAGGATTGCGCCCTAATCACCTGTGCTAATCAAGCCACTGGAAGTGGTTTCACATGTAGCGACGGCAACCATTTTGGATGGGAGCCTAGTTATTCAGTGGCAGAGAAGAACTGTCACGGCAGTCAAGCATGACTATTAGAGCAGGCAGGAGTTTACCTAAAGACAGGGAAGGCGTGATGGAAGTGTCAGCCATTTTAGAAATGAGGAGTATTTATTACACTTTTACACTTGTTTGACTGGAACCTGGAATCGTTTCGCGCCTTATCGCAGCGCTACGAAAATGTGTTCTACCACAACCTGCGTGAAAGTGTGTGAAGTCTACCACCAAAAAGACACACACACAAGAGCATGTTTTAAGTGTAGTGTAGCTTCCCGCAAAAGTCCCTTGACCAGCCAGTGGCCCCCTGCGTCTTATCTTTATTAGCTCCGGACGAGGACCCCTCCATGCACACAGCTGTGGTTTGTTTATAGCTAACTGATGTTGGAGAGGAGGACTTTGAGTCCGCCTACGAAGGGGAATCTTAGCGCGGTTTCCCCCCGTGAAGGACACGCCTCTCTGCTGTGTTCCTGAGGTATGAGTTGATGACATGTAGATGAGTCACGCAAGTCTGTGTAAATAAAAAAGATACAACTCCTCAAGTATTTGTGATGTCACCCATGGGTTTGCAACTGGAAGGGGTTTGTTTGAAAGACAAAACTTTGGCTTCGTAGAAAGAAAATGGCGTGATGAATTTTTTGGGGCCAAGGAGCCATGCCACTGAGAGTCTTGTAACACCACAGGCGCTGGCAGAAGTGGGACGGCTCTTCAGATGTCAGCAGTAGAGTACGCGGATAAGATAAACACATTTTATTTGAACTGAGCGTGCCCTGACCTTTCACCCCCTGCCGTTCCTTCAAACAGGGCCGAACACTCAAGGCATCACACTCACTTTGCTAAGCAAGTTCTGGTTTCTTTCTTTCTTTCTGCGTATCCATGGAAACGTCCTGAACCAAAAAGAGGAAACTCCATCAGCTATAATGAATGTGTCAGTCATCCCTCCGACACTAAAGGTAGCAGTATTCGACTACTGGTCATTTTCACTGGCATGCTGGTTTCAGGGCCTGGTGGTCTCGTGTGAAGCGGGGAGGCAATGTGTGTTGGGTGGCACGGTAAATCTGACCCACTGTTAATAAACAAGGAAGCCGTATGCCACATTCCATGGCCATATATGACCTTTCTTTGGTCCTGATAGGTTGATGGAATAGTGATTTGCCCGCATGGCCAATATCTATCATATAAATGACTGTAAGTCAGAACTTGTACTCTGTTTGGAAAAAGTTGAAGATGAACTGGCCATGCAGAAAACTTTAACTACTAACTATAAATAACTATTACTATAACTACTATAATGCCCCGGTACAGGTACTGTATGTGTGTGTGTGTGTGTGTGTGTGTGTGTGTGTGTGTGTGTGTGTGTGTGTGTGTGTGTGTGTGTGTGTGTGTGTGTGTGTTTGTGTGTGTGCGTGTGCATGTGCGTGCGTGTGGTGTGGTGAAAAGAATAACACTGGAGGTGTGGGAGAAAAGGAGTGTCATCCAAGCTCCTTGCAGTGATTTATGGTGTGGTCAGACACGCATACACACACACACACACACACACACACACACACACATAAGCACATACACACACACACACACACACACACACCAACCACCAAATACGTCACTGTCTTACGCAGGTAGGTTGATGCACACACACACACACACACACAAAATTGGATGAATCATGGATCTATTTCCTCATCCAGACACAGAAACAAACAAATACGCCGACGCACATCATCATACACACATTCACATGTGCAGCTACACACAAGCACACACCGCACACACACCGCACACACACGCACACACACACACACACACATATATACACACAGATACACATATATAAATACAGGGCCATTAATGGCCATATATATGGGGGAGTCCATAAGCCAGATGCGGTTTGAAGATAATTGCACTAAAAACAATGAATGTTGAGTTCCAGACCAGCAAGACTATTCTGAATTTAGTTTGTTTATTTTCGCAATGAAGTTATTTCTGTGGCGACCTAAATCACGGAATTAAAACACTCCAATGTAGGTTGATTTTCAATTCAGTACAGAGCTTATTTTTAATAGCCACTAGTTATTACCTTCAGTAGTGGTATTAGACACTTTATTTTCATCTAATCACATATAGTGTATTCCGCAATCTAGCTCCATACATGTACCTTTAAAGTCCATGTACAGATGCTTTTAGAAGTGTGATGTTACCCAACTCACAAACACTTCACCTGTGTTCTAGTGCTGTGTCAATAGTCTGGCTATTCCCTACAAAAACATTCATAAATGTCTGCGGTCTATGAGGTTGTCTGTGTGTGTGTGTGTGTGTGTGTGTGTGTGTGTGTGTGTGTGTGTGTGTGTGTGATAGTGTGTTAGGCAGATATATGGAAGATAGATGGAGGAAGTTGTTTACATTAGTGGGTGGATAAAATGTGTATGTGTGTGTGTGTTTGTATGTTTGTGTGAATGAGTGTGTGTGTGTGTGTGTGTGTGTGTGTGTGTGTGTGTGTGTGTTTGTGTGTTTGTGTGAGTGAGTGAGTGTGTGTGTGTGTGTGTGTGTGTGTGTGTGTGTGTGTGTGTTTGTTCTAGATTTATGACATCCTGTTGCATGACAGATGTAGGAAACACATACCTCTGACCCCTTTTATCCCCTTAAGGGTGCATTCATATTGTGTTAGAACATGTTTGTTTTTGTTTAGTATTTGTCTTTGTGTGTATTTATGAATGTCTGTGTATGTGCGTGCGCGCGCGTGCGCGTGTGTGTGTGTGAGTGTGTGTGTGTGTGTGTGTGTGTGTGTGTGTGTGTGTGTTTATGTGTGCATGTGTGTGTCTGTCTGTGTGTGCGTATGTATATGTGCGTGCGTGTGTGTGTGCGTGCGTGTATTTGTCTGTCCTCACACTGGTAACCGAGGAAGACAGTAGAAAGATGTCATACCCCATTCATCTGCCCAAAACTGCCAGACATACAACCACACAAACACACACAACCACACACACGCAGACACATCATTAGGCTCTATTACACTATAACATGCCTGTGAGTCACACTAAGGTACCACCAATACATCACTTTACCAGAACACTTCAAAGATATCGGCTCCTTCTCTGTCACTGTTTAAGGGCTCTGGTATTGGTCGAAGGAGGGGAGCGGGACTTCTGTATGTACATCATGTCTGGGCCTATGAGGAAGCACCCAGGCATCCAGTTGTGGGTGCTCTTCCTCTCTCTGACTATCCACCAGTCACTTCAAACCGGTTCCATAAAAACAAAATGCATAGAAAAATGTATACTTTGCTAGCCTCAACTGCCTTCATCTTTGGTACACATCGCAAAACACATTGGCTTCACTTACATACATGCATATCGTGAAAAATATCATAAGGGTATAAACCTGTGTCCATATACTTAGAGCCAGGGATGCTAACAATAGCTCTCTCTTTCTCTCCCAATAACCCCTCCCCCCTCCCCTCCCCTCCCCTCCCCCCAGGCAGCAGGCGCTGCTGGCGGCCATCAGCGAGAAGGACGCTAACATAGCGCTGCTGGAGCTGTCGTCCAACAAGAGGAAGAAGGCCCAGGAGGAGGTGATGGCCCTGAAGAGGGAGAAGGACAGGCTCATGCACCAGCTCAAACAGCAGGTAGCCCCGCCGCACACCACTCACACACACCCACACACCCACACACACACACCCACACACACACACACACACACACACAGGCGCACACACTTCACCACCACCACCGCTAAGCCCTCATTATGCACGCATATAAATGTTGAATTTAATTTACAGCACCAGCGTCAGGGCTGGGAGAGGTTGACTGACCCACATGCGAACCAAATGGAACCTAGTGTTTTGCGGTCGCAGTCTCGGGACAGATTTCTGGCTCGGCGAATCAAAGTGAGAGTACGAACGCGACAAAAAAAAACACAGCCCACTGCAGACAGTGAGGTCTTGTCTGCATTAGCGCGGCATCATGGGCTGACTTTTGCAACTTGGAGGAAAGAAAAGCAGACACACACACACACACACACACACACACACACACACACACACAAAACTCACACATACACACACACAC
>NC_140285.1:9467849-9472849 GCF_964030765.1 Micromesistius poutassou | reverse complement strand
TGGCTGTTAAAATGCCAGGCAAGAGCGAACACCATGCCTGTAGGTATAAGCGCAGGATTTGCAGTGTCGATTGTAACCGGGACGTTTGAGATGATTCGGTTTCATTCGTCTAGACGGGCCCTAGCCACGGGCTACGTGAAACAAACACTTAGCAACGATTGCTGTTCGCTCTGGGAGAGGGCTGCTCTGATTCAGTTAAATGCTGTCTGCAGTGTGGATGACATCCGCACTGTTTCATCAGTGCTCTGACTCACATCATTACGGCCTTGTCAGACAAGATTTTTCCGCCACTGTACTTTTATTCTAATCGGCTTTTTTATACTAATCGGCTCATTTCGATAACCGCATCGAACCCTCTAGTTTCACATGGTTATTCTCTTTTTATTTGCAGAGAATGTAACCACTATGAATCATGAATGACGTCGTGGCTGTGTCACCGCAGCTGAATGTCGGTTCACTCCTGCTGCTTTCGTTTCTTGCAGACTCAGAGTCGAATGAAGCTGATTTCTGAAAACTACGAGGAAGACCACCACCATCCTCATCCTCAGCCTCACCATCCTCACCATCCGCACCCTCAACACCATCCTCACCCGCACCACCCACATCACCCCCACCAGGTGCACCCGCACCACCGGAGTCTGCCCAGGGGCCCGCCCCACGCCAACCACCGGCCCCCCATGGACCAGGTCAGTTTGTGCACCAAACGCACACACACACACACACACGTGCGCACACACACACGCGCACACACATACACACACACACATACTCAAACATATCTCAAAACACAGAGGAACACACACTCAAACACACACTCAAAAATATCTCAAAACAGAGAGAAAAACACACTCAAACACGCATCAAAACACACGCACACACACACACACACACTCAAACCTATCTCAAAACACAGAGGGACACACACTTAAACACACATCAAAACACACGCACACACACACACACACATTCAAACCTATCTCAAAACACACAGGATCACACTAACCGAGATGTGCAAGTGATCAGCAGACAGTGAGATTTTGAGAGAACACGTTTCTGAAGGAGATTGCAGTACGTTAGCGTTTTGAGCCAAGACAACTACATTTTTACACATTCAACACTGACAGCACCAGTGACTCCCCCCCCCTCCCTCTTTAAGCCTTCGCTCTCCCCCCCGCTTCTCTCCCGCAATGCTCTCTCTCGGTGCCAAGTCACAGCGCTTCACATCATTCAGATAAGGAGCCCCAGGGCGAGAACTTCCAAATCTGTGTTTTGATTGGTGTGTGTGAGGTTATGTGGCTATGGCATTCGCTTCTCAACGTCAGCCAACCTCACTCTGTCTGTCTCCATGTCTCTCTGTCTCCAACCGGCCGCAGGACATACAGAGTGCCTGTGTTTGTACACAGTGGAGCTTAGATACAATGTGCGCTTGTATGCACAGCGGCTACAGTGCATGTGCACACACATGCACACACACACATGCACAAACACATGCATATACACACACACACGTACACGCACACATGCACATGTGTGTGTGTGTGTGTGTGTGTGCTTGTGTGTGTGTGCTTCCTTTGCACTTGTGGTAGGTAGGTCGCTTATCAATACCAATCCTTTGAAACATAACCTTTTTGCTACCCATTCAGATGGGGTTTCCAGCAAGTGTAAACATTGTTCAAAGAGTAGCCACGGTGATCTCACATGGCGTTCCACCTGTTGCCTTTTGCTCCTGGCTCTCGGAAAAACAGTATAAACTCATCATTGTGCTATTGTTCTCGCACCAATATTTTATTGCGGGGAATTCCTTCCTCTGGAGATAAATGTGACCGGGGAATTTCCCCCCACTCAGTCTTAAGCCCCGCCCCCATCTCCTCACCTCCTCTATCTGATAGGCACCGTTTCTTGGTGTAAGGCTCACAGGCACTAGGCATGCATTTAGAGCCCCCTGTTGTGCTATGGTGCTGCAATACACACACACACACACACGCACACACACACACGCACATACATGCATATGACTATACTGCAAGTCGTCACACTTACACACATGCGATGATGCGGTCCAGGTGAGAGCAGCGGAGGAGTTGTGAGCCTGTGAGTCAGTATAATGAGGGGTCGGGATGACTGACAGCTGTGTGGGCCTGTCATGTCAGCGTTTGAAATACGCTGGACGTTTAACTCAGTGTGGGAGGCCAAAGTGTTTCTAGTAACAGTATACGCCGTTTGGTGGACGCTAAAATCCAAAGGGTCTTTAAATCGACATATAAATCGTGACCAGTGGCGTTGGGCCAGAATGCTGAATGGATGATAGCTTACACGGGGGAAACGCTTAAAGGCAAACGTTTTGAATGCCGCCGATACTTTCCATTATAGCTTGTTGATCCTGTATGTAAAGGACACTGCGTGGTTCACACTGTCAGAGAGGGCGGCTGGAATATTCAGCCAAGTGTCTGGCTCGCTCTATTTTTAACGGTGACTGTCAGTTTTTATTTCTGTATACCTTAAGTCAGTCATTGCACATTAGTTGTAGAAATAGCCCGTCTCAATTATGGACTTTGTTGCCCTGTTTAGAACTGTTTTTGACTTGATATTATGAAACAGGAGCTCTTTACACTACATGTATGAGACTTAACAGCTTGGGCAGAGAGCAGAATAGCAGTGAAAGTACCATAAGGGTTGGGAAGTGTATCCAGAATAACAAAATAACTCACAAATTGGCGCCTATTGGCTGGATTACCTCCTCTTAAAAAGTTGTCTTGGCTGTAAAGAAATTAGGTGTCTGGGAATAAATGGGAAGAACAATTAAAAGTAATGCACACAGAATACATCACATGTACGTTTGTATATATATATATATAGGATTGTTCTTTGTAGTTGTTGGCTGAAATACAAAAAAACTCCATATACAAATATATACAAAATCTCTTGCCACCTTCCCTCTCTCTCTCTCTCTCTCTCTAGCTACTCTATACTATTTCTTGCTGGTGTAAAGCACACAATCTTCAGGAACAACAAACAGAAGTACGACAGTGTTGACAGAGGTCAGCCAATCACTTTGTGGCTTTTCCTCATATCTGCTCTTTGACCGTTAGTGGAAGTTCAGCAGAGGTCAGGGCAGGGCCCCAGAGGTCTGCGTGTGTGTGTGCCTTTGTGTGTGTGTGTGTGTGTGTGTGTGTGTGGGTGTGTGGGTGTGGGTGTTTGTATAAGCGGGGACTAGCTACGGGTCAGGATCAGGGCCCTGAGGTGAGACTGTTTTCCCTCTAAACAAAGTTTCCTTTAATCTTCCCCTTTTTATCTGCTTGTGATTAATTACTTTATTTGTTTACCTTCCCTCTGCCTCTTTCCTTCCCTGTCTCTCGCTCTCTCTCCCTCTCTCGCTGTCTCTCACTCTGTCTGTCTCCCGCTTGCTCTCTCTCTCTCATCTCCCCCTGCCATCTCAATCCATCTTTATCCATCCTTGTCCACTCATCTCATCGCTCCTTTGGTCTTTCTCTCTCTCTGTCTCTCTGTCTGTCTCTCTCTCTCTCTCTCTCTCTCTCTCTCTGTCTCTCTCTCTCTCTCTCTCTAGCCTTTGATTGGATCACTCTGTTCCCTCAGTTTTTTTTCCCCTCAACATGTGCCCGTATTTCCAACTCATATTTTTAGCCTTCTTCCTCTCGTCTCCTTTCCTTCATTACGTTGTACAGTCCCCCCCCCCATCCGCCACCCCCCCCACACACACACACCATCTCGTATCCAAGTGCAGAGTAGCCAGGCCGGTGGTTCAACACAGGGTCCAGGGACGGCACGGAGAGGATGATTGATGATGATAATGATGATGATGATGAAGAGGCGTACTTGCTCGGGAGACCACAGTGCTTTTCCAAGTGTGTCAGGGCCAAAGATGCAGCGAGCGCCATGAATAACACAGCGGCAACCGCAGCCACGCGCGCACACACACACACACATAGACACACACAGACGCGCACACACAAACACACGTGTACAAACACATACACACAAACACACACACACACACACACACGCACACAAATGCATAAATGCACCCGTATACACAAACACACACATGCGCACACACACACACACACACACACACACACACACACACACACACACAGACAGACCCACATACACACCCACACACATGCATGTACACACACACAGAAATACACAAACACACTCGCACACCTTCTCTCACATGCTGTATATTCAAATGATGAACCTACAACAGTTTCCCTCGAGCTGACACACACAGGAACAACACACACACACACACACACACACACACACACACCTCATACATCCTGACAGAAAAATATGCAGTTCATGCGCCCATCAACGTTTGGCGAATCCTAAGCACAATTGCATGCATCTGAACAGCGCACAAACATCAGAGCTCACCGTTGCCTCGCCCGGTGCCAGACCGCACGTCATCCAGGGTTCAACTCGGTGCTCCGCGGGGCCCGTCCCAACGCTCCCCCGCTCGGGGGCTCCTGGTCCTCGCGCCGGGGCCCGGGATGGACGCGGGGGCCGCCGGGCAGGTGAAACCTAATGGAAGGGGACATGGGAAGGAAGTGGTCGGAGCCTGTTGAGATGCACCGCAGGTCTCTGCGTGTCTGCACGGGGGCCCGTTGAGTTTGACGGGTGTACGCGGCGGCCACGTTGTTCTCATTTAGGCCCCCGGCAGCACCACTGCCAGACCCCTGGCACCAGCGCTCTCTGAGAGGAAATAGAGAACAGCCATAAAGTGTTTATCAGAGTCAGAATTACAAGGCCTTTCCTTTTTTGGGTTGTTGTTCTTTTTTCCTTTTTCTGAGCCTTGACATGTTGCTGCACGGTTTATGAGAGGTAGCACATGGCATTTGGTCTGATGTGTGTGTGCGTGTGTGTGTGTGTGTGTGTGTGTGTGCGCGTGCGTGCGTGCGTGTGTGTGTGTTTGTGCGTGTGTGCGAATGGCACTTGCTCGTTTGTATGTGTGTGTTTGTACGTGTGTGTGTGTGTGT
>NC_140285.1:9410349-9440349 GCF_964030765.1 Micromesistius poutassou | reverse complement strand
AAATCACTTTTCCACGGGTCATTTTTAGTACAGCCTATCAACTTTTATTTATCTGTCCCATCGTGAGCGCACAGCACACTTTCATGTGGCTTGACTAACTTAAACAAAAGGTGATTTGGTGGTTACGCAGCATGTTAATATCCAGCAATATGGACTTTCACAAACACAGCGAAGACAGGTTTACATACAGCACCGTCGTAAAACAAGGGCCGGCGGCGCTAGCAATAGCAAAGGCAAAAGAAAAGGCACTGTAGCGCTATGCTATGACATATAGCTAACATGCTAAGCGTTGTCAGTGGGGACGGCTCTATCTGCGCTTGTTTAATGAGTACAATGTGTTGCAGCAGTAAATAACATCTGACCGTGTGTTTCACTGTCACAACTAATGAGGATTATTTATCTGCTCTGTCTGCGCGAGGAGCCAAGCCTCTGTCACATTCTACGACGCTTATTTACCGTCTTCGGTATCTCCCGCTAAGTCTCGCTGGCACGCAGGACTCCCGGGGTGCGTTCCAAAGTTCTGGATGGTTCCGCCAAAAGGTGCATCCGGTCCGAAGGGGGGAAGACAGGGGGGGGGCGGGCGATGAACACTTTGCAGAAACTGTGGAATCAGTTAAATCTTGCCCGAGTTCCGTCTGTTTCACATGATGCGTCATTTTACGGTGAAGACGGCTATGGCGAATCCAGAGCATGTATCCTGTTGCCTTCAGGCCCGAACATAGTTAACTCCCGGACCAGAAAGATGGCTTCAGTTCATCAGCAGTCTTGTGCTGCTTAACTTGTAGAGCATGACGTAACCCTGTCTGGGCCGTTTCATTCTCACTTGGGCCACCCATTCGAGGTATATCTTTTTATACACTGACAATGTGATTTGAATAAAAGCATCCATACATATGGCATATATTGATTCAAATATTTTCCATGCCACAGTTGTCACAGCTGCGTTTGCCGTGTTTTTGTGCTTTCAAGGAAAGCGTTTCATCCCCGCGTTTCATCCGAGTCATCTGCTCTGTCACCAGACTTTTCCCTTGCACTTCGACTTAGGCCACCCATCTACCCTGCTCTCTCCCCCTCTCCCCCTCTCTCCCCCCCCTCCTGCCTCATACACAGCCAACCTCTCTCTGCTCTGAGCTGGATTCCATATCTTAAACCAAAAAAACAGCACCTAGCCCGCCTCCCGCACAGGTCCTTACCTTGAAGTACTTTGCCATAAGAGGCGGGGTCATCTTACCCCCACCAACCAAAACATTCCCTCTGAACTCTACTAGGCCACATCTCTCTCTCTCTCTCTCTCTCTCTCTCTCTCTCTCTCTCTCTCTCTCTCTCTCTCTCTCTCTCTCTCTCTCTCTCACTAACCCCCCCCCACCCTGAGCCACACTATGTGCCTTCTGGCGATGGCGGACCTCACAGACTAGCCTTCCCACACACACGCGAAAAAACACACACCTCCCTTCCATCTGAAATAGCACTCATATTGAATTAAGGATTCGGGCTAAGCTAGGAATGCACCGTCATTTAAAACTGGATTAGGCGGCCGGCTGAGGTTTTCTCCTCGCTGTCAGAGTTGTATATATTGCATGAACAGAATCGATGGTGTGTATACACACATGCATGTTTTACTGCACTTGGAGAAGCTACGCTAGACCACGGCGGAAGACAGCCGCCAGACATTTCTTTAGCTTTTATTTAAACATAATCTGTTAACTCTCTTAATTCCCCCCATCTCTTTCTCTTTCTCTCTCTCTTTCACACACTTTCCATCTCTCTCACTTCCTCTCATTCTCTCACACTATCCATCTCTCTCTCTCTCTCTCTCTCTCTCTCTCTCTCTCTCTCTCTCTCTCTCTCTCTCCCTTTCTCTCTCTCTCTTTTTCTCTCTTGCTCTCTCTCTCTGTCTTTCTCTCTCTCTCTCTTTTTCTCTCTTGCTCTCTCAATCTCCTTCTCCCTCTCTCTCTCTCCCTCTCTCTCTCTCCCTCTCTCTCTCTCTCTCTCTCTCTCTCTCTCTCTCTCTCTCTCTCTCTCTCCCTCTCTCTCCCCATTACAGTGGAGGGTTAGTGTATGGGGCTGTAATAGAGAGGTGTGGCACCTTCCTGTGACAGTTGGGAGTGTGTCATAGGCACTATGCCTACTAGTCCGTAGCATAAATGCTATTAGGTAGCCATGCATCAGGGCAGAGCTTATCATCCTATTGGCTGTGTGGCTCATGTGACTGAGGCTGTACAGCAGCCTTAGAGTCACTGAGCCAATGGAATGATGAGCTGACTCACAGCTATAAAGCTGACTGGTGCACACGAGCTGGCACACACACAGACGCTCCAACCCAGCATGTCATCCAGACATAGGAGCAAACACACCTGTCCATGAACTGATTGTTCATGGACACACATACACAAATATACTTGCACACACACATGTATGCACAACTCTTACACACACACACACACACACACACACTGGAAGCCCTGCCACTAGCTGCTACACTTCGGCCTGTTTTTCTTTAACAGGCGATTGGGATCTTAAGGATCAGATTTATTTGCTTAACTGGTTCAAATGATCCTAAATAGATTTGAGATGAAATGTAAATAATATCGCTCCCTGCACCACCACCCCCCCACCCCCCCCCCCCTTCAGCCAAACCCAAACCCCACCACCGCCATCTGCTCTATACTAAATAGACACACACACAGACACGCATGCACAAACACACACACACACACACACACACACACAGTATAAAATGCCCCCTCTGCAACCTTACCTCGGCGATCTGTCACTATCACCCCGTGTGTGTGTATGTGTGTGTGTGTGTGTGTGTGTGTGTGTGTTGTCTCAATTCGACCAGGAAACCCCGGAAACAACAATTTGAAAACAGAGCACAAGATACATGATTAATGGCTGAAGGAAGGAAACTCTGACTAAGATGAATGGATCGCTGATAGATAGGCAGGTAGAGAGATAGTCTGTAGGTAGCCATTGAGGCAGACAAACAGAGGATGAGAGAAAGAGAGAGAGAGAGAGAGAGAGAGCTTGGGCTGTGAGAAAGATAGAAAATGGCTGGCCAGTGGATTTTGGCCTCATCTTGAAAAGACATCAGGAGAAGGGCGGAGGAGTTTTACAATGAAGGCAAGTTTGTAGCATTTAGAAGAGGACAGTACTACACTAACAAACACAAGAGGAAGGAGAGAAACAGGAGCTAGTCCCTATTATTTGTTGTTTTGCTGCGTTGTGTGAGTGCCGTTTTCGCCGCAGCATTGCTCTTCACGTGTGTGTGTGTGTGTGTGTGTGTGTGTGTGTGTGTGTGTGTGTGTGTGCTTGTGTCTATATCTGCGTGTGTTAGCAAATGAATGCTCATAAAGCAGAGAAAGAGTATGCACGTACTCTGCATGCGTTTCATTGTGAAGCCCTGCCTCTGAATACCTATGTGCACATGTACAGGGGTCATCAGGTCAGACCTTTAAAAAACCCAAACGAGACGCCACCATGCACCCATTCACCCTCACTTCTACCCAGATCCACACCCCTCGCCCCCCCGCCTCCCGGCCCAACCCCCATGGGAGCGCACCGTAGCTGGGTTCATTTCCCGGCAGAGCCCCTCCCACTCCCCGGCTCCGTTGGCTGTTACCGTGTCACTCCGCGAGGCCTCTTATCGCCACATCACACTACCCTCAGATTCCCTTTCCAGATGGGGGGTGAGATAGGCCCTCGGCGGCCCGGACCCCCACAGACCCCCAGAGCACTGAGGCCTCTCCCCCCCCCCCCCCCAACTCCTACCTGATGGGGCCGCTTTAATGTGGGCTCGGGTTTCACTCGTATCCCGTAGCCCGGCCTGGGCCCGGGCCCGGTGTCAGAATGCGGGCCGCTGTTCAGGAGCCTGTGGCCCCCGGTCACTGAAGCCTTTCCTATGGGCCCCGGCAGCTGCGTGATAGTCCTAACAAAGCTGAAGGGCTTGCCATGTTAGACACCAGTCGTCCATTAAATAGAGCTACCCCGGCCGGCGGCCTGCCACCCTATGCTGTGACATAGAGCTCCTACTGACTAAACGTCATTTCAGATGCTGCTGTGAATTATAAACGTATGAACTGTCAGGTCATTCTCAATTCAGTTTTTAATGTACAGTGTCTTTGCAGGGTGAAAACCGTACACGACAGACCATGCTATTTTTAAGCCGATTAAGCCGTATGGTGAATGAACGCGAGGGTGGTGCAGACTGACTCTTTGTGAGTCGTTTGACTTCCCATACTACCACTATGATCATGGGTTTAATGGCAGGTCAGGGCCCTGCTGCATGACCCCGTTTCTCTCTTGGCCTGAAACGTACCCACACACACACACACACACACATGCACACATGCACAGCCAAACACACACCAGCATGCACACACATTACACACACATACACACGCATGCAGGGTTCACAAACACACACACACACACACACACACACACACACACACACACACACACACACACATTCACAGGCATATCTCCTCCTTAATGCATGCATGCGACAAGGCTCTGAACATCCCGCTCGCTAACATAAACACTTCCACCTGAACTGTGCATAGAAGGAGAGAGGTCGAGAAAAGTAGACAGGAGGAGAGAGAGACAGAGAGGTAGAGAGAGGTCGAGAAAAGTAGACAGGAGGGGAGAGAGAGACAGAGAGAGGTAGAGAGAGGCAGAGATTAAGAGCGAGAATGGAATTCTGTGCTGAGAAACTGAGAATAAAGGCCTTAAGGAGTAAATTGGTGGGATTATGCAGGGAGGAACTTCTGAGAGCGAAGACAGACAGGGAAGGGTGGGGGGTGGGGAGAGCGGACAAGCTCCGAAATGGAGATATAAAATTCCACACACTTAGTTTTGTTGTCGCTGCTTGAACCTGTAGTTTGAACTTGCACGAACAATAAACTCTTTTGATGAACATACTTTTGTTTGTTTTTTGCCCCGAGGCTACTAAAGTAAGTAATGAATATTCAAACATGATCTTGTTTCTTCTACTGCACACGTCATATCCATAGTGTTGTTTTCTTAAAATATATTGTGTACTTTTTTTATTTATATACTTTAGAACACACATAAATAAATGAGGTGTATGTACAGTATGTGTCAGTGTGTGTGTGTGTGTGTGTGTGTGTGTGTCTTTGTACGTGCACACCATTGCACGCTACAGTGTGTGCACACACGTGAACGCTGTGCATATACCTTGCTTTCCAATAGGTGTCTCTGTATGGAGGGCAGTTCACACACAAACTACCCTCCATACTGAGGGTAACATGGAGGCTGTTGTAAAACAAAAAGGCAGGACAGCCACTGTATAACCGCGCAGCGAGAAGTGCAGATTCCACCCGTATCAGTTGTACGCTGGCACACCTTGGCCAGGCTCAGCGGACACACCGTCATTCCACTGAGAGCGCTCCATCATTCCTCACAGGATTAGAGAGAGAGAGAGCCAGAGAGAGAGAGAGAGAGAGAGAGAGAGACCCCGCAAGAGGGGAAGAGAAATAGAAAATAAATCAAAGCGGGCAGGGGCCGTTGCTCCTATATACCTCTGTGGTTGTCCAACGTTTTTTTGTTGTTCTGCAATTTAAATAAAACAATAACATCAACACTGGGATGGCTACGATTATCTTCTCCTCGCTCTGAGTATGCGTGCCTGTCATGTCATGCGGCAAGTCCCGCCCGCTCCGAGCCAGATGTTAACTTAGCCAAGGAACAGGAGAACAACTACTGAGAAAACAGAACCATGCAGAACCAGATGGGAGGAGGAGGAGAACAGAAAAAAACGCGGATCAGTCAGTTGTGAAGGAGAAGAAAGCGAGGAAATGAATGGCACATGCATGTGAACTGTATACACTGGTGCCTGATTCATTCAGAGACGCACACCCTTCTTCTTCACGGGAGCGAAATGAGTTTTGATGCGGGCGACCGGTTCTCGTTCACACTCAACTCCACCTAGTGGTGTGTGTGCTGAACAGATACTGGGCTCTGTGTGCAGGGGCAACATAAACAGTGAGTCGAGGTACGCTCGCACCGACGAGCGACTCTTGTCCTTGTCTCTCTTCTGCGTGATGAGATGAGCAGAGAAACAGTCCAGAGTCCTTCAGCAGCTTTTCTCTGGCGGCTCCTCCGCTGCAGAAGAAGAGACGTGTTGCCTGCAACGGTGAGCAGGTCGGAGCCACGGAGCAACCCCGCTGGTTCCCGGTGGTTACCAGCTCTCCTCAGCACCCCCTCGGCCGAGGCATCTGTGGGGCTCGCTCACGGCCGGGCTCACCCCCACCGTGTGTTTGCTCAGATGAAGGAAATTACGTAATTAGCCGTGGAGAGATTGTTTTCTTTCACCCCCCCCCCCCCACCTCCTCTCCTCCTCTCCTCCTCACTCGTGTTCCCTCTTTCTGTCTTTCCCATGGCTCTCCACTTCTCACTTCTCACCCATCCTTTCACTCACTCACTTTTCCCTCTCTTTCTCTCTTCCCCCCTCATTGTTCCAATCCCCCACACATGCCACACCTAACGCAGCCCACTTCCCTCGTGGATACGGCAGGAAGCAACCGTGGTGCAAAAACAAGGGCTCCCTTGCTCACATCCAAATCCCTGCGTGGTTCAAACGCCGCCACCGCCGCCGCCGCCTCGGTGCCGGACATCAAAGGGCAGAGGGTGGGTGGGTTGTAAAGGTGTACGGGGCAGTGGAAACCGAGCCCTGAGATGGTGGGGGAGGCGTAGCGGGCAGGGGGCAGGGCGTGGAGCGATGGCGGGGGTGGGGGGGGGACATCAGGCTGTGTGTTGGGAGGTGGGTTCAGGGGTCCAGGCAGCATCGGGGCCGGGGGGAGGAGGAGGAGGAGGAGGAGGAGGAGGAGGAGGAGTGGAAGAGGAGGAGGGGGAGGAGAAACTGGCATTTTGCTCTCTAATTCCAGCCGGCCTGGAGGCCCGAAGCGTAAGAAGGGCCTCACTGTTGCTCAGTGGATCAACCAGGTATTGCTTACATAAAAAGCAAGTGAAAACAGCTGTATGGATAATTAGCTTGATTCTCCATTACATGCCATGAGGGCCAATAACTAAAAAATGGAGTTTTGTTTGGGTTAGACCTGCAGCCCAAACTAGGAGGAAGTTGTAAAAGTCGGGCGGGGAAAAAGGAACGGAAGAGAAGGGGGTGGAGAGGAGAGGTCAAGAAAAGAGAGAGTAAGCTCTTGAAGCAATTGTTGTAGACGAGATGTTCTCTGTTCCTGGGAAAGCCTGATGGAGACCACATTGAGCTGTCTGTTTTAGAAAAGGGCATAGTTTCAAAGTGAGTTCATATTGCCAGGGGGCACAAATCTGTAGGGCACTTAGTGTGTGTGTGTGTGTGTGTGTGTGTGAGTGTGAGTGTGTGTGTGTGTTTGTGTTTGTGTTTGCCATACAAAAGCTGATGTTGATGGAAATTCACAAAGGGTTTTGGAATTTGTGTGAAGTCGCAGTGATTCTCTTTTTCTGGGAGGGCTGACTGTTACCTTTAATTAATTGCCATTCAAAGAACAATAAAAGGATACTACAGTGAATTGTGGTAACCGTAAACCACATGGCTGCATTGGTGCTAAAGTCAATATCGCACCATGTAGATCATCTACCTGTTTAATAGCCTGAAGCACTGTGTGTCAGCGCTTTGGAACGGAATCAAGATTAAGTCCGGGATGAATAAAGAGTGCAGTGTTTTTATAATGTGTTGCTCAATAAAATCCAGCCCTTTGTGTTCCCATCCCATCCCGACAGCACGCCCTCATCAAGACCTGCCGCAGACTGGCTATGCAGACCTAGCATAGCCTAGCATAGCATAGCATTGCATAGCCTAGCTGCGGCGCAGGTGTTGCCACTCTGGCTAGCTAGCAGTACGAGAATCACATGGCTTACGAGAGGGAGGAGAAGGGAAGGTCTAGCATAGGTGGTCCCCTCAGACACTGCGCCGATCTTTCTGCTCTGTTTTCTCTTTTTTTCCTCTGCGAGAGGTTTACATTAGTACCACTTAGACACAAGGGGAGCGTGGTAAGGGCAGACCGCACGACTCACGGCCTTGATATCCAATTCCCCAGATGGACGGATGAACACACTCATTGATAGACGAGTAGTGCAGCACACATGACCGTCGGGCTAAATCAACCCTTTTCTCTTCTTTCACTATCTTTCACTGACATCCACCCGGTTTCCGGGATCAGATTTGCATCGCACGAATACGAACGATAAAAGAGCATTTGCAGCAAGACGAGCGTCATTGAATTTGACAAACGACTCGCTAGGTGCATAGGTTAGGTGTAGAAATAGCAGTTTTTACCTCCAAAACAGCAAGTGCTGCTTCAAAAGAGGTTGCAGAGGCAGCATTTGACAAGGCAATCTGTTCCCTGTCGTAAAGCAGTATTAATATGGGAAAGGTTTCACCTTCCCGGAGTCCGCCATCAAGCAGGCCGAGAGCGGAGGAGTGGGACAGCAGGATGAGGGCTGCAGGGGAGGGGAGACAGGAATCACTGAGGATAGTGGTGTTGGTGGTGTTGGTGATGGCGGTGGTGGTGGATAGCGGTGGTGTCAGAATAAGATAGGGGCCGTTGAGGTCACATGGCGTTCAAAAAATAGAAAGATGCGTGTCAACGTAATCATCTGTTGTTTTAATGTGTACGAACACGTTAGGATCATAGCACACATCCACGTATGTCGGAGAGGAACAACGATTACTTTGGATCTGAGAAAGAAGGGCATTTGCTGGGAAAGAATTTCCATTAGAAACGTCTGTTATAAATATTGCATGTTGTCCACGTTGGGAAGGGGAATGTGTGTTGCGTGGGAGCGGGTGTCGAACGTTAACGCTCCAGCTTTATTGGTGCTTATCCTTCTGAGGATTGCAGAATACTTCAGACTGCGAGGGGCTGACTTTACCACACTCACTACTACCAACGCTTTCCATATATCCCCTTACAATACCACGGCTTCACTATTTGTTTGTATGGATACTAGTAGGTCTCATCTTTCAAGGGTGCCAAATGCTTCTACACATAATACGCAAAATATTCAGTACATCCCATTGTGAGATGTAATTACTTTTTTCATTTACCATTCTTTGAAGACATTCTCTGAACATGCTAGTAATATGTATAGTGGTATGGTGGATATATTTTCATAATTTGCTGAAAGTCAATTGTGTATCTTATCTTTGTCAAGGTGCTTCATGAAAATTGTAAATGGACATGACATATATCGTATATATATATATATATATATATCATATATCCCCCCTCTCATCTCTCTGGTCCAATCAGGCTCCGGGATCTAAGCACTGTAAAGTATACTAGTGTCTTCTTGATCCCAGTGAGTAAAACGCTGAATGCTGAGATTATCAATTCTTTAAGCCAGTATGACTCATTAATATACCTTGCGGGACACACACTGGAAGTGAAAGATACTGTACCGACATGTCCGCCGCACCGTTGACAAGCCTGATGATTGATACGTTTACATTTATAGTACTCTACATTACATTTCCATTGCGTCATTTAGCGGTGTACATGTCATTAGTTTAATAGCCTGCACAGCTATAAAACAGCAACAAGTATCGTGAATGCTGTTCTATACACAACCTTATTACGCTGTTACATTATATAACAGCTGTACCTTTCTGTACATAAACGTAAATGTAAGAATTAAAACATTAAAAACACCATTTTAACACCCTGTCACAACAAGTTGACAGTTCAAATAATCACGGGCCCTTAAGCATATACACGTACATGACGCACTTCCTCCCTAACAACATAACTGAAATAATGAACGTACACTGCGGAGAAATTCCATGATACTAAGTCATTCCATTTCTGGAAGGTATTTTATTTCTGTTTCCGTTACAATTCTTTTTCTTTTCTTTTTTCCTACTCAACAGTGTCTGTAGCTTAGAAATGCTAAGACCCTGAGTCTCCCAAACCGGGCAGTTATTTCTCTACTAGCCTGCGAACAATGGGGACACTTGTCACATTCTGCAAGTGATGGCGGTGCTGTTTCAAGCCACATCATGTTTAAGGATATAGCATGGAATGAAAATAGCCCTTTATCTCAAATCCGCTGGATACTGAATGTCGGTCCACCATTTCGTTCCCCCTTTGTAAGCTGAATCTATTATGGCATATGTTTAGGAGGTTGGATCAAATTTGTTGGCATTGTCCAACTGTCACGAGGGATCATGGTTAAGAATGTAGAATAATTTAATGCACTTGTAGTGACACTATTTCCCAATATATCTTTGCCTAAAGACAGACCTCTAAATACAGTACATAGTTTATCTGCTATTTCTTTGAAGAATGCCACAGAATGCCACACACAATTTATCAGCTCAACTTCACAGCATACATCCATGCTCCATACTGCATGAACATCTCTGGACTTCTTTATTAGATGAAAAGTAATAACATCTTTGAAAACGACAATACTCCAAGGAATTCAAGAATCCTGGTTCTACTAGACATTTCTAAGAATGATGATGCTTTCTGCAGTTTGTGTGTGTGTGTGTGTGTGTGTGTGTGTGTGTGTGTGTGGGGTGAATGCCTCTGTTGTCTAGAGGTACTAAGGTGTTGACAGAAAAGAAAGAGGAGTGGTCTTCTTGCAGGATCGAGGGGCAGGATTTGCTCTCCATTATGCCCGGCCCCGGGGCCCTATTTGTTGATTCTCTGGCCCCAGAATCATCAATTAAAGTACGGACAGCAGCAGAGAAATCTGAGAACGAGGCCCAACACACAAGCTCACGTTTACCCACACAACCCTGCATATGTGGACCCTAATGCGCTTATGCACACACACACACACACACACACACACACACACACACACACACACACACACACACACACACACACATCCACACACACACACATCCACACACAAATGCATGCAGACATACACGCGCGCATACATGCACATACGCACACACATGTGCATATACGCACACACACACACACACATTGTTGCATTACAAATGATGGCACTTGCTGTAATTGCTCTGGCTGTTTATTTACTTCTGATATAATGGATGATCCTCTTCAGCCTTGTATCCAATCAGAGTGAGAAGGGGAAAAATGCGTCCAGCCCCTTAGTCCTGTGCAGATTCCATAAGCCTTTTCCTCCACGCTCAACATACACTTCCTTTCACAAAACAAACCCTCTATCCACTTGATGGTTCTCCTGGGTTATATAAAATACACTTAACACTACCTATCAACCCATCAGAACGTTTCTACGCCCTTGTCTCGCATCCCCCCTGCTCGACCAACGGGGGGGGGGACACAGGTTTTAGTCCCCCCCCCCCCCCCCCTTTACCGTCCATACTCTGAGTGACTGATGATAGCATCTTCAGTGATTGGGAGGCTATTTTGAGGCCTGTTTGCTCAGCCAATGAGGCGCCACCGTCCCACTGGACATACATCATTGTGTTTTTTTGTCTTTTTGTCCAAGCCACCCCTTAGAAAAAGTTGTATGGCGGTTGCTGTCTGCCCCGGCAGCCTGCATAACAGACACATTCCGCCACAGTTTGTTATAAATGAGCACTTGATGTTTGGACTGGTGCCAAGTGCGTTTAAAGCATTCTTAAGGAGCTCTGGACAATTGCCAGACAGCTACAGGGACAAAATGGTCAAGTTTTCAACTCTGAAAAGCACAAACATAACACAAACACAACCAGAGACAGAGTATTAGTGTCTGTGTATTTTAATATTTAGCATACGTTCTCGTCCTCTGAAACGGAGGCAAACACATGTTTTACGATACAGCCTACCACAGCATATCTAAGGATGGAACCATTTTATATCTGTGGGATGCTTGTTGTTGTTGTTTAGCTTTGTTTTACCTTTATCCTAATGTTGTTCTCTTTTTCCCTCCACAGCCCCTTGCCGAGCCATGCCAAGAGCCTCAAGACATCACTCACCAACCCTACACCCCCCCACCCCCCCCCCCCCCCTCACAAGTATACACACTAAACAATGCCTACACACACACACACACACACACACACACACACACATAATCACTTACCCACGGCATTGGGGAGGAAAATTATAGAAATCAGTTGATCAACGCTCAACAGCTCACAGAGAAGCATCTCTCGGTTGGCGAACTACAACCCTTCTGCATTTGAAACATCTCCGGTATACCTCCTTGTTCCTTTCACTCAAACTATCCTGGGAATGACCCGCCATCTTGGGACTACAGGGTACTGGTGTTGCCTTTATTCCCCCCACCCCGCCACCCCCCCCCGAGCTGTTTTCAATAGTGTAGAATTGCAGTGCGATGGACTTCTGGCTGCACATGTACCGACAATCATTCCGCTGTCACAGGCCGGGATTGCAACACAAGCAGGACCACTCGTACTGTACCACCAGAGACAGCCATGCAGACGCGTCTAATCTCAGCCTGCCTGATGGGTTAGGGTATGTCTGTTCACGTCTGCGGACTCTCTTCACTCTCACAACATGGACCTCACCATGCACACAGGAACCTTCACGGTGCAACGTGCCAAAGGAACCACGTCCGGGTCTAGCACAAATAAGGGAACACATTAAGACTTAAGATGTGACTTTCATTTCCATTGACTCGTCCGGTTGACCGTCTCCAGCCCCGACGTCGCGTGACCCATGAGAACCAGGGGGTCTGTGTTGGGATGAATGAAGCCCCCCCCGTCGGGTCGTCCGACACCTGCCCTCGACTCATGAAACGTAACCTTGGAGATGGGACAACACTACTTTAATTTATGGTTCCCTCTGTTTTTTCTGTTCATTTTTTGTTTAATCAACCATTATATTGTTCCGTTTCTGTTTTCTATATCCAACATAGTTTGAGTGCCAGACTGTAGTGTGAGTGCGTGTGTGTGTGTGTGTGTGTGTGTGTGTGTGTGTGTGTGTGTGTGTGTGTGTGTCAAATGTTGATATTTTATCTTTTATTTATTGGTTTAGCAACCAATTGGCTATCCTTTAAATTAAGTGACTTTCATTTAAAGGCACTGTACTGCCTCTTTTTTGTATTGTCCTGATGATGTCATGATGATGTCATGATGATATACTGTACAATAGTTCTGTGTTATAATTTAACTATATCCAATTCCCCCTTAACTGTACACTTTCTGTAAATATGTGTGAGTAGGTGTGTGTGCCTACATGTGTGTGTGTGTGTGTGTTTGTGTGTGTGTGTGTGTGTGTGTGTGTGTGTGTGTGTGTGTGTGTGTGTGTGTGTGTGTGTGTGTGTGTGTGTGTGTGTGTGTGTGTGTGTGTGCATATGACTTGGGGTGGGGTCACAATACTAATGTGATTGTTCTAGTGTTTTGACGTGGTCAGCTTGTGCGTGTTGTTTAAATAAAGAAGACATTTTCTCAAGAACTGGACCATTTGCTTTCTCAGAGGGACATCTGAGCGTTGACGTTTCCAACGGTAACGCGCTGTACAACAATGGGTATTTTCATAAGATTATAGTTTCACCGCCACTAATGGCCACCTCAACAATGGCCTCTTGGGTTGCCCAAGTAAGATTTCTTTCCACTTTTCATGGTCTACCAATTCTTCTCTCTCTCTCTCTCTCCCTCTCTTTCTCTCCCTCTCTCTCCCTCTCATAAACTCAGCCAGATGTTGCCCCGTTTTCCTCCTGGGGGGATGGGGGTAGAGGGAGGGGTAATAGAGGGAGGGGTAGCCTAGCATGGTATGGAAGGAGGGGGCTGGGCATTCACCCCCCCCCCCCCCCCCCACTAACACAGACCGAGCCTCTGCCGCGTCCACCACTAAATACTAGCTAAGTGCAGAGCTCTAGCAGGCGTGCACGGCCACTTTATACTATTTTGCTTGATGGGGGTGAAAGAAATAACGTTTTTGGTTCCAATGTCCCTTTTTCAGCGATTCGAACGATCTGATTGGCTGCTCTGCCAGCCTATTGATGTCCCGGTGCTGTTATCTCTGGCCACTTGTCTGAGGCATCCCAGATGTTCCACACACACATTATCTCACAAAGGAACTGCATGCACTGCATGAGCTATCCGTTCAACAAGTCTTTATTGTAGTGGCTAGGTTGACCAGCGGCACAGAGAAGCCGACAGATACTTTGCATATACTGTACTCCAGAACGTATATACATTGTGGACTATAGCCTCAATGTGCCTTTGAGGAGGGCATATTTAGGTAGTTCAGCAGGCATTATAGATTGCTGTTTAGCTGCATGTGTTTGTATGACAACATTGTGTGTATGCTTATAGCATATAGCCTACATTTGTAGAAAGTAGATTATTATGAACATCCCCACCCACCTACCTAAAAAAAAACAAGAGCTATAAAGTGTGCAAGAATAATCGTGTAGTGATCTATCAGTATTAGGAGAATACCTCTATCTCATCCATCCATCCGTGTTGGTTTAAGCCCAAGAGTGACACAAGCAAAAAACGTAATGTTTCATTTGAAACAATATTATTACATAAAACAACAATAAATAATGCAGATGGGATCCGTGTTTTGGTATTTGATAAGGCACCCTGAAATAACGACGATTGTTAATAACCGAGCTCCCATGCCTTCAAGTGATGAGAGGAGTCTGTATAAGCACTCAGTGTGGACCTGCTTGTCTTGATTTTACCGAGTTGTAACTCGATATCCTGCGACTGAAAATCCCAACTCTACTCGGCGTGGATAGGGTAATAGCCTTGGGTGCTTTATAAGTTTATTTTAGGTAATAGAGACGCTTGTTTTGTTACAGCCCGTTCCGCCCTTTTATTTTCTCTCTTTCTTTTTTTTCTTTTTTTTACAGTCTCACCTACACTCAAATGCGAAGTCTGCCCCTTGCTGGCCCGCATTCTTCGATCTTGAAAGTTGGTGACTAGAAGAAGAAGAAGAAGACGAAAAAAACAAAAAACAAAATCTCAGGCGCATGCGCCACCTGAAGTTTTGCGCTGAGCATCAGTGCTGCAGTTTGGTAGTTTGAGAAAGGAGGCGACGAGGCAGGTGACAGAAAGGATTGCGCGATATCTACACCACCTCCACACATAATACACGCACACTCGGTCCGGGAGGACAGACTCAGCAAAGTGGCCTCTGGTGTGCGTAGAGCTGCTGTTACTGCGCCCGGCAACAAGTTCACTGCTTGGAGAGGTACAACTCCCAACCAAAGTTTGGGAGCTTCGTTTCGACGGTCACTCGCCGTGTAGAGGCTGTATGCAATTTGGACGCCGCGGTTGTTGTTTTTTTTTTGCATATGAACTATTGAAGCTCGAGTGAAGGATTTCTCCGACTTTTATTTCTCGTCCAGCATGGAGAGTGGATTGTCAACACGTTTGTGGCGAGGATTCATATGTGGATGTTCCCGCAGGTAGAGGGGGGGTTAGGTATCCGAAGGTGTGAAGGAAGGACTGGAACGAGTCATTTTTTATCAGCAACCCTTTGATCACACACATTTTGCTTTCATCAAATCCAGAGTCTGGCTATCGGTCTCCTTGAATGAGAAAGCAGTCATCGGCTTATCAAGAGACAAGAAGCTAAGTGTGCCTGTGCTGCTGCTCCTACTGACTGTGCTGCCAGTGGCCGTTGAGCTGCTTGTGAGAGAGAAGGGTTTTTGTTACTGTCTCTACCGAGAAATCAGACACACGTTTTGTTAGAGCTGCCAATTATTCACATTGCCTTTTGGATGTTAATGTAAACAGTGTGCGTCTGCTGGGGAAACGGCTTTACCTTTTTGTCTGCGCACGAAAACGCACACACGTTAACTGATTGCCTGTGTGTGTATGTGTGTGTGTACCTCCGACACCAAAAACAAGAACTATTAAAGACTGCCGTTAGTCTGGGTCAATTATCTAACAGCAGCGCTGGTTGATTAAGAGATCCACCGTGAAACGCTGTTACTTCCCCTCACATCTACCGGGGAACGAGATCTGGGACACCTGGGCTACTGTGGAATAATATTGGTTTGATTTGCCAACAAAAAACGGATTACGACCTCCATCGGCCCTGGTAAGTATAGGCCTCTTGGCTATGTCCTACCTAGGCTATTATTCATATATGTATCCCTCCTTTTTTAAGTAACGAAATTGTTGTATTTCCCCAACTAAATTATGTTGCATTTAGTCTACCTGCACACGATTCCAACGCGTAAATGTCCCCTTCATCCAATGTGTGCAACATGATGCCCTCCTCTGTCGCCTAGGGTGGCCTACATGCAGAAGGATATTCAATCGAGAAATGCATATTTAACTTGATTATTTGATATTATTTCGATATCTATATTTGCTAATGTAAACGTATCTATTATTACTCCAGAGACCAAGTAACCGGACTGATTATAAGAGCGTTTTGATCAGCCCGTCACTTCGTTGTCCCAAACCAGCAGATCAAACCCTTGTCCCTGGCTCCCTCTCCTGGTTTGATGGGCGACGATGGTAGAGGCGATTGGTTGAGTAGCAGGCCAAATCCTCCATCAATTAGTTGCAAAACTCGGCTTAATTCACTTGGAAGAACTCTCAACCTTCGGACTAATATCATGCTAATACTTTAGTAGACTATCCTCCAAAAGTAACAGCTACTAAACTTCTGAATGTCAAATCTTAAATTAAATTGAACCTATAGGCCTATAAATCAAACGTGGCATACCCATTCTCTGAATTTGATCATATTTGAATAGTTCAATTTTGAGCGGAATTAGTTTCTTTAAGTTTAATTATTATTTTGGCAAACAAATCCACCACTGAACAAATCTGCACTTTTTCATAGAATGATTAGGCGAGACCTACCTTTTAGCGCATTAAGATCACGGCAGTTAATTGTTAAATGGTTCGATTTTGAACCATTAAATTATGCTGTAGGCCTAATTTCCTTAAAACAAACTACGCGTTCGTTCTCAAGCCTAATGCTGTGATTTGTAGTTTTAGAGTTTTAATTCGTTAGGACAAATTGGTTAAATTTCCACTGTGCAACAGTAGGCTACACTATTAAAAGCTGAAATCCATTCAATTTACTTTTCTTCTCAATGTAACTGTCTAATAGTCCCATACTGTCAACTCATGCTTTTCTTAAGGAGTTTGAACGATCCTGGAATTAACATATATTTTAATATATATAGGCCTATGTATAATTGTCAAAAAATATATTTTAAATTGGCCTATATATTATCTGGGCTATTTGACTTACAGATGTAGGAGGACATTTCAATAGAGAATCATGCCCGGTTTGTCCTATTTATTTGATTCAGGTGGAAGAATAGAAAGACAAGTTAAGTTTACCCGCCAGCTCTTGAGGCAACGAACAAGGAAAATGAAAGCACATGTTTCGTGCGCGCGCCTGACAGTGAGCGCTCCTTTAGCGTGCGTGTGCGCGCCTGCCCGGTGGTGAACTTGGCCTTGTCTATAATGAGTATTAAGCAATCACAGTCTTGGCGACTACGGTTAAAAAATAGAAAAACTGCGATTTAATTTACAGCGAGTGTCTACCAACAAAAATAATGTAGCCTATAGATAAATCTCCGCGAGGCATGTTTTGCTTTGTAAAAAAGTTTGTCCCTAATTGTCCAGGGCCAGGCTTGCACTATACGTGTCAAATGATGTGCTGGTTAACCTATTTCTAATACCTTATTAATGTAGCCTAATTATAAAAAAAAAAAAAAGATTTAACGCTGACGTGGCTTTCGACAGTATCGGAATAGAAAAACGTAAATTACAAAATAATCGATTTCATGAAACTAATTGAATGGCCAATTCTTTGGGAATGACAGATAATTAACGACCTACGCAATACCACTGAGTAAAATAACGCATAAGGCCCGAAGAAAGAGTAATAGGCCTTTACGTTTTATATGTATATTTATATCAAGGCCTAATGAAAAAAAAAAATATTTTTTCCACTCATCATTGGCCTACAAAAATACAACAAACAATATTATTTTAAATGTGTCAAATATGTAAATTGGTCAAAAGACTTGACGTCAAGATATTGGATACAAATGTCCCTTTGCAGACACAAAGTATTTACCAGTGTACAAACGACTCAGCCATTTATTTCACTGTTGCATGGCCAAGTCCTCTCTCCCTTTTGTTACACATCTCTAATGCCTTGTAGCACATATCCTGGGGTCATTGTTATTCTCTGGCTGTCTATCTTCTGTATGTGTATGACATTCAGACCTGCTGCGAGATATGTTCTCTGCACTGATGGCCCCAGGGCTTCCATTAGAACACACACACACACACACACACACACACACACACACACACACACACACACACACACACACACACACACACACACACACACACACACACACACACACACACACAATATCTTTATCTATCAGTGTTGCAGGTTGTACAATTCTCCTTGCAATAATTTCGACCAGAAAATTCATTGAATGTCATTTGCAGTCAAGTGTTTCCACTCAGTGAACCGTGCTTAATCCAAGCTCTGCTCTGCGCTGCGTCTCCCAGATCAGAGGCAGAATGAACCTGGGCTGGGGACGTGTGAGCCAGGCCCTAAGCTGGCCCTCGGGCAGCTTGCTGGACTCCAGGCGCTGTGTGGTCGCCCTCACTCTGCTCACCCTCATCATGCAGGTGGTTGTCGAGGCCAACTCCTGGTGGTACGTTGTCTTTTGGCTTTGTTTGAAACTTTGTTTGTGTGTGTGTGTGTGTGTTCTGCCAAATTAATATGTATAGATGTATGATTTATTCTGAACACATTTTATGCTTTTAACAATATTTTAATACAATTTCTTTCCTTTCTTGACTGCAAAAATACTTGCATAAAAATATATTCATGTTTTTGTAGTGTAAAAACGTATTTGGCTGTTAATTTATATAAAGATGATTTTAGTGTGTGTGTGTGTGTGTGTGTGTGTGTGTGTGTGTGTGTGTGTTCTTGTAAGTGTGAGGGCTGTGTGTGCTTGCTAAGCAAGCCTCTTCAGCTGCAGTCGTACCACATATGAAGTAATAAGACATGCTGACTGTAGCACATTAGTTCTTCAGGAAGACCTTTTCCGCCCTCCTTTTTTTTCTCCTCCACACTTTGCCAAACCAAAATTATGAATATTATAGAAAACATAGATTACTGTGGTTTTTGAAAAAATGTGTCCAAAATCCAAATATGTGAAGACATGGACTGGGTAACAGGAAGGAAGGAGTAGGCACGCTCCAGTGCACGTGTGTGTATGCATGCATCACTGCAGTGTATTTCCGTATTATGTGTGTATGCATCCCCCATTGCAGTGCAATTCAGTTGTGTGTGTGTGTGTGTGTGTGTGTGTGTGTGTGTGTGTGTGTGTGTGTGTGTGTGTGTGTGTGTGTGTGTGTGTGTGTGTGTGTGTGTGTGTGTGTGTGTGTGTGTGTGTGTGTGTGTGTGTGTGTGCACATCCCCGCTGCAGTGTAATTCAGTACTGTGTGTGTGTGCGTGCATGCCCCACTGCAGTGTTATTCAGTACTGTGTGTGTGTATGTGTGTGCATCCCCACTGCAGTGTTATTCAGTACTGTGCGTGTGTGCATGCCCTACTGCAGTGTTATTCAGTACTGTGTGTGTGTGTGTGTGTGTGTGTGTGTGCATGCCCCACTTTCCTAAAGACCCTATCCCCAGAAACACCAGGACTGGTGTTAAAAGTATGTGTAACTAAATGTTTAAATCCAACAAATTGAATACAATTTTACTTTTGTTACTCTTACTCCATAATAATCATAGAAACCATGAAATGAAATTTTCACCCTGTTAACGTATTTCGTCGTCACATTCACCATTTCACAGCTTATGCCAAAATCCCTAAAAAAAACCTGTTTAGGAGTTCAAATCTAATATCCCTCCATAACTTATATTCATTAGTGTGCGTGTTTCTGTGTGTGTTAATGACAACAACATAACCAACGATATAGTGACATGTTTCCAGTATCGTCCGCAGCCTGCGACAGGCTCACACACTCTAGCAAGCGTGCACCATTAATTTATGTGCCAGTCAATCAGATCCTGACGGGTCAAATCAACATGCGTCCTCCATTTGGGTCCCACGCCAAATACCAGTTTTTCTAGGAAACGTGTTCAATTACAGTAGTGGGATACTGTCCCTATGACATTTCATGCTCAGATTAAAAAGAACTCTAATCTAATCTAATACTTTGTTTTTTTCCACAAAGCATTTGCCTTCTGTGCCGCCTTCTTTTGCTTGTTAACGTTAGCACTGATGGCATCTTTCACTGCTGAAAGATTTGCAAATTGAATGTATGCACAAGCAAAAAAACGGATGGAGGAACAAGAATCAACCGGTAGCTCTTTCTCAATTATGTGGGACCACTGCAAGGCTACACTTGCGCCTGTGTCTTTGCCGCGTCTGTGGTTTCCCAGTCTCCCCAGTTGATCAGGTTACACCGACAGCTAATTGTCTTCTGATATATAGCGGCGGGGCCACTTCAATTGTTTCTGTGGCATGCTAACGCTGTTCCCATCGGGCCTTTCCGACTGCTGTGCCTTTCCTTTTGTGTCCTTCCAAAGCAACCCCATTGCTCTTATTGTATGTGTGTTTCTCCCCCACCTGTTAGCCATGTGTTCACCTCCATGTGTCTGTGTGGCCCCGTGCTGTGGCCCTTCCAGGTCCCTGGCCATGAACCCACTGCTCATCCCCGAGGCGTACATCATCGGGGCCCAGCCCCTGTGCAGCCAGCTGGTGGGCCTGTCCCAGGGCCAGAAGAAGCTGTGCCAGCTGTACCAGGACCACATGCAGTACATCGGCGAGGGCGCCAAGACGGGCATCCGGGAGTGCCAGTACCAGTTCCGGCACCGCCGCTGGAACTGCAGCACCGTGGACAACTCGTCCGTCTTCGGGCGGGTCATGCAGATCGGTAAGAAGCTGTTCGGAAGCACTGTTTTGTTCCGTTCATTCATGAATTGAGTCAGTCATTCATGCGTCGGATTGTTCACGCGTGCATAACTTCATTGAGTCACGCATACATGCATGCGTGTGTTTCTTGACGGGCTTGCCCAGGCCCGTGTTATTCACAGGAGGCCTATTACGATTTAGGTTTTTTCGGTGTGTGTATGCCGCGAGTTAACATGTCGGTGGACTGCCTAGGGAGGGTGTAGTACAGGGCAGCTGATTCTGAGCAGCTGTGTGGAGGGAATAGTTGGTGGGTGAGATCGCTGGATAAATCGCATGTTGCCCTGGCCCCCCCCCCGGATCATCTCTGTGACATTGACAGAGAGACGCATGCACCCGCACAGACCGTTGCCGAGCTGCATTTACAACTAATGGGACTCAAGCGGCCAAAGACATGAATGATAAATATATAACGCACGTTTCTTGCGGGTCAGCGTGCACGTCGGCATGTACAGTAGGCTAGAGCACGTCGGTCTCTTTATAAAGGCCAGGAAAATACTATCCAATCATCCCTGCTTTTTTTGGGGGGGGAGGTTGAAAAAGTAAAATCCCAGCCTTGAACTCTTTCATCTCACACGGTATACGACTCCGTTTGGGTTGGCTGTTTGCCTCCCGCCACACGGGTCAGCGGAAAGTCTGTTTAGTGTTGGCATGTATCGATCATAACTCTCGGGACGGAGCGAGAGTCAAAGTATAGCCTGTCAGTGCGGTGATCAAGGTAGAGCCGTGGCCAATCCGTCTGGCTACGGCTGGGCCGGGCCCATGCAGCCGGCCGGCATCGTGTGTAGACCGCGCTTGATACTGTTTATCAGTCGCACTGGGAACGGGGGTTCTTTTGGGACCACTTTCAGACTGATCTGATTTTATTATTTTTACTTTGCTGAGGCGTGCACATGCAGACGTCGGGGAGTGTCTGCCCAGTGTGTGTGTGCGTGTGCGTGTGTGTGTGTGTGTGTGTGTGCGTGTGCGTGCGCGTGCCCCGTATTATTGGAGCTTCTTTATATAACCCCTCCTCCCTGCCCTTAGTTCTCCTGACTTCCACTCCACCAATCAGTCTTCATAGGAGCCTCATCTGAATTCCCCCCCCCGTTCCTCTTCTCCACCGCTGTTCATTCTGACTGCAGTGCATCTCCTGAGCGCTGCGACCTCTCGCTCTCCATCCCTCTCAGAGCCAGTAGTGCAGGTGATTTAGGGTGACTCCTCATGAGGCCGGCGTCCTCGCTGACTGCGCTAACCCAGGGCGGGCGGGTGGGAGGTGGTGGGCCTGCGTGGGAGACGACAGCTCGTCTGTCCACAGGTCCACTATTAGGCCAATCTCCTCTGCGTGGTTTTAAAGCTGCGTTAGACTCCGAACCTTTCCCCCTACGCTGAGCCCCTGCGGCCGCCAGCGCTTCCATCTGGACAGCGTTCAGCCCCCACCTCCAGCCGCGCACCTTTCGTAGCGGCCTTGTCCCCTCGGACCCGTTCTCCTCTCTTTTTATATTAGGTTAGGGTTAGGGACTCGTATTTATGGATTTTATTTTCTAAAAAGGTTTTGTCTCTTACTCCCCAGTTTCGGTTTTTTCGTCTGGGTTTTTTTTATTCCCCTTTTTATGTGTTTCTCATGACTTATCTTTCTCAGCAGGCTCCCCTCTCCCCGTCGCTCTCTTTCTCCTCTCCTTTCTTATTCCTACTTTTAATGCATTTGCTTTTGACTTATCTTTTTCGGCTGACTCTCCTCTATCTGTTTTTGCCATTACTTGATGCTCTCCTGAGTGCTGGCCCAGCAGGTATATGAGCTATTTTACGTCTCTGTTTTTTTCTGCCGGCCCCCCTCTCTTCAATGTCAGCACACAGCTTTCTCTTATAGCGGTAGGAAAAGGCAGCAGGATTTTTTTTTTCTTCTTCTTCTTACAGTTGCCTATCTCCTCATCTCTATTTCTCTCAGAAACCCACTCACATTCAGCCTGTGGGTTTCTTCTTTAGTGGTTACTTGAGAAAGAGAGGAGAAAAAAAAGTGTGCAAGCGATTCCTATTTCTTCTTTTCTTTTTTTCTTTTTTTGGGCCATTTTGTGTTTTAAGTTCCAAGATGTGTTTCATTCCGATCTCCGATGAGGAAATGTTAGCTGGGTCTGAAGTGAAGAGAGATTTAATAGTTCTGTGGCTCCAGGTTGAGTTGGGAGCTACGGATTCACAGATGGGAGTTTTTTTTTCTTTCCTGTAATACTGTATCTGTCGGCTGTGATTTGTGGAGCGATGGCAGTTGGCTGCTGAGGGAGGTCTCTGTCACCGGGGGGCGCTGTCTTCGCTCTGGCGTGTTCCCAGTGGTAGATGTGCTGATTTCACCGCTCTGAGTGCAGGTCATAATGGAGAGTCTTGCATGCGGCTTCTAAAAACTCGATCATTCCCACTAGTGCCTCCCCGTGCAAAGTATGCAATGCACACATGGGACTGTAAGGCGTAGTTTTAATTGCATAAATGCCTTTGGTGACAGGACATCATGGACAGCACTCTACATCTACACACTGTAATCATATCAAGTGGTAGATAGGAACTGCTTTGGGGTAAAAAACATCTGGTCGTTCTATGTATGTATATGTGTGTGTGTATATGTATATGTGTGTGTGTATGTATATATATATATATATATATATATATATGTATATGTGTGTGTGTGTGTGTATATATATATATATATATATTTCTCTTTCCCATATACATCGCTCTGATTGTGTCCTTGCTTCTCTGTCTGTATCTCTCTGTTACTCCATCAGTCTTTGTCTCTCTCCCTCCATGTCTCTGTACTGTACTCTGTGCTCCCTCTCACTGTAACGATACAAGCGGTAGATATGAAGTGGTGAGGGAGAAAGGGCAATTCTCCAAACGGCCTGTTGTCACACATCACATTGTCCCTCTCACAACCCACGTTGACCATATTCCTCTTCCGTCCGTCCGTCCGTGTGTGTGTGTGTGTGTGTGTGCGCGTGTGTCCGCAGGGAGCCGCGAGACGGCGTTCACCTACGCGATCAGTGCGGCGGGCGTGGTCAACGCGGTCAGCCGGGCCTGCAGGGAGGGGGAGTTGTCCAGCTGCGGCTGCAGCCGGGCAGCGCGGCCCAAGGACCTGCCCCGCGACTGGCTGTGGGGCGGCTGCGGCGACAACCTCAACTACGGCTACCGCTTCTCCAAGGAGTTTGTGGACGCGCGCGAGCGGGAGAAGAGCTACCCCAAGGGCACCGCCGAGAGCGCCCGGCTGCTGATGAACCTGCACAACAACGAGGCTGGACGCAGGGTAGGAACCGGAGGGACGGACGAACGACTGAAAGGGCTTGGTCGTAATTCTGTTGTTTTTTTTTAAATGGTTTTGTGTCATAGTGAAATGAAGATATTGACCTCTCGCAATTTTATATAGAATTACGATGTACAGTATATGATGATACGATTCACAAGATGTTTGAAATAGGACTTTGAAACGTCTGAGAGCATGGCCTGATACCATGCTTTCATGGATCTAATGACCCTCCGATGGACACTTTTGAATTCCATTTTGAATTCACTAGCATATCATTTATGATTATAATTTACGATATCGTGTCAAATGCCCCGTAATTATTGTGAAAATGGATGTCTCCTTATCGCCCAGCCCTTGGTCTGGAACTTCTCCTGAAGTAGACGTGTTGAGGGAGGGAGGGGAAGAGGGAGGGAGGGCGGGCTGGGCAGGAGGGCGGGCTGGTGGTGTACTGCAGCCTCATGTTCTCAACACTGAGCTGGGGCAGCGGGAGGGATGACAAGTGTGAAGGGAGTTGAGAGTGAGATAATCCAGGTCAATCAGACGAGTGCATCCACCCGTTGATCATCTGTGAAACGGCTTAATCCCTCCCCCCCCCAGCCTTCCACCTCTCCTCCCCGCGACCCCCTCCACCCCTCCCGGGACTTTGATCTGCAGCGCGATGGCAGTCTGTCCTGGGAGGCGGTGTGGAGGGTTTTGCCAAGTCCATTCCAGAAGCCTTGAAAGGGCCTCAAACAAAACACTCTGGGCCAAAGTGCTGTCGCCAGGCAACCGCCCCTTTTAAGAGTCTGGACCAATGAGTCGATATGGAAGATTACCACTCTTTGATTAATTGGTGTGCGCGTGTGCACAGGAATGAAAGTAATTGTCGAAGTCCAGACTTGCCACTGCACAGATTTTGGAAAACTATTACAAATGAACACATTTGACTTTTTTCTTCTGTGGTTGTGAATTTTTTGTCATTGAGGCGATATGTAATATATAATACACTGTCACGCAAAGGGCCTTAGAGGGGATACTGTTTGATGCATACAGTATTAGTGAGCAGTACGGGCCGTAGTGGAGCAGTTTCTCCACAACAGGTCAACCGCAGACATTGAGGTTCAGCCACTTTCAAATCGGAGTCCAACGCCCTAACCCCTTCCAAACCATCCTTCTCAGGAGTATGGCTATCAAACTGGTGTGTTGTTATTGGCCACATGTCTCATTGTCTCTCTCTCTCTCTCTCTCTCTCTCTCTCTCTCTCTCTCTCTCTCTCTCTCTCTCTCTCTCTCTCTCTCTCTCTCTCTCTCTCTCTCTCTCTCTCTCTCTCTCTCTCTCTCTCTCTCTCTCTCTCCAGACGGTGTCGGACCTGGCGCACGTGTCCTGTAAGTGCCACGGCGTGTCGGGCTCGTGCAGCCTGAAGACGTGCTGGCTGCAGCTCGCCGACTTCCGCAAGGTGGGCGACGCGCTCAAGGAGAAGTACGACAGCGCGGCATCCATGAAGCTCAACTCACGCGGCAAGATGGTGCAGATGCACAGCAAGTTCAACCCGCCCACCAGCCACGACCTGGTGTACATCGACGGCAGCCCGGACTACTGCCTGCTCAACCACACCACGGGCTCGCTGGGCACGGTGGGCCGGCTGTGCAACAAGACGTCGGAGGGCATGGACGGCTGCGAGCTCATGTGCTGCGGCCGCGGCTACGACCAGTACAAGGCCCAGGTGGTGGAGCGCTGCCACTGCAAGTTCCACTGGTGCTGCTACGTCAAGTGCAAGCGCTGCACCAAGACCGTGGACCAGTTTGTCTGCAAGTGAGCCGGAAGGAAGCGGGGAGGAGCAGAAGGAGGAAGGGGGAGACAGGAGGAGAAGGAGGAGGAGGAGGAGGGAAAAGAGATGCTAAGGAAGAATGAAAAAAAAAAATGAAAAAAAAGAGGATTGTTTTGGTTGTTTGCGGCCGGCGGTGCACGCCCCCCCCCTGGTGGGCGTCCAGGCAGCGGGGAAACGAACAAGTCTTGAGGACGGAGAGAGAGCGATTGAGAGTGGAAAGAAAGAAAAGAAACTATATAAATTATATTTATAGAGTTAAACAATTATACCGTTGCAAAAAGACTGACTCTTTGCTCCATTTTAGAGTTTTCAACAAAAAAAATCGTACATTTTCAGAAACTGAGAGTATCTTGTAATATTTATTTTCAGATTATAATTATTTTTTTTAACACCAGGTCATCAGTTTTTTTAAACCCTGTAAATGCCTCAATCCGGCTGCACCACAAAGGCCACGTTTCCTTTTTAATTCCTGAATATATCATTTATTTGGATCGTCCAACAAGTCAGTGATTTTTTTAATTTTTTTTATTTCCCATGACCCTAGAATAGTTAACATTTTGTGGCATAGTTAGAAGTTCAGTGTGTTATAGTGGAAGAGCGATGACATTGACTTGAATGCCTTTGTACTCTTATCTATGGATGTGATTTCACTGGCCCTGTCTCACACCAGTCTTTTAAGCCCTAGTCTGATTGTCGACCACATGTTGGCTGAGGTCTAGTTAAAGCTGCCGATATGAAAGTTCACTGCCGGCACAACATAAAGTAGGGCTTTTGGGTTTCTTCACTGGGTATTGGACGATCGACCCAAGATTTCCCAGAATCCTTAGCGCTCATCCATGGTACTGCAACAAGACCCCCTTACCATTATGCACTTTGAAACAGGCTCCAGCCCAGACCAAAGGCGTCTGTCTGTTTTAACTGTTTGTTTTTAATCACTGTGCATCGTCAGCGAATATAACATTATATTTTACTTTTATTTTTCTCCGTATTAATACAGATTATCCACTTAACATTATCCTATGATACTTACATGGTTTTTAATATAAAGGGGCAATGTTCTGGTTATGATGGTGAAATATTTCACGCTCTGTGTATATAGTTTGTCTTTCCAACAAATCAGTAAATCGTATGTATTTATTTTCCCGTATCCAGATTCTCTCGAAAGCTTCTAGAATGGAAAATGGAGACATCTTCACCACCGATCAATGTTTATGTCAAAGCTTCTTTTTGTCACCTAATTGTTCTCACAAATTTGGCTTCACACCGTTTTGTTGTTGTTTTTTGTAAAGGGAAATGCACCTTAATGTTTTAAAAACACTTTTCACCATGAACAGCTTTGCCGTAACGTTGTCACACACTCACACACTCTTTAATACCACTCAGTTACTATCACTTTACCTGTGATGATTAGTAGACAAAGCATTAGCGTACCTACTCCATACCAATCCAACTATTGTATATTTATAAGCTTCTCCGTGAATTTGAGGTTTGCTAAACAATTTGTTATAGCTGTTTTGTTACTTTTAAAGATTTGGATCAATGCTCCTACTTTGTTTCAATAAATATCAAATATAAAACAAGCAGAGAAGTGGTAAAGGCATGTACTCTGATTTGCGATATGATTTTGATATCCTGCTGGCACCACACTAGACTTGACCGAATCCATCCAGTAATCCTCAATGTTTTTCATTGCGTAAATCAAATCTATGGAGCTGAACTCTTTGGAACGCAGCCTCGGCTCTTCCAATCACAACTTTATTTTCAGTTCCCTCATGATGTTCAATCTTTTCTTTTCTTTTTTTCTTTCTCTTTACCATTGGCTGCTTCACTGCACTACTCAGCTAAGGTTGGTACACTTTTTTATTTTAATGAGACGCACGCATGACATCTGCTCAGTGGAAGGAAAGGTGTGATCATGATGTGTCATGGTTTTATTTTTATTTTTTTCTGGCAGATGACTGAGCCTTTTGTCAGTCCTTGCAGGAGATTAGGCAGTGGAGAAGCTGGAAGATGTGGTAATAAGAAGCAGGGGATTACATGGGGTCCGGATGGGAAGTGAGGAAGGAGAGGAGAGATGCCCAGAGAGAGGGATAGAGAGAGAGAGAGAGCGGCAGTGAGAGAGAAGCAGAGAAAAACGTGCTTTAAGGAAAAGTGGAGCTGTTGAAGGCCTGCCATTACTATGTAAACGGTCTTGACATTTACTAATATTTACACTGGTAAAATGATACTGACTTTAGGAGCACATCCCATGTGTGACCCTGTCAATTGGTCCTATGTGTGCGTGTGTAGGGCCGTATGTGTGCGTGTGCAGGGCTGTGTGTGTGTGTGCTCCACTTGAGCTTCCAGCAGTGGCACTAAATTGCGTTGCGTCATGACAAGTGTTTACATTTGTGATCCCTGTCACGCTGGCCAATCAGGAAGAGGCCGGAGTGAGAGAAAGATACAAGGTCAGGTCGGAGGAGGAGGAGGTGTGCGCTGCAGTTGCAGCTCCTATAATGAAGACTGAAGAGCTCTGTAGAGTTAAAGAGCCCCGCGGCCTGCAGGAGCGCTTATATATTTGACCCCTCTTGTCAGCGGCGAGGTTTTATATGGAAATGAATTTGCACATTTGGCCTCGTCTTTCTGGGAGGATGTGGAATACAGGGAGCGGGAGCCACGGAGAAGCTGGTGTTTTGTAGGCTCGGGGGGGGGGGGGGGGGGGGAGAGGGAAGAGTTCGGTGTCTTGACTTGGGTAGTGGTGGGAATCCACCGTAGGTACGGCATGAACACGTCGTCCAGGTGCACAAGGCGCTTGCAATAGGAAACCCGAAACCCACAGGTGCTGAGGAGAGAGGGGGGGTGTTAAGACTAAAGCTTTCCACAGATGTAACGCACGCACGCACACACACACACACGCACACCAACCCACACACATAAAAATACACGTACATGCATACATGCAGAAAACTTGAAGAAACATCAGAGACAAATTGTTGAAGCAGAACCCTGCAGGACCCCTACTACCTGCCTCCGTGCCCCTTCACCTGTCCGCCCCCATGCCTCTCATGCCTCTCTGCCCTACTTACCACCAGATTGGACGGGGATGCGGGCGTGTTTCTAAATAATGACATGGCTGCTCTGCAAAGAACAACACTGTCTCTCCTTTCTTTTTCTTTTTTTTCTCTTGTCTGGTCCTGTGGTTATCCGGGTGGTTAAAGAAGTTCACTGAGAGCACACGCACGCGCACACACGCGCGCGCGCACACACACACACACACACACACACACACACACACACACACACACACACACACACACACACACACACACACACACACAAAGGTGAGTGAGACACGCTCAGACAGCGTTATCTTGGCAGATGGGATCTGTCGTACGCTCTGTTTTGAAGCTGTTTATCTAAGAACACAAGCTATGGGGGAATAAAACCTTATCCTATTCGGTTCATATTCAGTGCCTCCAAGAAAAATAAAGGCAGCTCGCTTTTGAGAAGGCCGTTGCTCAAATTGAGCGCTATCACAACAACAACACTGTGGAAAAAAATCATCAAAAGAAAGCAAAAGAAAACCTATCTTTATTTGATTATTTTGAACCTCACTGTGTGCGAGAGTCTGCGAGGGAGTTTGTACTCGAGCGCGGCTGTGCTCAAGTGCGGCCAATGAAAGCATATGTGATAATTATGCTGACAAAAGGGAACCGGTGGAAGCAAAGCTAGCTTAAGCTCTCCCAGCCTTTCAAGTGGCGTCCTACCATTCTCCCTCCATCACGTTAACATTCCTGCGAGGTTCTCCAGATCATTATGCGAGAGCATTTGTTTTTCCTAGAACAAAGTAGCTGGTTAATGTACCACCATACAGCCCTCCTTCCTAGCGAAGCAAACATCTGCAGACCGCAGCGTTCAGAAAACACCCCGAGATTGAGTTACTACAGTGGAAAAGCAGAGAGAGAAAAAAAACACAAACGCAAAAGAAAAGAGAAAAAAAGAACGCGGATGCCAATTTACAACTCTGACTCTAACTGGAGTAACCGCAGTAATAGCGCCGTAATACATTGACACTTACTTCACAGGCGTGGCACT